>NC_053119.1:41837536-42142694 GCF_010015445.1 Perca fluviatilis
CCCACCCGAGATCAGAAGGCTGTGACGGTGGCAAGGGTCTTGGTGAGGGAGTGGATTCAGAAGTACGGAGTTCCTCAAAGAATTCACTCGGATCAAGGGCGGTGTTTTGAAGCAGAAATGATAAAGAATCTGTGCAAGGTGTATGGAATGAGCCGGAGCCGCACCACCCCATATCACCCCCAGGGGAATGGTCAGTGCGAGCGTTTTAATCGCACCCTTCACGATCTATTGAGGACGCTGCCCCCAGAAAAAAAAGAGGAGATGGGTGGAGCACTTGCCGGAGGTGGTTTCGTTTCCAACACCCTCAAACATGCCAGTACTGGCTACACCCCATATTTCCTGATGTTTGGCAGGTCCCCCAACCTGCCAGTGGATGTTTTATTGGGAGTAGGAGAAGAGGAGTTTGGAGGGACGACCGATGATTGGATCCATATACACCAGCAGCAATTAAAGACCGCTCACAATCATGCGCGGAGGCAAATGACCCTGCATGCGGATACACGTAGACAAAGCCATGGGCCTTCATCTCGGCAGAGTGCTTTGCAGGAGGGTCAGTTAGTCTATAGGCAGAATCGCACCTTTAAGGGTCGGCATAAGATTCAGGACGTATGGTTGCCAGTTCCCTACCAAGTGCTGTCTCGGCCGAAACCCCCAAGGGGTGTACACTGTGGCTCCGGTGGATGGGTCCTTGGCCCCCAGTAATGTACATCGGATGGAGCTCAGGCCCTGTGGTAAGGCTTGGGTCTGTGGAACCACCTCTGGGACAGAGTGTGAGAGATGGCGTGCAGCAGAACGAGGTTTCGGCAGGTGAGGAGTCAGAAGAGGACATGGGGGTGCTGCTCGCGAAGGTTTCTCCAGAAGTGGGGTTCGGTGGGGGTGTCCGTACGACGCCCCGGGACAGGACAGCAATCCGGAGGAGGCGGAAGTGAGCATGCAGGTGGGCCCTGAAGGATCAGGAGAGAGTGAGATGGGGGATGTAGCAGCTGTTGCACAACAGGTGTCAGACCCAGAGTCGTCAGAGGAGGAACGAGACCCGTCTCCAGTGGGGTTGCGCGACGGTCGGCTAGGAAACGGCAGGAGTGCATTCCAATCCCCTTTCATCTACCACGGTCTGCAGTGCCAAGGCGAGGGGACGGGGCTGGAGCTCAGGTAGTGGCCCATCTTAACAATTTATGGTTAGGTACCTTAAAAGAGATTCTGTCCACCGTTATGGATAACTTAAGTAAATCTTCCATGCTGTGAGGTATTGGACCCGGCAGGTACCTAAGGGTTGGTTCTTAGCCCTATCATCGGGGCGATGATTTGTGTTCTGGGGGGGTGAATGTGAGGCGCTGCCGCTACAGGTGTGGTTACGCGCACGGTAGCCGGGCACGCTGCTGATGACGGCATAAGGGAGCGTCAAACTCAGCTGGAGGGTAATGTTTGTTGGACACTGATTACCTGGCAGCGTGGAGCAGTGTCTTCCTCTTGGGTACTCCGGTTTTATCAATGTGTGAAGGTGCGCGGATGTGGTGAGGCTAGTCTATCGTTTAGAGTGGCTGATTTTAGACCGGGGCACAGTGTTAAGACTTATGCCACTGTTTTGAGGTGATTACAAGTTCTCACCTGTATCGCCAACTAGGACAACTTATTGTGAATTGAATAAAATCCTCGCTTACTGTTGAAACGGTTTGTGGGCATTTATCTTTATATAACCTGCACACGCATTACATAAATATTTTAGGGGCACAACCAGAAAATTTAGGGGCACACACCGTAAATCAACATGCTACCAAATATTCACATTTCTACTAATTTCCACTGTATTACTAATAACTACTTTGATAATAGATGCAGAAATTACAATGTGCTGTTTCAAATTTAGTGTCACTTTTGAAGATGCAACATAGAAGGTAAACTGTTTTATTATTGTATTTGTATATTATTTTTTAGCCTGTTTTATTTTCATCATGACCGTTTTTAACTGCTCTTTAATGTTTCATGTAAAGCACTTTGAATTGCCTTGTTGCTGAAAGCTGCTGTAGAAATAAAGTTGCCTTGCCTTACAACCTCAGCCTGTCAGTCAGTCACCAGGGCATAGAAACCACTGTTGTGCCTGCTCGTGTCAGAGGAAGTGTAATGTCAACAGCACCGCGACCGCTTTCGGCTCGCCATCAATATCATATCACAGCAAACGCTGTCTGCGTGAAGTTATGATAAACTGTAACCACACCTGAAACCATTTTATCGGCATTTCCGTGACTCACCGTGACTTCAACAAAACTGCAGAGCCGACGTAGTTTGCATCGTCTGCTCCTCTGCGTGTGTGTGTTTGTGTCAGAGCTCCGCTCTCTGTCAATTTTCAGAGAGGACAGATAAGCTTGCGCTTACGTGCTCTCAGGTACCGAAATTTCAACGTTTAAAAAAAGGGGGCAAATTTACTGGTCGGACATGTGCGACTGGATGTAAAATTCAGTCGCACACTCTCAAATTTTGGTCGCAAAATGCGACCATTTGGTCGCAGTCTGCAGCCCTGAGACCGTGATGTGAAGAGAATGTGCTGCCTGATCTCCGCCATTAGATGGCGCCCGTTCGGAGTCAAATGTTTAGCTCCGCCCACACATTTAGCCCAACCCTGATCTGCGTACTGCATTCAAGGGCACTTGAAATGAAGGCCGACAGCCCCTCCAACGGATGACGGCATGGAACACACCGAACAGACTCGAGTCACTGACCTCGCCGATTATCGGGTGGGTGTGTCAGGGCCTTTAGGGCCAGTGCTTGAGTAAATGTACCAAGTTATTTTTAGCACAGCCCTAAACCAACTATGAGTATCAGGCTCCAAACTGATAGTGGGATAGCAGTCCTCCAGCTGAGGGGCATCAGACTTTTTACAGGCAGCAGGGAGTGAAGTGTTCTAGGTGCAGGAACGTTGGCCACAGCCACTTCTAGAAGAGCTTTTCTAGTGGACCTAAACAAGATTGGACTCTATCAGAAAGAACTTTGAGCGTCAAACACGTCATTTCCTGCATTCTGGAGAATTTTTCTGCAACAATTTGTGCCTTTTCTGAATCAACTTATGGTTCAATGTCTTTATTATTTTGAATAATTCTCCTGTGTTGTTGAAAACTTAACATATTCAAAACATCACACGTGAGAAAGAACAGAGATGTGCGCTGCAAGGTAAAGACAGTACCATCCACTATAGGGGGGTCTGAAATCTTTGGGAAACATATATTTACAGGTAAGAAGGATATGTACATGTTTAGAGCCCCTTGAACGGTTATTTCTTGTTTTTCATATTTTTTAAATCTACATCTTCTAAAAATGTGTTTTATGGAACAATATATCTTTATAATTGTGCATTTAAAGCTCAGTTTGAGTACACAGCAGCACAACAGTGCCACAGGGCGATAGCTGAACTGCATGGCCGCACATCACGTGCTACAATAGGTGTGTGACAAGCAGAAGTGGCTGATGGCAGATAAGTTAGGTGTAGAATCTCAGCTGAGGTTGGCCAGTGGAAAAGCTGAGGACTGCACTTACTGATGTAATCTGTTCATCCCCAGCAACACTCTCAACACAACAATGTCAGTAAACATGAAAGCAATGCACTCACAGAGTATGGTGAACCTTAGCACTGCATCTACCAGTAACAAAAAAGAAATTACAACATTACGGTATCATTTTCTTTGCAGTATTTTTCAGTTCCTTTAGACTTATGTGACACACAATGTTGTCAATCCTCTCAAAATACAACAACACACACATCTCTGTGTGTAACATAGTTTTCTTCCTGCATGCCTCTGCGACGTGTAGACAGCCAATCACACGCATTATTAGATCTTGGGAGAAGCATGCTGCATGCTTATTGGCTCACTGACGCTGATGAGATTTATTATTTAGGCATTGATATTTTGGTATTGAATGACGAGGCATTTTTTGATACTGGATACTATGGAGGCAATTTGGTTTGTGCCTAAAAAGAATCGAAGTTCGCTACCTAAACCTAACCAACCCAACAAACGAAGGCAATGAGTACTAGCAAATCAGAGGCAGAGTAGGGCGGGACATTCCTTTGCCATCCTAGGAAACGCAAATTCACAACCCATGAAGCTGCTACAGTTGAAGTCTATGATCGTTTATGAACAAAGTCTTGTACCAAAGTCTTGTGTCTTTTTTCCATTTTCAAAATGTTCTTATATGCCAAATCAAATGCTTTCATGATTCATGGCGTAGCTGCTTGGCTTGATTCAAGGCTTAAAACTCTTTATATTTGCATTTTCTTAAACGTCAATGGAGATATTGAATGGGGAGCAGTTCAAAAGAGTGGGCGGTCACTGTTGAGCTCTGCGACAGCACGGAAAGGTCAAAGAAGTTAAAAAAAGGGCACTTGAGAAACCGGTTCAATACCAATACAATTACAACCTCTTGACATAGCATGTCAAATACTGTTTCCTTCCCCCCATGTTCTTCTATTGTTGCTTTTCAATCACAACCTAATATGTAACATTTCATGCTCATATGCACAACAAAGCCTAAAACTAACCATACACTACAGAGTAGGGGTGTAACCATCCATCGATCTGGATCAATATATATCGATCCAATCCTCAACGATCCAATATTATCAATACAAAGTGAAAATATCGATACATATCCTCATCTTTAAGATATCCCTTTATTTTGAAATTCCCACTTTATATTTGTTGTTACTAAAAATAGTAGTTTTTTTAATTTAAATGTCTGGAGGAGCTTAGTAATGAAATTGTCAAATCATATTTTAGTTGCTTTTTGTAAATGAGTAAAAATGTAACAGATTGTGTTGAATCGGCTTATGGAAGGGTAGACTTTTAGATATCAGTAAATATTGTATTGTTGTTCTAAGAACCAATATACTATTGTATTGTGATATAACTTGTGATTTACACCCCTACTACAGAGGTCAAGGTCAGTGGTCATATTATCCCCGAGGGGCAATTTGTGATAGAGCCAGCAGCCAACACATACAATCATTACAACAATACAGTGAGAGTTAGTCTATATCCACCACGTTACACTTCTGGGATTGCTCTCGTTCTGCCGGAAATTCCGCTGGATGTCACTATTTTTGGATGACCGTGACCTTCCTCTTTCTTTGTGTTGGCGTTCTAACCTCCGGTGGATTTGTGAGGACTATGGTTAACTGCTCCTCAGATCTCTGCAGGGTAAATCCAGACAGCTAGCTAGACTATCTGTCCAATCGGAGTTTTCTGTTGCACGACTAAAACTACTTTTGAACGTACACGTGTTCCACCAAAACAAGTTCCTTCCTGAGACTATTTAGCAGAGGCACCGTGGCTCCGTCCGGAGCTTAGCACTGCCAAAGACGATTGTGATTGGTTTAAAGAAATGCCAATAAACCAGAGCACATTTTTCTCCTATCCCGGATTGCTATGTGGACTAGCCAGACCCTCCTCCGCAGCGCTGTGGAGGAGGGTCTGGCAAAGCGAGACTAAGTAAGGATTAATCATTGGGAGCACGTATAGCAGCAGCAACAAATGAGTTTTTTTTAATCGGTTAGTCCTGCATCTGGGAAGGCTGTGCCTACGGCCAGACGGGAGCAACTGAACTGCTGTGACTGAGGATGATTATGATCTGCTAAGATTGACTCTGCCTTCTTAAAAACTCTTGCTTTAAATGCATTGGAGAGATTGTTCAGAGTAGTACCTGCCATTTTCCTACACCCTTTCACAAACAAAGGTAAAAGTAAGAAGTGATACAACTAAACAACATTCTCCATGGTGAAATGAGTGATGATGCTATAAAACCAAGGAGGAAGTTCTCCTCCGTGTGCACCTCCAGATAACACCAAAAAACAATCTACAGTATATCTGTCAACCCAAATAACTGGAGCCCCAGTAATATTTTGTCTGCTTGGCCTTTCCTTAACTGGCAAATGGCTATTAAAGATCGCGAGGCGAACAAAAATGGAGACAGATAAGTAGTGTGAATGCAGATTTCAAAGTGTAGTATGGGGATTTGTGTAATAGCTTTAGACAACATGCTTTTCTACATATGTGTGTGCAGTGTTGACTATATATAGTTATTATGTACTCATTATGTAGCCTACTGTTTTATATAGGACTACGTATTCTCTGCCATCTGCTTGTGTACCTACGTCACACCTGACTCAAATTAAAAAATCAGCTCATTTTATAATGCACTGCTTATCAGCCGATCCGTTGCAAATCAAGAAGCGACATTCTCAAATGTGGTATATGTTGAAACCCCTCTGTTCTTAAATATAATCAGTAAAATATAGAAAGAAAGGGCTAAATCTGTGATGTTAAATTAATCTTGTGCCTTTCTCAATAAAAAAATGATTAAAAAAATATACATATTATTATTTGACACAACTGATTTAGCCGATTCTGTTAGAAAAAGCTTGTTGAAATGACATGAAATGATCTACAAACGTCTAAATGTGCTTGGTAGATGATACGTCAACCGAATATAGATGTATCTCGATACAATAAACAAAACGCTTTGTTTCTTTATTCAGTTGGTAGCCTAATGTAGCCTATTTCTTAATAAGCAAGTCCAACTTATATTACAACCTTACTGAATGACCAATCAACAATCTGCCGTAGCCTACATTAATTATAGATACAAAGAGTTAAAAGAATATGAAAGACAACCATAGTGCAGATATCTTATTACTGAACCCAAATGCTGAGCCATGAGAGGGACTGGGCGCACTGACAGCTCAGAAAGGAAGCAGCGCTGAACAAACACAGGCTGACGTTTCCTGTAACGTTAAGCGCTGGCATGTTCAGGCAAACAGGGATACCCCACGTCACGTCAGGACCTTCAAGTGAAGCCAAATGGCCCACTACGCATCAACACACCTCCAACTAAACCGATATAAGAGCCACAATATCACAAGAACAGGAGAACTGTCCCTTCGCTGTGATCCCACTCCCATTCATACAAACACAAAGCAATGCAAAATGGCGTTAACGAGGCGTAAAACAATACGTCTAGAATGTGTGAATTGATATTTTATGAGACGACAACATGAGTAACAGCTGTACGTACGTGAAATGTCCCGTGCTGGCTGGAGACAAGAGGACTGCTGCTCACTGCTGTTTGGGTGTCGTAGACTCCACTGTGGTCTTTAAGGGAACAAGAGCGCAGGCGCAAAGAGAGGCGAACACGACGAGGGGGGAACCCAATGACGTCGACAAGAAGCCCAGCCAATGAGCCGTGGTGCTGCAGGAATATTACCGGATGTTTCCTATACAATAAAAGCATGGTGGCTCAATTTGAAGCTCGAGTAAGAACCTAGTTTTATATACAGTCTATGGTAGCAAATTCTATTTTAAGAAAGTTTTGTTGTTGTTGTTGTTTTTATTAATATTATTCCCTCCACTTACGCAATTTAATGCATTCCTTTCATTTTAAAAATATGGAATATTTCATTCCATAAACAAAACGGAGGGTAGGCTAACCTGAGATTAAATTAGGTTTGTTGATTTTTTTGGTCCAATATTTAAAAAAAGAGAATGATTAATTTCCTAGTATTGATATTTGAATATCTATAAGATTAGACGAAGGAGTTTCCTAAATGTAGCCTATGTAAAGTTTTTTATTTGTTGGAAAACCAAATAAGTTCTAAATGTAGGCTATATAGGCCTACATTCCAGTGATTATCTGCCATAACAACAACTTGTTCTCTATTCCTGTTTATTATTATTACTTTCTATATAATAGATATATTTCTCAATGGTGAATTTTAACACGCACTGAACTTTATATTAATCTACCCAGTGGAGGTGGGCTAGGTGGCTAGGAGCTCTGTCGGAGCCACAACAACGCATCTTCTCAAGGACTTGGGGTTTCAGGGAGCCAGACTGCACAAGGCATCCGTCCAGGCGGCAGTCGGAAGAGGCGGAAAAGTCAAGCTTCTAGATCTGAGCTGACAAGACAGGATCAGGTGTGGGGAGCAAGCAACTCCTGAAGAAGGCTATCTGCAGGGAGTGTCAGGAAGACGTCCCTGTTCACTGTCCTGGTCTAAAGGGCGAAACATCTATGAGTGGTGGTCCCCAGCTGATGAACCTGCAGCTAACCAAAGTAGACACCGGTGGAGGTGAGGCAGGCCTAGTGCCATGCAGAAAGAACAACTACCTGTACAAATTGATATGGAAAACCACTTGAATTTCCAAAATTATGGGAAATATCACTCTCACTCAGTAACCTACGTCATTTTCTGCTCTCAAAAATAATTTTAAACTGCATCTACAAACCATGCCGTCCAGGTGTTTTAACAAAAGACACATTTTGTTTCTTTGCAATGAAAGGGTTTCTTTTAATAACAGCTATTTTACAAAACTATTGTCAAAAGCCTAGTATATCCATTCTGAAATAAAGATAAAGTGGTCCAGGCAGTAATTATCATTGTTTGGTGAGGAGGCATGAAAAGTTTCAAACTTGGGACCAATACAAATAACAGCAGAGATCAGTTTCCAGGTTCAGCTGCTGCTGCTGCTGCCAACTGTACCAGCTTCAGAGGGAGGGTGACAGCAACAAAATGGATCCTGTCCTTCTTCAGTTTCTGTCTCACCGTCTGCGTCAGGCCCAGTTCCATGTACTCCTGCTTCTGCTTGTCATACTGAGGCCAAATGACAAGCCTTGGACCATTGGGAGAGCTGAAGAAATAAAACATGCCAGCTTCAGACATTAGGGCGGCCTAAGCAGCAAAGAAAATCATCAACAAACATGTTTGCTACTGATTTTATATGTTCATTTATTTGTCTATGCATGCTTGCAACTTCGAAACACAAGCTGTAAACTCCACACTGCCATATCAAATACAGTTAAACATCCAGCAGACACAGAGCAACACTAGCGTTCAGTTGGAGTGCTAAGAGAGACTGAATAAAACATTAAAGTTGTGACTATGAAACCAAAAAAATAAGCTTGAGGATGCTAAAAAGCTCCGTAGAGCTGAGTGGAACTGCAGAATCAATAGAAGTCAATGATAATTCTCTGTGGGATGGTCCCTATAAGCAACTCCTTTTTTTCTGTTGTTAATATAAACATATTGATTAGTGCAGCTTTAATGTTCTCAGTGATTACTCACCCACTACGGGCAAAATTGCTCCAGTACGCCATCATGGTCGTACAAAGTCTTTCATCGTCCTTGGTAATGTTGCCTGAAGATGGGACAGGAGGAGTTTAATCACAAAAGCAATATGGTCCCATTCATTCCTTCATTTATTCTGTCAAGGCCCAGATGTTGGGAATGAAGTGGTTATGCCTGAGCAGAGCCATCTAATCTGTAACTATATATATATATATATATATATATATATATTATGTAGAGCTGTAAAGATTTATCGATTAGCTGTTAACCATTCAATTAATTGCCAGTTGTTGCCAAATGTTTGATTCATTTGTTATGAAAAGAAAGTAAAGATTCTTTTTTTCAGCTTGTTAAATGTGAATATGTTCTAGTCTCTTCTCTCCTCTGTGACAGTAAACTGAATAATCTTTGAGTTGTGGACAAAACAAGACATTTGAGAACATCTTTTTGGGCTTTGGGAAAGTTTTTGGGAAAGTTTTTTCACCATTTTCTAACAATTTGTAGACCAAACAACTAATCCATTAGTTGAGAAATAATCAACAGATTAAACAACAATGAAACATTTCTTTAGTTGCAGCTCTATATAATGGGTAGCACATTACATACAACCTACCTATGATTTTTATATGTCCATTCCAGAAACATGCACCAAACATGAAGCCGACATCATCTGCATGATCTGCCTTCACAAAGCTGGGTCTGGTGTGTTTGTGTATCTCAGCACGGTATACAAACTCATACATGTAAACTGGAACACCCGCATCTAAATACACCAAGGAGATAAAAGACAAGAGGTGTATGCTTAAGGATAAAGGTCAAAGATCAAGAGCAATTAGCTAATCGATGCAGGGAATGATCGTCACTGTGCACAGGTGGTAGAGCCGACATCTGCCAATCGGTGGTTCGATCATTGGCCCTGCAGTCCCATGTCGAAGTGTCCTTGGGCAAGACACTGAACCCCAAATTGCCCCCGATGTTGCGCCATCGGAGTGTGAATGTGTGTGAGTGTTTATCTGATGAGCAGGTGGCACCTTGTATGACACAGTGTATGAATGTAATGTTTGTGAATGATGAATGGTACTATGTAAAAGTGCTTTGAGTAGTCGTTAAGACTAGAAAAGCATTATATTAATACAGTCCATTTACAGGATGATGTATGAACCATAGACTGTATAATAATAATGGACAAAGCTTCTGGGCTTAGAACCATAAAGCTATAGTGCATAGTTTCTGTCTCCCCCATGAGGAATTCTAAGTAATGACAACAAAACTGCGCGTCCACATGATACAAGCTTTTTGTGATTGCGCACCACCCCCACCCCTCCTCCACCCAGTTGCTAGAAGCCAAGGAGGACACGCAGGATTAAACAAACATGATGGACTCTTCAGAAGAGGTCATTATCTTCACTCCAGTTTCTGCTCGAAAGTCGCCAGACGCCACAATCTTCTGAACATAGTCATACTGAGAAATCCAGAGAGAGTTGTGTGGAGTTGATAGTCTTAATTAACTTTGTAGCGTCTCATTTGGCTTGAATGTAACGGACGTTCGTTAATATCATAAAGTTACACACTTAGGGCCCTATCTTGCACTCAACGCAATTGCCTTTGTACACCGACGCATGTATCATTCCTATTTTGCACCCGACGCACAGCGGACTTTTCCCTCCACAGACGCACGTCGGGAAATTAGGGAATGTATGCGCTCCCGGGGGCGGTTCAGCGAAAAGAGGAGGCGTGTTCCGGCGCTAACGTTACTTTGTGCTATTCTGCAGTTTCAGAAAACAATTCCGCCACTGACCAGGAAAAACCTGGTCTAAAGTCAGTGGCGCTAGTCTAAAGTCAGTGGTGCTAGTCTAAAGTCAGTGGCGCTAGTCTAAAGTCAGTGGCGCGTTATTCAGATGCTATTTTAGGGGCGCATGCTTGGCCATAATGTAGCGTGTGCACAACGCGCATACACTTCTCTCATCTACAGCAGTTCCCATTTTTGAAAACCATACATAATTACAAAGGAAAATATTACTGAAAATGCGCTTCATGTGTTTGGATAGATCAGGAGGCACTTTACAGTACAGTCCTCAAAACGTCGCAGCATTCTTTGTGGCTTGTTGTGTTTTACACATTTCCATGAGTCATGGATGTGTTGATGACATAAATGAGGAAATATTAGAGGACTTAAGGAGACGTGATGTTGAACTACGGTGGGATTGGACACTCCGGCGGAATCTGGTCCGGGAGTAATGTGCGATGCGCTCCTGATGGAGCGGGTGGACGGAGATGGAGTGGGGGGGGGAGGAGGAAGGGGCACAACAGGTGCAGGTGGTGCGTTTGGAGGCCCACGCTCCATGGCTGCAGCAATCCTCTCCAGACTTGAGGAGATGAGCCCGAGCAATCCGCCACGGAACAAGCGCCCTGCTCTTAAAGGGAATGTGAGATGACGCTCTGATTGGTTTATTGCACGTTACGCCCAAACCACACCTAGCTACTTCAGACCAACCCATTTTAGATTTGCGTCGGGCGCAAGACTCATTTATCCCGCCGGTAAAATAGCAACAGCGCCCGAGATCCGCCCACAAAGCTACTTGCATTTTGCGTTTCATACTTGCGTTTCAGATCGTTAAAATAGGGCCCTAAAGCTTTAAGTCAATGCTGAAGTGCCTGGAACCTGCATTCTATCTCATTCCCAGCAGGGGCGACTCCTCTGGTAGCAAAAAGAAGTCTGCTTCTATAGAAGTCTTTGGGAAAATGACCCTACTTCTCACTTGATTTATAACCTCACTAAACATTTTGATAATGAATTATTCGCAAGTTTTAAGTCTTCTTCAATACAGCACAATGCTCATTTTGTAAATTATGGTCCCATTTATTTTAAAACTGACGATACAACGGGGCGTGGATAAACGAAACCAAACCAAAGGGTGACGTCATGGATGCTACGTTCACAATTATATACAGTCTATGGTATGAACTCTGAGTTATTGCTTTTCCTTTGGTTGAAATTAGATTAAAAGAGCATCAAGTAATCTATAATCGGCACCGGCAAAGTGCACCAACATTGACAGAATTGACATTAGTTTCCATTTATTTATAGAGCTGTCAAGATGCTCTTTCTGTGCCGTGCCCCTTCTGACCTGAGTGGTATCCGGCCACCGAGGTGACAGGAAACGTCATCAGCAGGTCTCCAATGACTTCGGTGAATGCGTCTCTGATCTCTTCTGGTGTTTTAGAGTCTTTCAAGTATTCGTCAACGATGAGGCTGTTTACAGAGGAGGCCTGAAATAGGGAGGAAGATTGGACCATTAGATTTCTCTTTAAGGTAGTGGTTTTTCTACAGCAACTTCTCATCGACAAGAAGGATGACTTCATGACCTTTACTTTTTAATTAAAAATGGTGTAAACATTGTTCACATCTAATGTGATGAATATGATCAATGTAGTTGCCTGACGAAGACGACCTTGTTCGTCAAAATGTTGCAGCATTAAAACTTTGGGACGTTGCAAAATTCTTTATGCTGACAACCTTTCCTATCAATGAAATGTCATAATATGATAATAATATAATGCTAATATAATGCTAATTGAACAGTTAATTATTTAAACCGTGTGACTCGCAGTCCATCATTGGACAGTCTGAAGAGCTGCAATGTATTTTGGGGCATTTGAGTATGTAGCCTACAGTAAGCTCACATTGCATAATTTTGCTAATCTACTATACATTCAGGCATTTCTTGCTTACACAAAATCTTACGCAGTTGGAGGAACACAATACATACTTAATTTTACATCATACTTAGTATGACTAAGAATATGATGTTGGTATGCAATTTCTAACTGACCCCTAGACATGCATTAGAATATGTCTGGAAAGAATCTTTAAGCTAACGGCATCCGTTTATGTTATGTGCAATGTGTTTTATTCCTGATTCCTGCCAAAGTAAAAGGGTGCTTTTTGCTTACTTTTTAAGTAATGTTTCTTTGCAGTATCTGACACTGATATTCACCAATGGATTGGCCACCGCCATTAACCCTTATGGATTTCAACATTTTCCTTAAATTATCATATTTATATTTATATATATCTATTAACTGTAAAATGTCATGTAAAATAATATACTAATAAGACAATAAATGAATGAATGAATCAAGCAATCAATCAATCAATGATTATCATTAACAAGCA
The DNA here is from genome assembly GCF_010015445.1 of Perca fluviatilis. Classification (NCBI taxonomy): domain Eukaryota; kingdom Metazoa; phylum Chordata; class Actinopteri; order Perciformes; family Percidae; genus Perca; species Perca fluviatilis. The sequence continues at coordinate 41,850,820 of NC_053119.1, forward strand.
ACAACAGCTATCATGGAGCTCACCCCTGCAGGGTTGAACATGTTCACCACTGCCAGCACAGACGTTCTGTTCATACCGTGTTCCCAGCCAGGAGGGGCGAAGCTCTGTGATCAACATAAGAAAATGCTTCAAATTAGTTCAAGTTGAGTGGGACAGAATGAAATGTCACGCAATGTGAGGGTGCGACTCATTCAGTTCAAGATTATGCATCGCTTCTATTGGACTTGCTCCAGATTGTTTAGAATTGGTCTGAAAGACACACCAAATTGTTGGAAATGTAAGACAGAGGACGGCCAATTACTTCATGTCCTACGTGATAAGGTCCAGGAATTTGGGCCGGGATACATGATAACCAATGTCAGATTGCAGGGACCCAGGTACCATTATGGTATGATTATGTGTGTGTGTGTGTGCGTGTGTGTGTGTGTGTGTGGGTGTGTGTGTTTGGTGTATGTGTATATGTGTTTATGTATGTATAGTATATATAACATAATTAATTGTGAATAAGATAAATATGTGTTAAATGAAATAATAATAATATTAATAATTTATGGAGTTATGGAAAAGGTGTAGAACTAAATAAGTGTATACTTCTTCCTACTCCTTTTCAGACATGCCTATGTTGTTTTTTTTGTGAAATGTTTTGTTTGGTTTATTTTTTATACGTCTGAAATAAATGTCTTCATTCATTTCTTCATTCATTCATTCAGCCCAAGATGATTTGTTCTGGGAGATGGGTCAATCCTAAATGAGATGGATCAGCACATACGAAGCTGGGTCCACACTAGTTTGATGATAGCCAGACAGATTATTTTAAGAGGATGGAGGAATGAATGGGTGCCATCAATCCAGGGGAGGGCTTGTAAAATGGATAGGGTGGGGGTGTTTTGAAAAAAATTTCATATAAATGGTTTACCAGATTGGACTAGAAAATTGGGAAAGTAGCTGAGCTTTCTAGAGAGCTCCTAAGAAGCTTTGTGCTGGGGAGAGACCTGTATGATGGGCTTATGGTGTAGTCATTTATACATGTTTATTTGGCTTACTATCTTTGTTAATATGTTGTTGTATGGTCTTGAATATTGTAGTTACTGTGTCATCTTTTCTTGATTTTTGTCTGGGTGGGTGGAGATGACGAAGGGGTTGGTATGTTCATATTGTGAGTTTTATGCTTTGTATGTTGTTAAAAACTAAAACAAAACAAAAAATTTCAAGATGAAGTACAAATCCTTCGAAGTAAAAAAAATCTTTCAACAAAGAGTGATATGGAGATTAAGTGACATTGACATAATAATAGGCGTAATTTATGTGATATATGATATGATATTATGTCTGAATAATGGAGTGAAAGCATTGAGAACTGTGTGACCTGAGGCAGGATCCATCCAAACTCATGGTTGGTTATTCCCATCATCACTGGAACCTTCAGCACTTCTTTTCTCTTGAGAAGCTCCTCTGCTGTGTCAGTGAGAAACACGCCGTCCACCACGGCTCCCAGGTAAATTTTCATCTAAACACAAGACACAACTTACTGCTACTGAACATCAATGGGTCGTTGTCCAAGTGGATGAAGGTAAACCAAATGAGTGTTTACCAGCCAAGGGGGTTCACAGGCTGCCATCTTGTGGCTAAAAGTTGGCAATGACACTTGAAATTCTGGTCGGGAATTTACACTGAACCTTGACAAAATGATGATTCCTTTGTATGAGATTTCTATTAGCTCTTTCACCCTCTGTAGTTTTCTAATATACCAGCACCGTATAATATAGAGATAGACACTTTTGTGACTAGTTTTGGCCTCCTAATTTAACTTAAACTACACTGTAAATACAGAAGGTAGATAGAAGGTAGATACAGACAGAATAAAACACACAATCAACACAACTAAAGCTAAATACATCTATAACATCTGCCTGCATATCTTCACAATACCATTTACCTTTTTAGATGCATCAACTAGCTCATCTTTACTTTTCCCCCTCATACAATGGACCAGTTCCTCTGTGCTGCTGCGGTCACATCCAGTAAGGTTGGCAACAATCTAGGTGTAAGGAAGAGATTAATAAAAACCACACCGACATAAGTAAAAGTATCCTGCTAAAATAAGTCTCTAATTTATTTTACTCTGGTACACATGTGAAGATTGCTATAAAAATATACTTCTGCGAAAAAGAGTAAAGGGCACCCTAGAGAACACTTTATTACGTTTTCTCCGCAGGGCACCCTAGAGAACACTATCATGTTTTCTCCACTGGAAGGGAACCCTAGAGAACACTATCATGTTTTCTCCACTGGCAGGGCACCCTAGAGGGCACTGCATTATGTTTTCGCCATTTTAAGGTCACTCATTAGTGCACCGCATCTTGTTTTCCCCACTGGAAGGGCAGCCTTGTTTTTTTTTTAGTTCATGTCGAACATGGGGGCACCAAGGGGGTGGTAGCCTTGTTAGGTGATAATACGTTGATGTTGTGTTTTGTCTTCATTCAACAAGGGGCCAAACAATCCAATTATTGCCTCTTTAAGTTCTGTCGGTACAAATACATGTTCAAAACAATGAGCGTGTGTTTGATAGATATGCTTTTAAATTCATGCGAATCTACTCAGTTTACATATTACAGTACCTTGGCATGATCCAACGGATGGTTTGTAGTGTAGGTCCCGAGTGTTGCTACTCCACTTTGAAAAATTGCCCTGTGAAATAATCCTTTTGCTTGTGGAGACAGAGTCTGTTCATAAGAAATGATACATTACATATGCAATGACTTGACAAATGTATATGATAATAAATTCACGATGCACTCATAAACTAGCACTGAGGTTCACACATTTGGGTCACCTAAACATGTTAAAAATGTGTAAATGTATGTAACTTCCAGTGATTAGTTTTCTTTACCAGTATGGATGCACTGATGCCTCCTGCAGAATCTCCAGCGACTGTGACAGTTTGTGGATCGCCGCCAAAGGCCTCAATATTTCCTTGCACCCATTTCAGAGCTGTTAGCTGATCCAAGAAACCCCAGTTGCCCTGAGCATGCTCGTCTCCAGTGCTTTGAAACAGGAAAAGTCAAGACACATCCTTTTGGATTCTTAGAGAATTATTCACAAAAAAGTCTGGAAAAAATGGTGAATGTGATACTGTGGATATTTTCAGTTTATTTCTTGAAACCAGACAGAAATGTGATCAGCAACACACTCCCTTACCTCAGGAATCCCAGAATGCCAAGGCGATACTGAATAACAACCATCACTATGTTTTCATAAGCAGCTAATGGAGCGCCATCATACTGAGAAGCTGCACCCATTGTCAGACCCCCTCCATGGATCCACACCATCACCTAACACATAGTACAGTATAATATACAACCATTTGTAATGTGCCACCTACACTGTGAGGCATTATTGTAGGTCCAGTTTTATATGCAACTAATTTTAAACAATAAGTAGTAGGGGGACCCTGATCCTTATCTCTTCCAGTTAAGGGGTCCTTGGCTTAAAAAATGTTGAAGACCCCTGATTTAGGGAGTTTTTTTCTCTGCTGTTGAACACAGTGGCGGGTCATTTGTGACTCGAAGACAACTCAAGGGTTAAATGGTAAAAATCAAACACATGTTGAAGCTTTGTTTGAGAAGCTAACATTTGACATTACACAGCGAACAGCTCTTTACTTAGCATAGAGACAGAGAGTGGACAAAATGACATGGAGAACTTAGTCCAAAAACATCACAAGTTACTCCCTCTCTTCATAATGTTAATGCTGGGTTGTTTTAATGGATTGCATTCATAGTGTAAGGAAATTCTGCTATTTTGTCCACGCCTGTATACAATCATATATGATCTAGGTCTGTTTAACCTACCGGCAGTTTGTCCCCTTTTGTTGCCTCAGCTGGAGAGTATACGTTCAGATACAGACAGTCCTCTGAAAGCTCTGGTGGGCTGTATTGTATTGACATGGTCCTAGAAACACTCACAACTATTTCTGGATCCTGGATACACCTTAAAAAAGAGAAGAAGAGAGAGAGGAAGAAGTGTGTGCCATCCAGAGGGGGAAATAAACGGTCAAATCTTATCATATTCTGTGCTCTTCGTTGATTCAAGTCAAGTTTATTTATATTGCACATTTCATACAACAGGCATAAACTCAATGTGCTTCAAAATAAAAGCAAGCAAGAAAAAATTCATGCATGACAAAAACAAAACAAGATAAGGATGAAAACATGTATGGAAACATAAGATTAGATAAAAGGCAAAAATAAGATATAATCTTATTACAATAAAAATGGAATAAGATAAGTATGTATAATCATTATTAAAAAGGAATAATGATACAAATACAAATTCTATGATAAAACATTTACCACACTTTAAGTCACCAAGTCTTACATGGGAGGCTGGTGTGTGCCGTCTCTCTCCCCCTCCCAGGGCTCTGCATCCTGAGGAGCAGCCAGGCGGAGGGGCCCCAGAGGGGGCCGTGCAAAAGGGATTCCTAGGTGTTGCTTCACCCTCCTCTCTGTACCTTTCACCGTAACATATTCCCCTCTGATTCGGCCATTTTTCAGAGAGACCACAGGGTCAACGCTCCCTGCTGAAGATACAAGGATTTGTGATTGTGTTTAAATTCTCATTGCATGTCAAGGTAGAAAAAGCATAGGTGTAAATAATACAATGAATTCCATTTAGCTGCTTCAGTTTCAGGGTCCTGGTATTGTTCATTCTGGCTTACTGTCACCCAGTCATGGCTTACTAGGACACTTGAATAGAACAAAACCATCATTAATGTTATTATTACTAACACCTTTTCATACTATGATAATTCAAAATGTCTGCTCAAAGGTTATGAGACAATGTTTCTCATTCAATTCTCTAAAAATTTGGATCATGCAATAAGGCAGACCTACCTCTGCTTTTCATGGAAGATTGTAAAGATTTACAAAGAATATGTTAGATAATTTCCTCTCTAACTGGGAGGTTTCATAAAGAATATGTTAGATCATTTCCTCTCTAACTGGGAGGTTTCATAAAGAATATGTTAGATAATTTCCTCTCTAACTAGGAGGTTTTATAAAGAATATGTTTAGATAATTTCCTCTCTAACTGGGAGGTTTTATAAAGAATGTGTTAGATCATCTCCTCTCTAACTAGGAGGTTTCATAAAGAATATGATTAGATCATTTTCTCTCTAACTGGGAGGTTTTATAAAGAATATGTTAGATAATTTCCTCTCTAACTGGGAGGTTTTTATAAAGAATGTGTTAGATCATTTCCTCTCTAACTAGGAGGTTTCATAAAGAATATGTTTAGATCATTTCCTCTCTAACTGGGAGGTTTTATAAAGAATGTGTTAGATCATTTCCTCTCTAACTAGGAGGTTTCATAAAGAATATGTTAGATAATTTCCTCTCTAACTGGGAGGTTTTATAAAGAATATGTTAGATAATTTCCTCTCTAACTAGGAGGTTTTATAAAGAATATGTTTAGATAATTTCCTCTCTAACTGGGAGGTTTTATAAAGAATGTGTTAGATCATCTCCTCACTAACTAGGAGGTTTCATAAAGAATATGATTAGATCATTTTCTCTAACTGGGAGGTTTTATAAAGAATATGTTAGATCATTTCCTCTCTAACTGGGAGGTTTTATAAGTTTTTTTTTTTTTTTTTTTTTGAGGTTTTTTAAAAGAATATGTTTAAATTATTTCCTCTCTAACTGGGAGGTTTTATAAAGAATGTGTTAGATCATTTCCTCTCTAACTAGGAGGTTTCATAAAGAATATGTTAGATCATTTCCTCTCTAACTGGGAGGTTTTATAAAGAATATGTTAGATAATTTCCTCTCTAACTGGGAGGTTTTATAAAGAATATGTTAGATCATTTCCTCTCTAACTGGGAGGTTTTATAAAGAATATGTTAGATAATTTCCTCTCTAACTGGGAGGTATTATAAAGAATATGTTTAGATAATTTCCTCTCTAACTGGGAGGTTTTATAAAGAATATGTTAGATCATTTTCTCTCTAACTGGGAGGTTTTATAAAGAATATGTTAGATCATCTCCTCTCTAACTGGGAGGTTTTATAAAGAATATGTTTAGATCATTTCCTCTCTAACTGGGAGGTTTTATAAAGAATATGTTTAGATCATTTCCTCTCTAACTGGGAGGTTTTTATAAAGAATATGTTAGATCATTTCCTCTCTAACTGGGAGGTTTTTATAAAGAATATGTTAGATCATCTCCTCTCTAACTGGGAGGTTTTTATAAAGAATGTGTTAGATAATTTCCTCTCTAACTGGGAGGTTTTATAAAGAATATGTTAGATAATTTCCTCTCTAGGAGGTTTCATAAAGAATATGTTAGATCATCTCCTCTCTAACTGGGAGATTTTATAAAGAATATGTTAGATCATTTCCTCTCTAACTGGGAGGTTTTATAAAGAATGTGTTAGATAATTTCCTCTCTAACTAGGAGGTTTCATAAAGAATATGTTAGATCATCTCCTCTCTAACTGGGAGGTTTTATAAAGAATATGTTAGATCATCTCCTCTCTAGCTGGGAGGTTTTATAAAGAATATGTTAGATCATTTCCTCTCTAACTGGGAGGTTTTATAAAGAATATGTTAGATAATTTTCTCTCTAACTGGGAGGTTTTATAAAGAATATGTTAGATAATTTCCTCTCTAACTAGGAGGTTTCATAAAGAATATGTTAGATCATCTCCTCTCTAACTGGGAGGTTTTATAAAGAATATGTTAGATCATCTCCTCTCTAACTGGGAGGTTTTATAAAGAATGTGTTAGATCATTTCCTCTCTAACTAGGAGGTTTTATAAAGAATATGTTTAGATCATTTCCTCTCTAACTGGGAGGTTTCATAAAGAATATGTTAGATCATTTCCTCTCTAACTGGGAGGTTTGATAAATAATATGTTTAGATAATTTCCTCTCTAACTGGGAGGTTTTATAAAGAATGTGTTAGATAATTTCCTCTCTAACTGGGAGGTTTTGGGACTGATTGGTGGGATTGCTGTGGACGAAGTACACACGGAGATACAGTGGTAAGAGCCAATGAGGTTTAACCATGTATCAGCTCATTTAAATAGCTCACGTTACTGTATTGTGTCAACAGTTAACTTCATTTAATATTGCATGTGGTATAGCTGGGTGCAAATGTTCCACCAAATGTCCAAATGTCCCAAGTTCACAAACCAAAGTTCTTTCCCGAGACTATTTTGCAGAACCTCCGTCGCTGTGTCCAGAGCTCAGCACCGCCCAAGACCATTGGGATTGGTTTAATCCTTGTGTTGTCTTCTCATCAGCCAATGTCCAAATTGACCTGGTCTGTTGTGCCTGTTTTATTAAGTATAAATTATCACCCAATTCTGTGATGGGTCTTCTTAGCCAACTTCATTCCAACTTCTCACTGCTAAATTTAAATTATGAATTATTTTAGTTAATAGTTAAGATCAGAGGAACGTATGTTGATGCATAATTACAGCATGTTTCATGTATGTAACTATTCATGTTACGTTTGGCCAATTTAGTTGAAAGAAACCCATATTGTTGATATACAAACTTTGAAAATGGGTCAAATTTGACCCGAGGACAACACATGGGTTAAAGAAATGCAAACAACAAAGAGCGTTTTTTTCTCCTATCCCAGAATGCATCTGTGGTGTAATTAGACCTAACTCCACAGCGCTATGGAGATAGGTCTGACTACACCACAGATACATAACCGGAGTGAAGATAATGACCTCTTCTGAAGAGTCCATCATGTTTTTTTCAATCCTCCGTGTACTTTTTGGCTACTAGCAACTGTGGGGAGGAGGTGGATTGGGGGGGAAGGGCACTGTGTGCGCGATTACAGAAGACTTTTATCACGTGGACGCGCAGACAGTGTTGTTGTCATTACTTAGAATTCCTCATGGGGACGACATAAACTACGCACTATACCTTTAAGATAGCACTGGAGAGACCAAAAAGCAGCACAAGGCACAGTGCAATTTTAAGTAGTATTTTAGTAGTAGTATTTTTTATCGTTCATATTTACTTAGGTTATTACTTGTTCAAGGTTGTCTTCTGCACCAACTTGTGATTATTGCATCAGCATTTTGCCATTTTCCATATCTAGCCTGCATCGATGTTTAACCAATAGAGATCAGCATAAGCCAGCTAATGGTACATTTATTCACTACTCTACCCATTCTACAGTTAACTGATGTGGAGAAGCCAGAACCTTACTGTTTGCATGCATCTTTCTTATTACATATATTAATTTGTCAATTTTGTTATTTGTATCTTTTATTTCCAACAGAGGAGTGGAATATGTAGCTGCAGCAGTGTTAGCCAAACCCACCGAATAATCAATGGAATGACACTGCAGTTTTGTTTTTTTGTTGTTGTTTTTCATGATCATTTACATGTAGCATGTTTCTAAGTAACTTTTTGAAGTCCCTAACAACTCACTATGCATGTTCTAAACTAAAGCATCTAAATACTTCTTTCACTACTGGTTTCAAAAAGTTACTTAGAAACATGCATGTAACAGCAACAAAAAACATTCCATGGATTATTGGGTGGGTTTGGAGATACGTAGCTCCTGAAAAGTTGACAATGTGGTCATTCTTCGTTAACGTTTTAGATTGTTCTTAACATTCCTTGGGCTGCTAAGATATTGGAAAATTGTACAGTGAACCTATGTATTTGTCATCCATAGCGGCTGGTGCATCAGAATGTAAAATGAAGTGTTTCCTTACCTGGTGTTGCCTGTGCTATTGCTGTCAGTGCAAGAAGGAGATAAACAATGAACAGCACTGTTCCCATCCTGACCAGGCTCGAAGAAAAGACAGAGAGAATTACACTGGGCTTTTAGAGAAAAAGCCCTCTGCCCCTATCCTGGCCTCTGGTACCACCCTGCCAACACACACAACTCTAACTCTAACTCCCACACACACATCACAAACAAGCTCATTATGTCACAACCACAGCTCAGCATGAATAGTATAATCTCTATTGATTTAACCTCCAAAGCACCACAGGAAGAACTGTGACCGCTAAGTCAAAAATGATAAAGTCCTGCTCTTTGACCACTACAGCTCAATGCTGCAAACCACCAAAAAGTTGTAGAATACTTGGTATACCTTCAGATAATGTAGTAGACACACAATGTTCTCTTCCTTCTGAGATTCACTAAATAAGATTGAATTTTTATGGAACAAAAAAGTTAGAACTCATTCAAATGTTATTTACTCAGAGATGAAAACTGACCGTAGGAAATTAACTGCTCACATTAAAGGCCCTGAACACCCACAAACAATTATCCACAAATAAGCACATGACAAGTTCCACATTACATAAATGCCATCATAGTGTACTGCAAGAGATCGACTTAGGTTACAAACATAGATGTCAGAAGCTCTGGGTGTTTTTTTTTGTTAGACAATAATTTGATGAAACAGTGATCCTAGCCTGTCAATTCAAGCTTCCACCCCAAAGGTCAGGGGGACCTTTCTATAATCAGTAAAGAAACAAGTGACATGGTGAGCTCTGTGAACTTGAGGTGAAAACAACAAGGCTATGTTGTTGTACATTTTCAACCTCATTCTGCTTCATGGTGGATTCCCTCCATTAGCATGCTGCTTAATAGGGAGCTTATCTTGAAGCTGGGGTAGGCAGGGCTTCTTTTTTTTACGCCATTGGGCAAAACGTCCACAACAACCTTTCAGAATATTGTAATTCATGTGATCTGAGAGAAAACTACACTTCTGCTCTTCTTCATGGCTCTGTTTTCAGGCTTTAAAAAATCTTCCCGAGACGGGAGAGTTTGGCCATTCACAGGTCATTTCAGAGAGAGGGCGTTCCTATTAGCTGTTCTGCAAATGCTGATGCACGTGCACATCCCTTTAGATGGTGAAAGCTTGGTTTAATGGCGGAGAATCCTGCAGAAAAAAGCAATTTCAGCACTGGCAAAAACAGCTTACCAGGGGTGATTCCAGGATTTTTTGAGTGGGGTGGCACGGGGGGGACCAATAATCAGTCAGGGGGACCACAGGGGATTTTATCAGAATACATTATAGAAAATCTGCTTAGAAATATAGAAAATACTGGATAGGATAGAACAACACAATGTCATTTTGCTAAATAGAATACATCACATTCATTGTTAATTTAACTTGTTTTTATTTTCAACTAATTGTATATCCAGATATAATACACATTTTCTGTGGGCTCTTAAGGCAAAACATTGGATATGTGGAAACATTAATTGGTCATGTGGGCTGGGAAGGTTTTGGGAAGCTGCCTGTCGCCTGAACACACTGTAAAAAAAACGCGGTCTCTGAAGACAGCTCAGGCTCCACAAACGGCAACATAAACAAACTGCGCCAACCTGCCCCACCAAGGTATATATATCCATTTACCAAATGGATAGGCAGCAGTTGGCAGAACAGGCAGCAAAGTGACACTCTAGCCCAATGAATTGGGGGGAGGAGGGGGGGCATTAGGTCCCCACTAGACCCGCCCCTGCAGCCTACACTGCAAAGCAACCCCAAAAAAGGAAGGACTCATCAGAAGAGATTCTAAAAGAGCCTGGTGTAAACGTTGGCAAAGCATTTTAGAGATAAAGAGAAAATGTAATGTAATAAAATAATTTTAGTATTCTGCTAAAGTTCATGTTTATGTAACTAGCTAGAACCTCGAATCACAGTATGTCATCATAAAGGGCTTTACAAAGAAAAAGCCATTCTCATAGAATTGCTGCTATATATTGGCATCAGGATCACAATGGGGATGATTGAAATGAATGACTAGTACAAGTCTAGTACAGGTTACTGTATGAAGCGCTTGCATATGCCTGTCCTCGTAGAGACCAATGTTAAACCCCCATCACCTCTAGAACCTGAGCAATAACTTACCAGATATAATAGCTTTGCTCCAGCACTGCTGCTACATAAACTCATTTACTGTATAGACCTTTTTCCCAGCAGACATGTTGACTTGTCATGGTAGGAAAAGCACAATGCTTTGGATGGCTCATTCCATTAAGTGTCCCAGTAAGCTATTCCAATGAGCAAGTATGCAAAATACCAAGAGCTCCCATAAGTGGAATGCAGCCATAAATAATGTTATTAAATACAGCTGTGCTGGTGGCAGTAGCTCAGTCAGTAGGGAGTTGGGTTGGGAATTGAAGCGTTGCTGGTTCAAGTCCCCATACGGACCAAAGTATGGTGGTGGACTGGTAGCTGGAGAGGTACCAGTCCACCTCCTGGGCACTGCCAAGGTGCTCTTGAGCAAGGTACAAACCCCCAATTGCTCGGGGCGCCTTTCCATGGGCAGCCCCCCCACTCTGCCATCTCTCCATTAGTGCATGTAGAGGTACTGAGCATGTGTGTGTAATTCAAGCCTGTGTGTAATGTGTATAATAATAACAGAGTGAAAACATTATAATTTCTCTTGTGGGATTAATAAAGTATTAATTATTATGAACTATTATTATTTTCCTGTCAAAATGTCTGCTGTGAAAAAGATCTATTGCTCCTACTTTCCCTCCACCTGATCATAGCTGCCCCTTCACTCACCTGCTTCACGTTGCCCTGATTAGTCAGCAGAATATATACAGGCCACAATGGCTGCATCTCATGGCTCCTCGACTCCTCTGTCGAACCAGAAGTGGTTCTGTTCCTCCTCGGTGAAGACCGTCTCAAAGCTTTTATTTCTGCCCTGAGGACCAAGGACCGAGCATCGAGGAGCTATAGGCGAGGATACACTGGAAGCTGTGCAGCTGAAGGAGTTGCTGATGAATTCATATGACGCTTCAGAGGAAAGGACGTCTCATCCCTCTAAAAACACATTTGCTCGTTGCCTCTCTCCTCCCAAGATTTCCTCTCGTCTCTCCCGTGCCTCCTCGGTGGGAGGGACTAAGACACGAAGAAGGGAGGCAAGTGGAGGACTCGAGGAGGTAATTTAAGGGCTGTGAGATGCAGCTTTTGTCCCCTACCTATCTTTCTGGTGTTAGTCTGCCTGTTTGTTTGTTCCTGTCTGCCTCGCCCACAGTTTAAAGATTCTTTGTCTAGCCCCTTTTTGGATTTGTTTGCCTGATCTGATTGTCTACCTGTATTTGACCTTTGCCTTAATGAACTAGTAAAATGAACTTGAACTTTTGTCTACATGCCTGTCTTTGAGTCGTGCACTTGGTTCCAGTCTTGTTTTATTTCTGAACTGTTGCAAGCTGTAAAATAGGCTTTATTAATCCCACACTGGGGAAATTCCTGTGTTACAGCAGCTCAAAAGAAAAAAGAAAAACAATGTACACACATCAGAATAACACAAATACACATTAAGTAGACATAGGAGAAAAAATATATACATAAAGTATATGAACAAGAAAATAGAATCAGTTATAATAATATTAATAAAAAACAGACATGTTTACACAATAAACACCCTTATATAAACAGAGAGTATATATATTCAGATGAGTAAGGTGCTGGTGAATAGATATGACATATTGTACAGTTGGAGGTAACAAAGAGTGATAAATAAATAATTTCTGTATTTTACAACATTTTCAGATGCAAAACAATGCATTTTCTTTCAGAGCAACTTGTATAATTGCTCAGAATGTCCAAACTGTGTCTGTGTTGTAGTCTGCATTTCTTCACATGCAATAACAAAAGTTCTCAAAATGAATGTTTCTTGCCGTGTTGCCCTTTAAAAATAAACAGAATAATAAAAACAGTAATATGGTCATTCAATAGTCATCATGTCATTCTTAGCAGGGATACGCAGTAGATGACTATTCCATTGGCAAAAAAGGTTATGCTATACCCAGCCAGCAATGACATGTGGGGCCCAGATGAGGGCTTCATGGGCGGCAAATGTGGGCCCCATTATGGGCTTGCACCCGGGATCCACATTGGGGCAAGCCGTGGAAGCCCAGACATACTAAAAGTGGGACCTGTAAGGGTACTGCATGGGTCTTAATTGGGCACTTCATGTCAGACCCATTTGGGACCCACCTGCCCAAATGGGTCTAAAGTGGGTTTGCACCCAGGATCCAGCTGTGGATGCCCAGATGGGTTTTAAGTGGGACCTATAAGGGTGTTATGTGGGATCTTAACCGGGCAATTCATGACAGACCCATTTGGGCCCCACCTGCTTAAAGGGCGTTTAAAATGGGCTTGCACCCAGGATCCACACGGGGGCCAGCCGTGGATGCCCAGATGGGTTTTAAGTGGGACCTGTAAGGGTCTTATGTGGGTCTTAACTGGGTAATTCATGTCAGACCCATTTGGGCCCCACCTGCCTAAAGGGCGTTTAAAATGGGCTTGCAACCGGGATCCACAAGGGGGCCAGCCGTGGATGCCCAGATGGGTTTTAAGTGGGACCTGTAAGGGTCTTATGTGGGTCCTAACTGGGCAATTCATGCAAGGCCTATCTAAGCCCAACCATGCCAAATGGTTTAAGGAAGCAGTCTAAGAAAAACAAAGAATGAATATAAGTCCAAGATAAATAAAAGACACTTGACGCTTTGAACTGCAAGAAATATATTGTTAAATTGAACAACAAAAATGATCTTTAAAAAACTATTTAAATGTCACAACATACCGGTAAACAAAACAAAAATATATTTTTAAAAAATCTCTGAAAAAAAACATCTCTCCAAAAAAATACATTAATACAAAATTGTTACATCGAACAACAAACAATCTTTAAAAAACAATTTAAATGTCACAACATACCGCTAAATAAATCAAAAATATGTTTTTTTAAAAATCTCTGAAAAAAAAAAAAAAAAACACCTCTCCAAAAAATACATTAATACAAAATACACTCATGGCGTCTGTGTGGTGGACGCTCCTTTTTCTCTTTGGGCTCTTGCAGCCCTCTCCCCTCCACGGTCACGTGCGCCGGTAAACCACTTCAACAGCGCCATTTCCACTTCTTTGCGGTTCACATTTTGAGTCATTGCATTACTCTTCAGTGCACCTAAAAACAAAGGAGCATAAGTCAATTTAGCAAGGTTCTTTTTTGCTCCAACAAGTGCATGTTCTGCTCTTTCAATGGGTTGTCTCAGTCCGTTTTTTAGCGCTAACAGTCACGGAGATATTCAAGCAGTTTAGCACTGTGATGGCCACAGCCGTGGCCACACAGCCATCTTAAAGGCGGTAGCCTCATACACTCACATTTATCTTAGTTCATGCTGTTTTCCTTAAGATTGGTTTCTATATCTTTTCAGACACATTATATATTTTGTTGTAAACATTTATTTAGTTTTAAATAACTTACAGGGCACTGGATTTGGTTTACATATATACTTTATTAGTTTTGGATTGGTTTTCTAATGTAACTGTTTTCTTTGAGCTTACCAGTGTTGCGGATTCCACACCCTGGAGTGAGGCATGCAGGCTGCAGGGACAATGGGGTGGCGTCTGGAACTACAGCAGCTTTATAGGGGTGGTGGCTAAATTGGACTCTACCACTACTTGTTATGTCAGGGGGGAGTTAGCTTTATTTGTCCTCAAGATATTTGAGTTTTGATTTGTATTGTCTTTAGTACATTTATTCAGTTAATGTTAATTAAGATTACATTTCTTTTGGAGTAAGTGTTTAGTTGTTTTCTTTTGTTATTTGTAATTTACATATTAGTGTTATTGTTAGTCTCCCCCTGGGTGTCAAACCTGGTCTGATCACCCAGTATATAAGTCCCCTTTGTTTCTTGTATAGGAGGTCAGTTGTATTTTTGAGTTTGTTATGTTCAGAGCTTAAGTTCAGTTTGTTTGTTTAACCTCTTAAGGGCCCAAACTTTATCTTTATTTGTTGTCAGAATTTTTTGTGGGTAAATTTTTTGAAATCTCCTTGCGACTCCTCATGCCTAACTGCTTGGTCCCTGACAAGCACCATGGATTTCGTTTTCTAGTTAGTGCTCACCTTTCTTTGAAAAGAAGTCAGTTACCAATTGTTTCCCCTCATTCTGTTTTCTCTCCTCCTCCTGTCTTTCCTTTCTTTTTGGTAGCATGATTTGGCTTTCTTTGAGAAAAGACATTTCTACAGCAGAAGTTTGCGCCAACCGGCAGCTCAACTGAACTAGCTAACGTAATGCATGCAGGTGGACTAAACCATTTGGCACATTAGCAAGGGGGGGGAGGGGGGGAAGACCTTTTTGTATACAAAATAGTCAGTCAATCAACCAAGTTATTCTGCCAATACACTAACACTACATTTCATCTGATATGCATTATGAAATGTTATTAGGAAATAAAAATATCCAGGTAAAATAAAATATATTCCAGACTTTTCAAGGGCCCTCTCTCCCCTTGGGCCCTGGTAATCAGTATTGGTTTTACCCTCGGTCCGATGCCCCTGGTGTCTGTGCTGCTGCTCGTCTTTATCCAGAGAGAGCGAACAGTAAGCGACGCACAGGTAAGCTTCAGAGCTCCGTCTATCGTGATATATTAATTATTGTCCAACCTCTCCCGCTGTTTTTCCTTTTGGTTAGATTCTACATCAGATTAAACAGCACAAACCAAAAATACAGACCACTGTACAATCTGCAGTGTTATTTTTATGGCAAAATAATATTTCAACTTACCTCAATTTGTGAATGTCTGATAGAAGTTCTCCTTGAAGTGCTTTCCGAATGGACTGCTAACGTTTTGAGCGCGAAACAAGGCCTTTGCATACAGGCCCCTTATAGATGTCCTAAGAACTGCCTGACCAAATAACAATTAAATACAGTAAAATTCGTAAATTGAGAGAATTAACAAACGTTAACTGCTCCGCTGGCTTCATTATGAATGAGCCTAATTAGGTGTTGTGTGCATAACAGGCGGATAGAGTACTGAAAATCTGTACTCAAGTACAAGTACTGTTACATTGCTAAAATATTACTCTGTTACATGTAAAAGTACTGGTGTTAGAGAAATACTCAAGTAAAAGTACAATTTGTAAAAAAAAAAAAACTACTCAGAGTATTAGTTACTTTTAACCACCGTCACTTCTCCAGACTAGGGCTGGATGTGTGTTTTCCTTTACCAAAAGTTAAAATGCCAACAATCTATTAATCATTAATAATTGATTAGATACAAAACAAGTGTTTTTCCCTCATTTTTTTCTCAAACAGATCTACTGTACCTTTTACAGCCAACACATCAGTCATTGTTGGTGTATGGGCTACACCTTGATAGAAACACATGCTACTCCTTGGTCCAAGGACATCTAACAACACAGAAGTGGAAGACAGATTGATGATGAGGCCTCCTGCAAGTCCTTTTCTAACAAATATTGAATTACAATTTCCTAAGAGGTAATAAATGCATCATATTCATGTCCATAAAGGTACTAGCTGTCTGTGAGCTATTTGGCCTCATCTTCAAAAATGAAGTACCGTAAAACTTCAAATAGGATCCCGGAGTTTTATTTGATCAAATAGACCATTGGGACAGGCATCTATGGGATGTGGATAACCGTATGGGGTTATTTGTAGGGATGCTTGACATTGATTTTGTACCGATATCCGATATACCAATATTGTCCAATGCTTAATTTCCGATACCGATATTAGCCGATACAGATACCGAAACATATGATCGTTCATAGGCTTACTGCCCACTGTTCCATGACTCCCTTGGGGATTTGAATGTTTTAAAGGACTAGCCAGCAGCCGGTAGGCTAACTGGGGTGCGGTGCTTACTACCCCTTTGAGAGAAGATGCCAACTGAACATTTCTTTGACTGAGGTAAACTGAAAACAAATAGCAACACAAGAACAAAAATTCAACTCATTCCACTCATTAGATCTGCTCTGCTCAAGAATTTATTTACTCTACAAACCCTGTGTGTATGCTGGTTGGCCAACAACCTACACCCATATTTTGTCTGCATTCGCTTTGAGAGGAAACAAGCTTCCCAATAAGGTATAAAATGACATACTTTAGTCATTTTAAACCATTTCAAAAACCGATACCGATATTTACCGATATTGAATTTTAAAGCCAATATCGGCCGATAATATCGAGCATAGTTATTTGTCCAAGGGACAGGCGTCTGGGACTGGGCTATTATTTGAAGTGTTACGGTAGGCCTGCAACCTTTCTGAGATTCCACTAATCAGCATAATTCAACACAGCGTAAACTTTGACCTATTTTGATGTTTTTTACATTTTTGGGAAGTTACATTTTTCATTTTCTGCACGACTAACAAAAATGACTGATTGATTGTTTCGACGAAGATCTACATGTATGCAATGTTTGTTCTTTGGTGACTAGCGTGACTTGAAATGTATTGAGTTACAATTACTAAATCTCAACATGCTTGATTAGCCTAAATGTAGAGTTACTACAAGTTACTAAAAATTGTACAGTAAGTAATTACATAACTCAATAGGCCTACATAGTTACTTTGTGCTTCTGCCATGCAGGACCCATATATGTGTTCCCAGATTAAACCCATGCCCACTCGGCACATAAATACAGTGCCTTGCGAAAGTATTCGGCCCCCTTGAACTTTTCGACCTTTTGCCACATTTCAGGCCTCAAACATAAAGATATAAAACTGTATTTTTTTGTGAAGAATCAACAACAAGTGGGACACAATCATGAAGTGGAACGAAATTTATTGGATATTTCAAACCTTTTAAACAAATAAAAAACTGAAATATTGGGCGTGCAAAATTATTCAGCCCCCTTAAGTTAATACTTTGTAGCGCCACCTTTTGCTGCGATTACAGCTGTAAGTCGCTTGAGGTATGTCTCTATCAGTTTTGCACATCGAGAGACTGACATTTTTGCCCATTCCTCCTTGCAAAACAGCTCGAGCTCAGTGAGGTTGGATGGAGAGCGTTTGTGAACAGCAGTTTTCAGTTCTTTCCACAGATTCTCGATTGGATTCAGGTCTGGACTTTGACTTGGCCATTCTAACACCTGGATATGTTTATTTGTGAACCATTCCATTGTAGATTTTGCTTTATGTTTTGGATCATTGTCTTGTTGGAAGACAAATCTCCGTCCCAGTCTCAGGTCTTTTGCAGACTCCATCAGGTTTTCTTCCAGAATGGTCCTTTATTTGGCTCCATCCATCTTCCCATCAATTTTAACCATCTTCCCTGTCCCTGCTGAAGAAAAGCAGGCCCAAACCATGATGCTGCCACCACCATGTTTGACAGTGGGGATGGTGTGTTCAGGGTGATGAGCTGTGTTGCTTTTACGCCAAACATAACGTTTTGCATTGTTGCCAAAAAGTTCGATTTTGATTTCATCTGACCACAGCACCTTCTTCCATGTTTGGTGTGTCTCCCAGGTGGCTTTTGGCAAACTTTAAACGACACTTTTTATGGATATCTTTAAGAAATGTCTTTCTTCTTGCCACTCTTCCATAAAGGCCAGATTTGTGCAGTATACGACTGATTGTTGTCCTATGGACAGAGTCTCCCAGCTCAGCTGTAGATCTCTGCAGTTCATCCAGAGTGATCATGGGCCTCTTGGCTGCATCTCTGATCAGTCTTCTCATTGTATGAGCTGAAAGTTTAGAGGGACGGCCGGTTTCGTAGATTTGATTTGTAGTGGTCTGATACTCCTTCCATTTCAATATTATCGCTTGCACAGTGCTCCTTGGGATGTTTAAAGCTTGGGAAATCTTTTTGTTTCCAAATCCGGCTTTAAACTTCTCCACAACAGTATCTCGGACCTGCCTGGTGTGTTCCTTGTTCTTCATGATGCTCTCTGCGCTTTACACGGACCTCTGAGACTATCACAGAGCTGGTGCATTTATACGGAGACTTGATTACACACAGCTGGATTCTATTTATCATCATTAGTCATTTAGGTCAACATTGGATCATTCAGAGATCCTCACTGAACTTCTGGAGAGAGTTTGCTGCACTGAAAGTAAAGGGGCTGAATAATTTCTGCACGCCATTTTTCAGTTTTTTATTTGTTAAAAAAGTTTGAAATAGCCAATGAATTTCGTTCCACTTCATAATTGGGACCCACTTGTTGTTGATTCTTCACAAAAAATTACAGTTTTATATCTTTATGTTTGAGGCCTGAAATGTGGCAAAAGGTCGAAACGTTCAAGGGGGCCGAATACTTTCGCAAGGCACTGTATGTCATGCAAGACCCATATATGTGTTCCCAGATCAAACCCATGCCCACTCGGCCCATAAAACTTCTATGCAGGATCCATATATGCATTCCCAGTTCAAACCCATGCCCACTCGGCCCATAAATGTGCCATTCAAGACCCATATATGTGTTCCCAGTTCAAACCCATGCCCACTTGGACCATAAATATACAAAGCAGGACCCATATATGCATTCCCAGTTCAAACCCATGCCCACTTGGCCCATAAAAATGCCATGCAGGACCCATATATGTGTTCTCAGTTCAAACCCATGGCCACTTGGCCCATAAAAATGCCATGCAGGACCCATATATGTGTTCCCAGATCAAACCCATGCCCACTTGGCCCATAAATATGCTATGCAGGACCCATATATGTGTTCTCAGTTCAAACCCATGGCCACTTGGCCCATAAAAATGCCATGCAGGACCCATAATTGTGTTCCCTGTTCAAACCCATGGGCACTTGGCCCATAAAAATGCCATGCCGGACCCATATATGCATTCCCAGTTCAAACCCATGGCCACTTGGCCCATAAAAATGCCATGCAGGACCCATATATGCATTCCCAGTTCAAACCCATGGCCACTTGGCCCATAAACATTCTATGCAGGACCCATATATGCGTTCCCAGATCAAACCCATGGCCACTTGGCCCATAAACATTCTATGCAGGACCCATATATGCGTTCTCAGATCAAACCCATGCCCACTTGGCCCATAAACATTCTATGCAGGACCCATATATGCGTTCCCAGATCAGACCCATGCCCACTTGGCCCATAAATATGCTATGCAGGACCCATATATGTGTTCTCAGTTCAAACCCATGCCCAATTGGCCCATGCCTGTCCCTTATGGGGCCCATGTAATCAGCTCATGTGGGCTTCCTATGTGGGACTCATACTACAAAACCTACATGGGACCCGCTGATTTCACCCAGCCAAAGCCCATGCCCACACAGTAACCATGGAACCCGTACTTAACCCATCTGGGCCCCACATGTCATTGCTGGCTGGGTAGTTTGCACAATGTGAATTAAAGGGATATTTCACCACTGGAAAGATGAATATATCTTTAAATTGGGTCACTTATGTAAAAGAAATGTGATTTTTGTTTTTAGAAATTGGTGCCTTCTAGGCCGAGAAAAGCCAGAAAATGTGTTTTTGGCTCATGTGGATGAAAGACACCAAATCCCAGAATGCACTTGCTTTGATTCACTACGAGGTCACCCCAAGCCACGCCTACCGTTTACAGAGAGGCAGTCAACTGAGTCAAGTCTATTGTGTTTTATTGTCATTCGTTTCACCGTGGCTCAAGTGGTGTTACACATTCAAAATACATAAAAACGACATTATATAAAAACAACATACGAAACAGTGCACACACATTATAGGCTCCGTAAAGTTCAGCTAACACATACTAGCATTAGCGCTTGGTGGGCTGTAAACACAGAGTAGAAACACAGAGTAGAAACACAGCATGGAATGTAGAATGGTCAGCATTTAACAGTCACAAACTCCACCAGCAGTTATAATAATAAGTTTATTTGATATAGCACCTTTCACAGACAAAGTCACAAAGTGCTTTACATGATAAACATTTGTACAAAACATAGTAAGTTCTAAAACTAAAAAGACTACAAG
Source organism: Perca fluviatilis (assembly GCF_010015445.1). Classification (NCBI taxonomy): domain Eukaryota; kingdom Metazoa; phylum Chordata; class Actinopteri; order Perciformes; family Percidae; genus Perca; species Perca fluviatilis. Next base: position 41,871,570 of record NC_053119.1, read on the forward strand.
ACTAAAAACAATCATTAAAAGACACCAAAAAATTACATACATGAATCAAAAGCAAATTTAAACAAGTGTGTCTTCAGCTGCTTTTTAACAGCTTCAACAGAGACTGCAGAACGTAAAACAATAGGAAGCGCATTCCACAGGTTTTGCGCCACCGCTTCAAAGGAACGGTCACCTCTAGTTTTTAAACGGGTGCATGGGACAACCAATAATCCATAGTTAGAAGACCTGAGGGGCCTGCTCGTAGTGTACGAATGGAGCAAAGCTTTATAAGTCAGAACCAAAATTTTAAATTTGATCCTGAAGTTAATTGGAAGCTAATGTAATGAGTATAAAATTGGAGTGATGTGCGTCCTGCCAGACCTGGTCAGCAGCCTTGCAGCAGAGTTCTGGACTAGTTGTAGACGTTCCTGGGACGATTTGCTGAGACAGGTGAAAATAGAGTTGCAGTAATCAAGCCAAGATGAAATAAAAGCATGAATGATCATCTCAAGCTCAGAATGTGAAACAGCTCCTCTAAGTTTGGCAATGTTTCTTAATTGAAAGAAACATGTGCGGGTCAGAGATTTAATATTTTAATCCAAGTACATGTTATTATCAAATATTACACCAAGATTTTTCAGTTTGGACTGAACAGCTGAGGACAAGGAGCCCAGCAGCTGACTAATCTTGGAAGCTATAGTGTCCGGAACAACAATTATGACTTCGGTCTTATTTTCACTGGGCTGTAGAAAGTTGTTTGCGAGTCAATCCTTGATTGAATTGAAACATCTAAGCAATTTCAACACTTTCTCCCACTTCTGGTAGCTGTGCCAAGAGAAATCTCAATCATTCCCAATCTTACAGAGATGGAGAGCGTAGGTATATGTAAGGAGATAACATAAGCACAGGCTAATTACTGATCACTAACATGCTAGTTAACATTAGTAATTAAACCTAAACAGCTAATGTAAGTCGAAAACTGCCTGTGAGCTTCTCCTGTACTATACGGTAATTCCTCTACTGTGTGACAGTAAGTCTCGTGGTTATGACCCAATCGTTAGCCTATTTTTATAAAAGCGTCTGCTACGGAGCCATAACCTGAGGTACAAGGTAATGGAGCCTTTTATACATTGTCGTGTTTCTTTAGAAATAAACAATGGACAAATAGAGTCTTTAAACGCTTCAGATGTAAAGTTATTCTCTGTCAAGTGACGTAAAAAAAAAATGGTGGTCAGTGGAATGCTAACAGTAGGTGATACCTTTGTAGCAACAAAATGGCGCCATCGAAGGTTCGAGTTCTGAAGCGAAGCTTAACCCCTTGGACTGACCTGCAGAGCAAATCTCAAATTTGCCGGAAGTTCGTCAGGGTTTACCCAGGCTACCAAGGACCCCTAAAAGGAGCAGGGACCCCCTACTACCCTACCCTATGTATACAATATATATATTGTATACATTGAGTTGCATATTAAACTGGGCCTACAATAATGTGTAGGGCAGCCTAAAGCCTTTATACATAACTTTTTTACATAGAATACTAAGCTATTAAAATAGCCTAATATGTAACTGTTGGCATGATTTTATAGTCAGTTTTAATGTTAAAACATACATGTGACGATTCACTGTGTCTGTGGATGGCCTTAGTGACTACCTTACCTATAGGCCAGTATGCCTATTATCAGTGGGGATTTATATTTGTTAATAATATATTCATGTTAAGACTTTTAAATTGAACTTCAAAAATGAACAATAATTTGGAGGCCCCCCTGCATTGACTCTGAGGACCCCCTGTTGAAGATCCCTGCTTTAGTCACTGGATCTCCTAACTCAGGGGTGTCAAACTTATTTTAGTTCACGGGCCACATACCCCAATTTGATCTCAAGTGGGCCAGACCAGTAACAGATCAGAAACTTTATCTGCCACAGAGTTTCTGTCAGCTTGATATTGGCAAATGCAAGTTGCTTCTGCTACGACAGCGTTCTAAGGCCATTGCAGGAAGAAAAAAATTGGAATTAATTAGTTCTCTGCAATTTTTACACTTTGCAAAGTCATCCAGTGGGCCTGACTGGACCCTTTGGCGGGCCAGTTCCGGCCCACGGGCCGTATGTTGGACACCCCTGACCTAACTGAACACCTATTGTGATTTTGGAGTGATGTGTTTTTACTACTTTCCATCAAACACAAAAGGAAAGGAATATATTTTGGCAGAAGAATGCTGTTCAGGGCGCCTGGGTAGCTCATCCGGATTGAGCACGCGCCCATGTATAGAGGTTTACTCCTTGACGCAGCAGCCGCGGGTTCGACTCTGGCCTGCGGCCCTTTTCTGCGTGTCTTTGCCCATCTCCCTCTTCCCTTTCATGTCTTCAGCTGTTCTATAAAAATAGAGGCCAAAAAGAATCTTCAAGCGCTGCAGCTGTTCTGGGGGCTTTATTAACACACTTTAGATTGGGGTTTCCTTTATACATGCACAGATGTGTGTTGCCATTGTCATTAACTAAACCAAGTAGGATATAGTTTCTCAAGATGAATCTCCTCCCATTTACAGACTTGTAATGTCAAACCTGCCAGTATGGCAAGTCTCCATGTTACTGCACTGTTAGCTCTACAGAGCATAAAGCATGTGATGTGCCTGAACACTGTAAGCTCACTGTGAGGTACAGTCATAATATGAAAGATAGCCACTAGGTGGCACCAGTGAACTTAGCTGGTTAGAAGCCAACTCTAGTTTATCCTGTTCATGTTAAAAGGCAGGAGCATATTTGGGAAAGCAAGTGTGTGACCCAGGAGTTGGTGGTTCACAACCCTGGATGGAATGAAACCTTATGGCATCAACCAGCTTACTTGAGTTATAATTCACTTACTTGGTTGTATGTTGCTATATGCAAAGGAAATGTGAGATTTTCAGTAGTGAAGACCTCCTGCTATATCTGTAATTACAAGTTAGGGATGTATACAAACCTTCAAACAAAGTTAAAATATTTTCACCTCATGGATTTTGGAAATGAAGTGACCTTTCAAAATGTAAATTGATTTCTAAATAGGTGCTACATATACCTTTTGCCAATGAATTCACCATGTCCCTGCAACATTAAAATAAACCTACAGTATTAAAATGCTCAATTAGTATCATGACAGAATATGAGACGAACCAATAGTCTACCTTTGTAAAGCTATAACTTCCATTTGAATCATCCATGCAGGAAACTAAAGCAGCCTGTCGTCAGCTCAAAAGGAAATCCTGGCTAATCTCATGTCTGTATCACAGTTAAACAAGAATACAAAAAAAGTACAGTGAAAGAACTCAACAATATAATGTATTACACACTTGATAACAAGAAGTTTGAATACCATAGGATACCATTGGGGTGACATACTGTTTAGATTAATAACATGAAAATCATAATTTGGCAATGTATATTTAAATTAAATAGATACAGGATATGCAATTAACTTTTCTGAGAATATATATAAATTATTTATATATGTTTTGATTTATTGTATGTAGTTGAATGATCATGCAGTTGAAGTATAACATGTATTTTATTTTGATAGACTAAAAACAAAGCATGCTTTACATGGGATAAGTTTGAGCCAATAGGAGATGAGTGCGGTGCCACACGTCAGACGTAAGGGGCGTTCCAGAGAAGCGTCCTCTCCAGTCAGTAGTAAGCGGAGTTGACTGTGGCGCTCGAGCTCCATTGAGAGTAGCTCCCTGTTTCAGTGACTATACAGGCGGACGAGGGGGCGGACCGGCGAGAGGAAACTTCACCGAAAACAACCTCCATATATAACTGTTATTATTTATCAGCGCTAATATTTCTGACGACAGACGGGTTTCTGCTGACAGACGCGCCAAGGGTTGCGCGAGGCGGCTCGCGCGGCGAAGGAATAACGTTAGCAGGAAAACGGAGAGAAAGGTGAGGTGAAGAAGAGAAGGAGGAGGACAGTGACAAGTAAGCGGACTGAGCCACAGGTAGCCCCCCACACGTTAGCTGTCGTGGCAGAAGAAATCAAAGTGCAGACGGGTCATGCGGATTTCTCCGGTCGCTGATCGGTAAACGGTGCGGAAAAAGAGAAGAAGAAGCAGAAAGCAGAAGAAGCCCGACCTCCGCCTGTCCGTCCGGTCCGAGGGAAGAGCCACCATGTCCCGGAGAAAGCAGAGCAAGCCCCGGCAGATAAAGCGTAAGAACCCAGCAGCCTCACTGCTTCATGTTATTAGGGGCGGGGTGTGGAGGGAGCCACGCGCGCTCTGAGAAGAAGCCGCAGGTTTTGTGCGGCGCTTCGGTTGAATTATGCGTTCACTATAAAAGTTAATAAGTAGTATAAAACCCAAGTGTAACGCCCGACTGTCTCGACAGTAGTTTTATGACACCGTTTATATGGGTAAGCGTCGCCTAAAACACAACCTAGACCCACACACAAGACTTTGTTGCGCATTTGATAATATCAGAAAATTGAACCTTAAAGTACAAGTTCAATTGAGTTCAGATAGGCTGCAGCATTTTCTCAGAAAAGCCGAGGGACGTAGCCCACCCTTTTTTTAAAGACCGTTTTTCAAAGCTATTTAAGCGCCACTTTGGCAGCCTTGCTATCTAGACTGTGGAGGAATACAGAAAAGTTTTCATTTATTAGCCTGTACAGAATGCTTTGTCCATTGGCAGCTAGAACTGTAGCCGTGGCTTCCTGTTTAATTCTGTTGTGGAAACGTCAGTGTTCTCTGAAAAAGCCGATGTGAACAGAGATAAAGCAGCGATCCGATGTGAGCCCAGATAAAGATTAAAATTGGATCTTTTTTATTTGTTTTCTGTCTGAGGCAGCGCCGAGGCCGCTGGTGCATTTCCCCCCCTGGCTTTTCACTTCTCTTTTCCAGAGATGGGGCGTCAGATAGGCCGCCTGGCTGATCTCTCCTGCTGATAGCTGCTTACAATTGGATCTTTTTTTCATCTATCCCTTTAACTCAATAATGCAATAATGCGTTTGAAAGGCCTTCTCTTGGTTTGGCGATTGGCTGGTCTCCGTGCTTGACGAGTTCTTCCTGTTCATAAAACGTGTGAAGGTTTATCGCTGGTGACTGATGTTCAAAGTTGATATAAAAGCATATTAATGATGTTGTGATAGGCATTTTGCACACTGAGCTGACGAAGAGTCTCGGTCTAAATGTAATGTCATTATACTTTTAAGTGTTCATGTAGTCTATCTATTTGGAAGCCAGAGCTGGAATGGAAACATGACATCAGCAGGACAGTTTGTTTGGTAAGTTATCACATTGAGCAAATAATGATATCTTGTCATCAGTGATTGTGTCACTGTGTTCCTAGAAACCGAGTGTCTAAAAGCAACATTTGGAGGCTGTTTGTTATCATCTTGCAGTTATATATGATATCAATCATTTGTCATTTCTGACCAAATAACCAGATTAAGTATCCTGGCGCAAGTGACAGTAGTGTATTTGCTCGGAGATTTCTGATTTTTGAAAAAAATACATCCAATGGCAGTGACCAACCTTTTTTTCGTGCTGCAAATCTCAATTGTGAGTTTTGTTGAGACCAAAAGGTCAAAGGGAGCACGCAGCATTACATCATGTCACTAAGTTGTAGGGGTGGGAATCACCCGAGGCCTCACGGTACGATAGCTTCACGATACCTATGTCACGATACCATGTTATTGTGATTTTAAACCTATTGCAATATTCTTTTATATACTGCAATTTATTACCTTTTTTCCCAAACTTCAAATTTTTCCCAATTTCAAATAATGTCCCCAAAAGAAAACTTTGTTTTATCTAAAAAGATACATTTCTTTGTTTGTTCATCTCACTTTCATTTTATTGCTGTAAAATCAGATTATCAAGCAGACAAACTGACCAACACATACATAATAGATCCATATTTGGCGTCTGTGTATCAATACAGTATTGCACCCTCTACATAAATGATCTAGGTGATTGTCTCATTTTAATATCAGGCAGCTAGCAAGTAGTTTCATAGTTGTTGTTGAGTGTAAATGACAGGCAGCTTTCACACACACATATCGTTGTTTAAAGGGACAGTTCACCCCCAAATCAAAATACACATACCTTGCTATTTATCAGTCTAAGCGATATCTCCAACACTGGCTATCATGCACCAAAACAATCTAGCACTGCAGGTAAGAGGAAAAATATGTATTTTTGATTTTGGGGCTTGTCCCCCTGAAAGCTCTGAATCGGCACCTCCAGGATTCAGAGCTGCAAAGCAGTCTGTCCTGTCAGCTAACATTAGCATTGGCTTCATTAAGCCAAAGTGCAGAACTGTCAACAGTATCGTACTGGGTTGTCAGGCCAATATCAAGCATTGTCACACATGACATAGTTTATTAGGGGTCCAAGCCCGAGGGGGATGGGAAAACGCGGTTCACAGATCCAGCGGAGCTGTGGAACCCTATTGCTTTCCTAAGGATTATTATTATTTTTCTATGCCTAAAACAGATACTACAACCTAAACCGTACATGGTAGGGAGGTGCCGTTTTCAGGACTGGTCCAGATCCCTGCATGGAACTGGGACAAAAAAATCCAAAATAGCAGAGATACGCGTTTGGCCCTATAACTCCCAAACCGTACATCGCACATTAAAAATAAACGGATCCATGCGTTCCCTGAATTCAGCTGAATCTCGTGATACAGGCCATGCCCACTGAAAATCATGATTTATCGTAAACATACTTTTTCTAACTCCTCCTAGACAGTGCAAACCGATCTGCACGAAACTTGGTAGGTAGCATTTCCAGACCGACATGACAAAAAGCTATCAAAAGAATTTTTATAGGATAAAAATTGCGCAAATTATGCACAACCAAAACACATACTTTGCCATATCTCAGCCAAAATTAATGCTATCAACCTGAAACTTTAGATTCTTGTTTACCATCGTGAATGAGGGGTAGGAAACATCTTCGGCTTCATCCTGCTCCTTTTCGGACAAATTTTTGAAATTAGAAATTGTAATAGTATTTTTAATATTATTTGTAAACACTGTATAGGTATTGTTCTTTTCCTTTGTGTGTTGCTGTGTGTATGTATGTATGTGTGTATGTGTATGTGTATATATATATATATATATATATATATATATATATATATATATATATATATATATATATATATATGTATGTGTGTATATATATATATATATATATATATATATATGTGTATATATATGTATATGTATGTGTGTGATATAGTATATATATATATGTGAGATATATATGTATATATATGTGTGTATATATATATATAGTGTGTATGTGTATATATGTATGTATATATATATATGTATGTATATGTATATATATGTGTGTATATATATATATATGTGTGTATGTATAGTATATATATATATATATGTGTGTATATATATATATATATATATATATATATATATATATATATATATATATATATGTATATATATTGTATATATATATATGTGTATGGTATATATATATGTGTATATGTATATATATATGTGTATATGTGTATATATATATATATATTCAATTCAATTCAATTCATTTTATTTATAGTATCAAATCATAACATAAGTTATCTCGAGACACTTTACAGATAGAGTAGGTCTAGACCACACTCTATAATTTACAAAGCCCCAACAATTCCAACAATTCCAGTAATTCCCTCAAGAGCAAGCAGTGCGACAGTGGCGAGGAAAAACTCCCTCTTGGGAAGAAACCTCGGACAGACCCAGGCTCTTGGTAGGCGGTGTCTGACGAGCCGGTTGGGGTGTGATGAACAGTGGCGATAGTAGTCACATTAATAATGGAACAGTGACTGGATGTAGCGGGAAGCTGCAGGGTTCAGCAGGACGCAGCATGACATTGCAGGGCATCGCTGAGCTCAGCAGGGGTGCGGCAGGACCACGGCGACAGCTGCAACCAGGGTCTTGGTGCCAACGTTCTCAAGGAAATACGCTGGGGGAAAAAGCATAAGGACTCGGGGAGTAAACTCCCCAGAAGCTAGGATTAGTAACAAGCATTTCCGGGACGGGCTGCACACAAATAGTAATAGTAATAGTAATAGTAACAGTAATAGAAACAGTAATAGAAAGGGAGAGGAGAGAGCAGCTCAGTGTGTCAAAGGAAGGAAGTCCCCGGCAGTCTAGGACTATAACAGCGTAACTATAACAGGTAACTAAGAGAGACAGGTCATAAGGAGAGGTAGCTTTTTCGGGCTTAGAACTCTCCCCCCGCCGGATCTGGCTTGGCTGGCCTGCCTCCCTCTACTTTGTTATGTATTATTAATCTAACAATTATGAAGAGAAGCAGTTGGGCCAGTTAGGTGAACACTGCAACTCCTCACCCCTAACTATAAGCTTTATCAAATAGGAGAGTTTTAAGTTCATTCTTGAATGAGGTGACAGTTTCTGCCCCCGATATATGTGTATATGTGTATATGTGTATATATATATATGTATGTGTATATGTATATGTATATATATATATATATATGTATGTATATATGTGTGTGTGTGTGTGTATGTGTATTTGTGTGTATGTGCGTATATGTATTTTTAGTTTTGTTCAAAATAAAAAGAAATTAAATGAAAAGAAACAAAAACATGACCCCCTGGGGCTCGCCACCAAATTATAAGAAATTTGGCCACTAGGGGGCGCCACGAGTACAAAACGTTTATATCTCATGAACGGCTCATCCTATAGTTACTAAATTTTGAGTGTACCATCTAGGGCCACTCCTGAGGCCACCCCTATAGTGGGGTACTGATTCGTCAAAGTGGGCGTGGCCTATGGGACCCAGGTTTGGATTTACCACGTACACTAATGTGAGCAAGTTAAAATTTACAGGGTAGATGTACAATGGTTCATGGACCTTACATACCAAAAATTACACATATGGACCCCTAGGTGGCGCTATAATTACGCAAAACGTGTTTTTGCCTATAACTCCCACATTTCACATCGCACATTAGAAAACGTGTTCCTTGAATCGAGCTGAATCTAATGATATAGGCCATTCGCAATATCGCGCAATGCGCAAAACCAACTTTTTCTATCTCCTCCTAGGCCGTCCGACCTATTGGCACAAAACTTGGTACGTAGCATCTCCAGATGGACCTGACCAAAAGTTATCAAAAGAACTTAAACGTTAAACTATTCGCAATTTACAAGCAAACTAATTTCCGTAGCTAGCCACAAAACACTAACTTTAGCATATCTCGGCAAAATTAATACGTATCAGAGCAAAACTTTGTAGTATTGTTCGACATCCCACTCCGACGCTCTGAACCAAATTTGGTGAGGATCGGCCATTAGGGGGCACCATAATAAACGTAGACGAGTTTTGGCAAATAACCCAATGCATTTAAATGGTAAATTTGCAATGGCAATATCTCTGCCGCAGTAAATGCTATCATCACAACACTTGAGATTATTGTTCGACATGCTCTATACCAGATTTGGTGATGATCGGCCTTTATGGGGGCGCTATAATTGAGTTTTTTTGGTTTTGGCCTTTTGCTAAATGAATGGGAAATTTGCTATTGGATTTCACTACAGACTTTGGAGCTCGCACTTAGTGAAATTTCCTGACTTTTGCCTCGCCGACATTGTGGCTTCTCCTTTCGTTGGCTCCGCGTGTCATCAGGGGCGACTTGCACCAGGGGGGACTCGCGACGGGGAGGCTTGGACCCCGTCATAACTGCTTGCAATTCTAGTTTATTTTGTCTTACAACAACATACACACAATACATTTTAGTAGTTACCATAAGCGGAAAGCCGTTATATACATGTAATATATATAGTGCCACTTTGGAACGTTCATCATCAGACCACATTATGAAATGTAAAGTATACCCCTAATGTAATATCCTAATGAATGCGGGCTAACTGTTTAATCACTAGCATTAGCTAGCTAACCTGGACATAGGAAGGTAATGCTCTTGGTTGCTCACTGCCCATAAAGATGAGGTGTTCATTCCTAACTAGATGCAGTTAAAGTTCTTGTCAGCTGCTAACTTTCTACCATAAGTTGTCCCCTAATAGCACTGAACTCATTGTTCTTGTTGTTGTTCATCTGCTGGGTTGCTATTAAGGATTTCTCTTGGTCAGGTTCTCTGGTGTGCCACTGCAAGTAGCCTAGTCCATATAGTCTGTCACTTCCTTGTTTTTCATATGTTTCCATAGAGAGGCCTATCAGCTGTGAACTCCCGGCAGGCACCTACATACAGCAAAGCCAGCAGCGAGGCCTGGAGATGTATCCCAGACCCTGAGGCTGATAAACCCAGGCTAGACTTGGCGTGTGTATATATATGAGAGAGAGAGAGAGAGAGAGAACGAGAGAGAGAGAACGAGAGAACGAACATGTGTACGTCTCAGGGGTGTTATGGCCGTCTTTATCAGTGCTTCTGGTCCACTATGCTTCCCTGTGCACCAGGCCCCGGCTGCATTTGAGGCCAGCCAGGCTCTCAGCCCCGTGACTCTCTTGTGATTTGGCAGACATTTTGATAGGAAAGAGTGAGGAGTGATAAGGACTTTGTTCAACTGGGGTGTGTGGGGGTTCAGCCGAGGTGGGGGCTGCTGGTGTTACCACTACTACCATTCCTATTACTTACTAATGCAGTGTGTCCACTAGGGCTGCACAACATATTTTTTTATGTATCGCCATCGTGATATAAACTCTCAATATACACATCACAAAAGGCTGTGACATATGAGGAAAATATCAGTAGAAAACTACACTTTAAAATGTATCTGTCACTCTTTTTGATAGGTGGCTTTTATATTCAATTCAATGTTCAATTTGTTAAATAAAAGAATGTTGAAGATGATTTCCTTATCGCATATTTTACTCATATCGTGCAGTCCTAATGTCCACCACGTTGTTTTGAGCATGCTGCTTTCTGTCGCTGATAGGACAAATTCCAGTCAGGTCACGGTGTTGTTGGTTTGAGTTTCACCTTCACAGTTATACACCTATAACTTCCTTTCTAAAAATGATTCATAACACACATTGATGTAGTTTGATAGTGTTCCATTACAAGGGTAAAGCTGAAGCCAAGGGATGGTTATTTAGTTATTGTAATTAGTCGTTCTTTTCTGATCCACTCTTAGCTCTGTGTAATTAAGTCTGTTTTGGTGTTCATCTACTGTAAATGCAAACTCAACTCTTCCTGCAGCAGCGTCCCAGTTAAAGCTTCCCACTGCAGAGCCCTCTGGAAGGCATTTAATGTGAAGCGGGTGCAAGGAGTTTTGAATGTTACTCAGAAGATGAGAACGTGGGTTCTTTGAGCAACGTTAAGCGACAAACGTTAATTTGACACATTGTTGCATTTGAATATGTGCCACCTAAAGCAGTTTAAAGCGAAGTGTTTATTTGCATACTTGGTGTATGCATACATTTTGGGTGTGAGCCCATAAGATTAGGAACAGACTGGTATCGCTTTATTAAATGAAGAATGGACAGACTTTTTTTGTCTTTTTTTTTGTTTAGTTTTACATTCCAAGGGAGGAATTGAAGAAAAGAAGTACACAAATGAGCTGGTTAAATGAAGAGGTAGGGCTGTCTCTTAAAAAAAAATTGATTTGTGATAATCTGACCAAACTCAGATTTCAGAGCCTTGTACCCTTTTAGAAATTATTTTTTGTGTGGGTTGGGTTTGTGTGTTTTGTTTTGTGTGTGGGGGGTGGTGGTGGGGGGGGGAGGAGGAGGGGAGGGGGGAGGGGGGGGGGGGGGGGGAAAGAAGAGAGGAAAAGGGGGTGTTTGTTTTTTTTTTTTTTTTTTTTTGGGGGAAGGGGAAAAAGAAAAGAGAAGATATTTTTATTTTAAATAAAAAAAAAAAAAATTAAAAAAAATTTAAAAAAAAAAAAAAGGGTTTTTTTTGTGGGCACCAGCGGCGGGGGGGGGGGGGGGGGCAACATAATTTTTTTTTTTTTTTTGGTGGGATAAGCGGGAGCTGTTGGTTGAAGAATTAAAATGCAAATGTTATACTCAAAATCTGTACAAGAATAAAATAAACTGCTACTCCATTTGTCTCCAAATGACGCCCCAGAGAAGCATGTTTCAGCCAAGGAATCATTACCATTAATGTGAAGGCACCTGTTGCTGTCACTTAGTGAGGCAGCAGAGGCACTGGGAATGAAAAGAATGTCAGTTTTACAATATATTTGATGATTAGGCTATGTAGATTGAATTTGAAAAAAATTACAAAAATCAAGTTTAAGAGAATTTGAACAAATTATGACATGCTCTCTCATTCACTTGAACTTGCTTTTTTAGAAAAGTGGAAGCCCTATGATAAAGTGAAGGCTACAGGTGCTTTCTCCCTCTAACCTCCAGTACATCATCGAGGCAAACAAGTGATAAGGGCTGGTTATTTACCAAAATGTGTCTGTACCACCAAGTATCAAAAACTGTCTCAAGTACTGAAGGTTGGCATCCAATGTCTGGTCAAAATTAGAAGGTTGTTGACTTATTCTTTTGTCAGAAAGTGCCTGATTTTATTTGGGAAAAGTTGTGGTGTAGTAGCATGTATCGTTCTGATATTAGCCCAAACCCAGGTATTGTATCGTGTGTTTAAAATATACATATTATTTTTATTATTATATTATTAACAGATGTGTACTACTTACCCTGTATGGATGTGATATGATTGCTATCATTGTTGTATGGCCTGGCTTAGGTTAAACCCTTTGAACAAATACATATAGAGAATGAATGCTATACAACTTTCTTTTATTGTCTAGTTTGTCAGTCATAACAAAAAGAAAAACATAAAAAAATACTTAAAAGTATATTTTTTCAGGGCTTAATTATGTGGTATTGGATTATTCATAGACTCGCACACCTGCCAACACCGATACCAGCATTTAAGGCAGTATCGGAGGCATTTCTGATATTGGTATCGGTATTGGAAGAACTCTTCATTGTACCCAGGCCCAGCCCCACAATTTATGAACAGTAGTTTGGTAGTTTGCTGGGCAGCTCTGGAGGAGCAAAGCTCCCCCCCCCCCCCAAATCTCTGAACTGAAATAACTTTTGTAAAAACCTTCATTAAACCAACAATTAACAACAAAAACCACCCACCCACAACGGAGACATTAAGACAACATAACATGGATATCTTTTTCAGTTTTTTTTTCTCAACAATGGATTAGGTCCAGGGCTTTCAGTGGGCCCATAGTTGAAGAGGAGAAGCGGGTGTTTGTGTAGCAGATAGATATTTGTCTGTGTCTCTTTGTGCGTCATCCTCCCCAACGGTTGGTGATCTCTCAGCCTGATAAGGCTTCTCTCCATGATGGGGAGATAGGAGGCAGGCAGGCTGGATCCCTGGGCTTATATTTTGGCAGTTAAGATGGGAGACGTGATAAAACTTGGCGACGATTGCTGCTGCTGATATCACAGAAAGCAAGAGAGAGAGAGAGAAAGAGAGGGATGGGAGGTTGGGCAGATGGAAGGAGAGATGGAGGATGGAGGGCACATTGTAATTACATCTGGCGGTTGCATGCCATTTTCCCAGCGTTGTTGCGTTGTTGTCGGCGGTTTTGTTTGCAGTTGGCTGGGAGTGGATCTCTAGATAATTAAAAGAAGATAAAAGCAGAGAGAGAGTGGGGAAAAAGTGTGAGGAAAAGAGGAGGAGTGGAGGTAGATAGTGGGAAGAAAGAGATAGAGAAAGAGTGGAAAAAGTGTGTGCAATACATAGCTGGTAGATGAATGTGTTGTGGTGTGTTTTTAATGGCAGCCCAGCCAGCTCTGCTGCTCCCCCACCCCTTTTGTGAAAGATGTTTGGGGCTGATAAGAAGGCCTGCTGATGGTAGATAGATAACGCCCTGCAGATCCACACTACTGATTGTGTGTGTGTGTGTGTGTGTGTGTGGTGTGTGTGTGTGTGTGTGTGTGTGTGTGTGTGTGTGTGTGTGTGAGTGAGACAATGTTTGGTTCCTATGACATCAGTGCTAGAGCTCAGAGGTCAGCATGAATAATAAGCTGCCTCCCACGGCTTAAAGCAAACCGGGACGCCTGCAGAGTCCAGACAAGGAAATCGCCACACTGACCACCTCCTCCTCCTTCTTATCTACTTTTTGTCTTTCTTTTATAAAACTTGTTAAACTTCTTAATAGCTTATTGAAAAGGTGTTTTCAGATTTCTGAAATGACTCCAGTTGAGTGTGTTTCAGCCGAAAGGAATGTGTTACTGTGTTTGTTTTTTTATCAGTAGTCTGACCAGGCCCAGGTCACGTGATTATTATATGGACGCACAATTGAGAGATGAATTCATTCTTTGTGAGCCAAAGTGAAATAAAACACACAAGCACATCTAAATTCCAAGCACTCACACTCACACACAAACACACACAGAAGACTCATGCAGTGCCTTGGTGGCTTTCCCCTGTGTTTTTTTTTCTGCTTCTTTGTTCTGCTTTTAGCTTGATGTGAACTTTTGATAAGCCGCAGGGCCTGATCTCCGGTGCAGATAGAGATCGCCAAGTGTGATTAGAGTTGTTATCAGGCTGGAGCAGGCAGGAGCCGAGGCTCCACCGCAATAACAACAGGCCCAGGCAGGAGCAGCCGGGGTCCAGACCCTGGCAATCAGTTCCAGCCCTAATGGGATTAATGTTGTTGTATAATTAGATGATAGGTGTGAATGCATTTCTTTTCTCCCTCAATCTTTTCTCACTCATTCAAAACTCCCCCTCCTCCTCCTCCTCCTTTTTCCTCCCCTTGTCTCTCCTCTCTCTCCTCCCTAACAAGCATTGTCATTTATTAATTTAATTAAAATTAATACCACATATTACTCATTCCAGATTCTGTGTAAGATAGTGCAGACATGTTGGGAAATTTTGGTGTTCATTGATGATTATCTCCAGGGTGATTTCTTTTTTTCTTTCTTTTTAAAAAAAATATTCTTTTCTGTTAAAGGCGTAAAACTTGAAGAGCGTACTGTAAGCGGGAGGAAGAAAAAGAGGAAAGTAACAGCATCAGCGGGTTGACTCACACTGGGTTGATTCTACTGACAGATATTAAACTGGTTAGATGGTGACTGATTAGGTATCGGATGCCAACGATTCTCATGCTCATGATGAGATGGCTCGGTTTGAGTGTTGCATATGACTGCAAACTCACACCATATGCACATATAGTATCTGCAAGGGGGTGGACAAAATACAGTTTTAAACACTTTTAATACATGGTTGTTTTCATGGTGTGGTTTGTCAAAACAGTCCTGATTGGATCTTTGTAAGAGTGCTGTCAGTTCTTTGAAGGTTGAAGAAGCTGAACATTTACTTTCCATAATGGTTCAATAATGTCTTTATCATGTGACCAAAACATTACTTGAACTTGACACATACATTTTGGATTTGCCTGTTTTCTTTGTGCTCTTGTGTAAGGTTTTAGCTTCCTTGCATTAATGTATGTGTTTGTATTGTGGCTATCCGAGCAGCGTTGACAGAGTGTGTGCATGTGCATGGTCAGATACACCAAAGGGGGAAGTTGGCAGGGTTATAGAGGAAACACCGTTTGTGTTCGGTGTGTGGATGAGTTATTACCCTTTCCTGCTATTTACCCAGGGGACGGCCTCGTTGTGAATTATGGTTCCCCAACTCAGCGCCGTTGTAAACGGTGTCACCCTTGACCTCAGCGCTGACGACTCCATGGATGAGGGAGGCGAGAAAAACATTAGCCCGGCCAACAGTAGCGTAATCTACGTCCATACTGTTTGCTCTAGCAGTAATTACCACTCTGCCAGCTCTTCCCAGGGAGCTTTGTGAGGGCTTAACTCACGGCTGACGTGCTCCCTATTGCAGACGGTGGATGTTTAACTAGTGTAACCCAAGAATCCCAGCCTTCTTCTCGACCTGTTGTCAGATCCATCCATGAAAACACAGGTTTGAGGACACCACATCTGATGGTGCAGTGATGGTTATCATGCAAGGTTTTTTTTCAACATTTGACAGAGATGTTTAAATGGATATATTTTATATATATATATATATATATATATGTATATGTATATGTATATGTGTATATGTATATGTGTATATATATATGTGTATATGTGTATATATGTGTATATGTGTATATATATATATGTGTGTATATATATATATATATGTGTATATGTGTATATATATATATGTGTATATGTGTATATATATATATGTGTATATGTGTGTATATATATATATGTGTATATGTGTGTATATATATATATGTGTATATGTATATATATATATGTGTATATGTATATATATATATGTGTATATGTATATATATATATATATATATACATATATGCATGCATGCATGCATGCATGCATGCATGATATATGAGCATGCCAAGAGTTAGGGGGAGAATAGCAGGTTTACAGAATATATACCTCACTTTATCAAAGCTGTTGAAATGGAGGCCATTTATTTGGGGTGTATAGTAGGGCTTAGATGATATGCCTTTGTCCCGATTAGATTCTTTCGCGATACATGGGTGCTGATTTGATTTGTATTGCCATTTTAATTTTTTAATTTTTTATTTGTATTGCGATTCGATAGTATTGAGTATTGCGATTTTCTTTTCCTTCTTTAACAAAAATTAGAATGGCCATCACATGTCAGTCTGACATTAATTTCATTTGTAAAGTACATATCATGTATTTTCTACATTTTCTGTCTGTTTTGCTGGAAACGGATATGATGTAGTCGCAGTCGGCAGTCCTGTATAAACAGAAATTATTTAGGTCAATCATTGGTACAAAAATAAAAAGGTTTTCACCCAGCAGTGACAATATGAAGCCTTTTTCCCACTTGATAACTGCAGCAGGTGCACACAGGGTCAAAGGTCAGTGTGAAAGAATGTGCGTGTATTAAGCACTTTATGATCCGTCTGGAGAGACCGTGGAGTATTGTTCCATCTTGTCAGGCAGCTGTGACCCTTGACCTCTTCACTGTTTGATTTAATATTGGTGGTCTGGGACTTCAGGCTTGGCAGCTTCAAGCTACAGTTGCATTTATTGTCAGTCGGTCCAGACAAAAGCGTGTGTGCGTGTGTGTGCGTGTGTGTGTGTGTGTGTGTGGTGTGTGTGTGTGTGTGTGTGTGTGTGTGTAAGCAGGTCAGGCGGTATTGTTTGCCCAGGTTGCATTAACACCCTGGAACAGAGCGCTCAGCACAGTAGGAGCAAATGTTCTGTCTTATCACTGCCTCTGGGGGGGCCTTGTCATAACACTGGCGGTTTCTCTCTCTCTCGTACACACGGATATATCCACGCAAACACACAGTCCTTCCGAGTGTCCGCAGTCATTCTGACCAGAGATCTGAGCCACATGGCTCACAGCTATCCCACACACAAAAACAAGTCCTGCAGCCACACAGCCAACTACACACACAGCTGCTGCCTATACACTAGGGCTGGGAGAAAAAAAACCAATCAAAAATCTTATGTATTGTGATTTGTTTTTGCAGTGTTTTTTAAAATTGATTCTTTTTCCTATAATTGAATTTCTGTTTATACAGTACCGCCGTCAGCGACTACATCATATCCGTTTCCAGCAGGCCCGGATTATCCATAAGGGCACTTGGGCCAGTGCCCAGGGGCACCAACCATTCACAACCAGTGCGGGGCACATGACACAAGCTTTAACAATATTTTCCCTAAATTGTTATATTATTATATTATTATAATTGTTGAAAGACCATACATTACAAGTTATGAACACTAATTTCATAATAATAATAATAATAATAATAATAATAATAAAAAATTATAAATAAATCAATATTACATGACCACTATCCCTCCCCCTCCCCAATCTGTCAAAGTTGAGTTGGTCCACGCAAATGTATCATTTAGGGGGTGGGGTTTAACAATAATCAAAAGTAGCCAGTTTTTTATCAACATTTTTTATCATAATGAATGTAAAATATTAACTGTTATAAAAAATGATAAGTGGTTGGCTTTCTTGATTCAATGTAATTGGCAAGCAAAGAATTTTTTTTTCCCCCCTCCCTCTGGGTGAGACTTGGTTGCGCCCACCCTTCCGTTTTTCAAGCACATAGCACGGCCAGCACTGCCGGTGCGCTTCGTGAGTTTATTCAGTAAGCTGAGAAGTGTAAAAGACCTGTCCACAGTCTGCGCTTCTTTTCCTAGAACTCGTATTTCTTTCAGAGGACTTTGTTCAATAAATCCATATTCTTCGATCTTTATATTGATAGTCTTTTTTTCCATATCTTATTCATTTTAGATCCTTTTATTGTCGTTAGCTGTGATGCTAAAGCAGTTTTAGCTTTCCCATGATGCTTTTGAAAGTTTTTGAACAATCAGAGGAGTTGCTTTCAGGGCCCGTGAAATAAAGTCGGAAAAATACATATTTGACCGACCCACAATGCTGCAATATATAGTATTGATTTTGGCTTTTTGAATTGATAGGCATTTTGAATTGAGACATTTGAATATAGTGCTCACTGCTCATATGTATTTAGTTGGTCAAATTGGTAAATTACATGAGAAATCCCCTTGATTGTCTGATATTTTTGCCAGGAGGACAGCACGAGTAAAGGGGGGTAGTGGATGGGGGACTTTGAGGTATAGTGCCCAGGGGCACCACATTGTCTTAATACGGGCCTGGTTTCCAGCAAAACAGACAGAAAGCAGAAAATGTAGAAAGTACATGTTATGTACTTCTTTACAGTTAATTTTGGACCCTGCACAGGCAGATACAGCATTTCTCAACAGCTGATATAAATTGAAATAATGTTTTGTTCCTCTTATCTTTGAATTCAAACATTTTCATGACAAAAATGTAGCATTTCCCCAGGAGGTGCGCTGCTGCTAGGGCAGTAAAGACTTTTACGACGATTAAGCAACCCGGCTGGTTATAGAAATGAAAACATAAAGAAGAAGAAGAAAAGGAAAAGAAAAGCAGAAAAGAATAGAGTGGGGGGGAAAAGAAGAGAAACCAACCCAAAGCCAGGACAGCCATCATATGTACAGTAATGTACAGGAGAAGAGGAAGAAGATGAAGGCAGGAGAGAAGGGGACAATGAGGGAAAGAGGAAGCAGAGGAGGGTCAGATGGAGGAAAAGTAGGAGGCGATAAGGGCGACTCAGTGGCCGAGACAATGCAAGTAGAAAGAGGAGATGCTGGAGGAGCCTCCTGGGAACCACCTAAACAGGAGGTCTAGACCAGCGGCTTCTCTTGCTGTCTGTCTGTCTGTCTACACACGCACACGCTAACACACACACACACACACACACACACACACACACAGACACAGACACACACAGGCACACAGACACACAGACACAGACACACACAGGCACACAGGCAAACCCACACAATCTGCTTTCATAAAAACAGCACCGTTCCCTTTAGGGATCAGGAGTCTTGATGAGCCTTTTTGTGGCAGAGCATAATTTATCTGCAGGTGGTTGACATCAGGGATGACCTGGGCAGGTGCTAAATTCCGAGCTTTTGAAACTCCCTTTCTGGTCTGCTAACTAACCTGTTTACTCCTCTGTGTTGTGAAAATGCTACTTTTTTATCAACTGTCAGAGCTATCAGTCTGTTGTTGTTGTAGTTCTCTCTGGCTACCAACAGAGGATGATAAAAGTCATAAATGACTTGTTTTTCCATTGAAATGTGGTGTTTATGTTCTTGATTACATTTAACGTAGTTATGTAGGGCAGATCAGGGCCATGTTGGTGAGTGATGAGTAACGTACCACTCTTTCTCTCTCTCTCCTTGTCTCTCAGTATCTCTCTCAGTATTTCTCTGTCTGTCTGTCTGTCTGTCTGTCTGTCTGTCTGTCTGTCTGTCTGTCTGTCTGTCTGTCTCTCTCTGTCTCTATCCCTCTCTCTCTCTCTCTCTCTCTCTCATGTCTCAGTGTGTACATTATGAGTCATGTGAGCCAGTAGTGTTGCAGTGATCCGGGCCTTTGGATTGCTTTGTGTTTGTGTAAACCGTGGTGCTCTGGCTCCCGACTGATAAGTGAGCTGCCAATCAACTGGCTGTGTATGTGTGTATATTGGGGCGGGTGGTGTGTGTGTGTATCTGGCCTTACAGTATGCTCACAGACTGTGCGGCATGTGCCACAGGTGAAAAGACATCGTATTTTGAGCGTTTAATTTAAAACAGTTACTGTAAAAATAGCTTTTGAAAGAGGAATTTACTGTAAATACACATTATTATATGAAAGCTCTTAGGGCTGAAGATAATCAGTATTATCTTAATTATACCTCATAGTGTTCAGCACTGTGCTGGTGTAGACTATGTTGTCTTTATTTTGAATGTGACAGATGAATGTGTGTGTTTAAATAGTGGTTGAAGGCTTGTGCTTGTCAAACACCATACAGCATCAGACAACATGTAGCCCTTTGGTTCCCAACCCCCAACTGCTACAAGATTATTAACAAGATAGGGACGAAAAACAATTCTGCTACACATTGTATTTTTTTTTTCTCCAGATGTTTCCTTTTTTTGTTTTAAAATAAAGGGTAGCTTTCCCTCTTCAGGCCTCTAAAACCTGTTCACATAAAACAATCTGAGAAGAGAAGGGCTCTCTTGGTTTAAAGTGCTTACTGTACAACTCATAGACCTATGGGCTGTGACCAGGTCACCAGTTAACACCTTTGCTTCGATGGGCTGAAACTAATGACTATTTTTTACTATGGATTAATCTACTGATTGTTTTAAATGTAATAAATTAATCACTATAAAAATATCTTCCTAGGTGGCATACTTAAATGTCTTGTTTTGTCCGACCAACTGTCCAAAGCCCAGTGATATTCAGTTTACAATGAAAAGCTGCATTAATTGATTATCAAATTAGTTCTAGATTAATTTTATGCTGGATGATCTATATATATATATATATATATATATATATATAGAGCCTTGTGCAATCTCACAAGAATAAAATCCTGCTGAAATCGGATTGTGAAGGCTTAAATATCAAACTCTTCAAACTTCATTTTTTTCTGACTTTGTATGTTTTGGTTAAGACTGTTGGGGAAAAACACATTAGTGCAATATCTTGACACATTGTTTCATCTTCTCTCTCGATAAAGCCACCAGATAAAGCTTGAGTGATCTATGTAACTAACTTCATGTAATCTTCCTGATTAATGAAGCCCTGTTGTAACATCATTTATTATGGGCGTGTGGATCTAATATAACTTAACAGCCTGGAGAGGCAGGAAGTCGGACCGTAAACACTCCTCCAGTGTGTAGACGCAACAACCGAGTGCAACCCAATGTCACTGCCATATCAGCTTAAATAACAAAGCTGTAATGTCTTTTTGAGAGGATTTTTGGACTGTGTTTACCATCACTCTGCCACCCTCACCCCTTTACCTCCATCTTCAGCTATTTCATCAATGTATCCTTTCTTTTTTGCTTTTTAAACAATCTCCTCTCTCTTTCCTCTCGACCCTCTGCTGTTTTTTTAAAAGCTCTACTCCATCTATCGCTACCATTCCACCTTCACTTCTCTATCACCCCTTCTTTCATTCTATCCATCTGCCCCCTCCTCCTCTCTCTGTCTCTGTCTCCAGCCAGACCCCTAGCCTTGGCGAACCAGGTCTTGGCGGTATGATAATGTGGAAAGTTGAACTGGCCCCATTACAGCGAGGCTGATGGTAGGGCCGATAAGGCTGTTGATAATGGGTGCAGATAGCGCTGACACAGCGGTCCAATAGCCTAGCCCTGCCCCCCCCTCCTTCCCTCACCCCCTCAACCACCCCACCCCTCCCCCCATTATCATTCCTGCCCACCGATGGGCTCCCAGAACGCTATCTCCTCTCCATTTCCACTCCTGCGACAGATAAGAATGGAAATACTGACTTCATAGCTGACTGATTAAAGTGTCTGCCTTTCTTGATAATACACAGATAAATTATGTTTTTTTTCTTCCTCTTCTTCTTCCTCTTCTTCTTCTTCTTCTTCTCCCCCTCTCACTCTATCTAGAAAAGGGTGGGGCGCAGCAGAAAGAAGAAAAACCCTCTCCTCTTTTCATTTCTCTTTTCTTTTGTGGAGCTTTTTTTTTTGGAGGAGGGAGATGAAGTGCAGAGGGAATGGGAGGGGGGGATTGAGAGATTCCACAGTGGTCATATGATTGGAAGAACAGCATCGAGATGGAGAGTGTATTATATTTTGCAGATTCCTGTAGGCAGTATAGATGTGTTAAAACAGCACGGGCACAATGATCATTGCAGAATGGCCATCACTACTAGGCTGAGTATAAAGAAAACTTGTATGAGAGAGAGAGAGAGAGAGAGAGAGAGAGAGAGAGAGAGAGAGAGAGAGAGAGAGAGAGAGAGAGAGAGAGAGAGAGACTATTTGCAGCCCAGTGAACTCCCACTGCAGCTACAGCCGTTTCCAGGTGGACTTTTTATCACTGATCGCTCCAGTTTGATACCAGGAAAGATCCCTGATGGATATGCTCCCTGCATCCAAATCCTCTAACTCCCCCCCCCAACACATACACATCTCCCTCCCCTCTCCTCTTATCTTTAGCGCCCCAGCTCTCTGTCTTTCCAACTGAACTTCTGTCCACCTTCCTCCTCCTCCTCCTCTCTCCTCTTCCTCTCTCCTTTCCATGAGAAGTCATTTCTCATCTACACCATCACTCCTCATCCTCGTCCTCGATCGGGAAGGCGACGATGACGGTGTCTGCTGCCTGTCAATAGCTGGGTTTCCATTCAAGTTGCTGGATGTGAGTTTTGACATGTTGCACTGAAAGAGGTTAAAGTAAATCATGGCAAATTCAGATTAGGTTTCCACCATATTAGGGGGAAATATTAACACATACAGGATTATTCGTTCATAACATTGACCATCGATTAATAAAACCTTGCCTATTATTGCAGAATCAAAGTGTAATGATTGCAGCAACATGGCTGCAATCATCAATAAGCGTTCCATAGACTTTGTTTAGCAAAACTCTAACGATACACATTGTTACGCGCCTAGACACTAGAGGTGTGACTCTTCATTGATCTCCGATCGGATTACGATTCTCATGTCAGCAATTCAATTTGATTCGATACCTTGATGCATCGCGATGCGTCAAATACATTTTTCTATTAAAGCCATTTAGGATATTTAATTCATAGCTTTTCAAGCTTCAGAAACAAAACATCCTGCAGTGCTCTAATACTAAATAACTTGGATACATAAAACTATACAGCACTGAGCACATGGCACTTCCTGAATGTGCAGAACATAACAGAATATCTAAACAGAAATGTTGTTAGGCCGACATTAAATTGTAAACAGAAATAATCGATTATGAGCCTGCCGATTATCGATGCAGCATCGTCCATGTCCACGATTCCATGCATCGATTATTTGATTAATTTCAACACCTCTACTAGACACAATAGGGACAATAAACGTAACCTACATTTTATATATCACTGCACATCAATAGTAATAAAAGGTGGGGCTAAAAATGTATGAAAATATTTGGAAAATTTAGGGGTGCTAGAGGTGGGTCAAGGCTTAATTTTAAGGGGGCACTGGGGGGCACTTACCTTTCAATACCTAGAGCCCTTTCTGAGGAGGCCTTCCAGAAGCTTAGTAATCTGTTCAATATCTATATTCATAATAGAGTCATAATTGGCTGTACTGTATGAACAGAAAATATTTAGGTGAATCATTGGTTAAAAAAAAATGGATTCTAGGGAAAATAATCCGATTTTAAAAATGGTCGCAAAAAAACCCTCATGAGACATATGTGGTTGGATTTGTTTTCCCACCTCTAATTCGTACATTAGAAGTGTGGTCAGCATCTGGGTCAGTCATCCCTCCAGTGAGTCAGTCAGATGTTCTCCAGCATGGAGCAGCGGGATGGAACAGCATGCTGTTTGTCCAGGCCACACTAGCTGACCTTGATAGATTAGACCCAGAGAGCCTTTTCTGTCTGACACAGAGCAATGATAAGTCTGTGTGTGAAAGACTTTTTCCTGTTCTTAGAAATGTGTGTGTGTGTGTGTGTTCTGCCTTTCCAATCTTCCTATCTATGTCTGCTAATAAGCAACTCCCTTCCAACCTCGCTAGATCACGTATCAAAATATCTTGTCTTTTTTTAAGCTGCTGCATTTTACACATTAACCAGAATGAGGATGCAAAAAAATAAATAAAAAAATCAGTATTAAGGTTAATTTGATACCAAAACCTGACTTCACTTTTTAAGGGCAGTGCTCCTTTTTCTGCCCTGTGAGTGAGTCCACAAAGAACGGGGAGTGGAAGGCTTAGAAAGAAAGAGAAAGAAAATAGAAAAAAAACGAAACTGTGATAAAAAGCCCAGATAAGAGAATGACTGTGTTGTGTAGGAGTTGATATCAATGTTATCTATCTGTCTTTTTTCACTCTGCAAGCCCTTCTGTTGTTTTTTAGCCCTTATCTTGCTGCACCAAAATGCCAGGAACAAAAAGGGGAGAAAGAAAGAAATTACCGTGCAGATTATTGACGGGGGTTGGCTGATAAAATGTTGATGTCAAAATTAAGACCAATACACAATGCACTTTTTTGGTGTTGCTCTGCAAGTTTTTTTCATAATGATATTTGTGGGTTTTTTATGTGTGTGAAGGTTTTTGCATTGTGTGCAAGCAGCGCATTGATAATTTTTTGCCGTTGCTTGCTATTAACAGATTAGACCTCATTTAACTCTTTATGCCCTCCCTGACACCAATTCCTTACACGCGCACACTCTGTTTCCATAAAAACACACACAAAAACACACACACACACACACACACACACACACACACACATTCTGGTGGGCCCAGATAAGCTCAGTCCTCAATCTGTCGCTAATAGAGAGGCACAAACCAGCAGCGGACAGGTTTGAGTTTCCACAATGACAGGCCAAAACGTCGCCATCGACAATGGTGGCAGTAATGGGGCGCTGTGATTGGCTGCTTTGTGGCATGGAACCGTCTGATGCTGTCCCAACAGAAGACATGAAGACAGGCAGGTCAGCAGCTTGACCCCACTTTACATGTGAATCCCTAATTGCTCCTGTGCTTAATACAACAGCTCTGAATTCGTGTGTGTGTGTGTGTGTGTGTGTGTGTGTGTGTGTGTGTGTGTGTGTGTGTGTGTGTGTGTGTGTGTGTGTGTGTGTGTGTGTGTGTGTGTGTGTGTGTGTGTGTGTGGAAAAAAAAAAAAGTCTGTTTAGTATAAGAGAAAGGAGGCTGAATGGGTTTAGTGCAGAATGCAAAGAAATATGTGCAATGGGCAGATGTATAGTCCAGGATGAAGGTTAGTGCAAAGTGTGGTGCATTTACGAAAATAGGAAAACATAATTTAGATGTGACAGCCGGAGAGGGTAGCTTTGCAGTCATTTTGCCACCCGTTTGATGACACTGTAGTTCTCCTCACCAGTGGAGATATTGTTCTAATAATAACACTGATTCCTAATTATAACTTGAAGGCTAACTTGGACAGTTTTTCCACTTGGTTGCATGTAATTACAGTCTGTATGAAACGGGGTCAAGCTACCTAAAGCTACCATTGTTTGATTTTTTTGATGTTAAGAGGTTTCTCAGTAAAACGAAATTGACTCACTTAACATCTTCAACTCCAGTGGGTGTTGCCAGGTAGTCTCAAATGTGCAAATTAAGTTTTTAGGAGTTATTTCATTAAATTATTTATTTAGAAAGATACCATATGTATTATGTTTGTGGTAAAAGAAAAGAGAGGGTTTAACATGTTTCATATATTTGCTATTGTTGTTTATCAAGACTTCATCACAAATCGGCTCCCAAAACCACAATGTCTTGTATTTCCAACTCTAGAATAATCTGTAGATAATTAAGTGTGTAAATAACACCTCTGAGTCTTTCACTTTTAATCCAACTATTAGCTAACAGTTTCCACCTGTTTCTGCTGTTTGTGCTAAGCTAGGCTAAACACATGCTCGACTTATATCTGCACTTATCTTTTCCATATTTATCTTTTCATCTGATTTTAAACCGCTGCCTATGGCTTATATGTGGGCCTGCCTGGTGAAGCTTGAACTCTAGACGTCATTGCTCATTTACATAAGCAGTGCTGGATATTTTATAGTAATTTCATACAATAATGGCTTACCCTTTTGTTTTTATCATGATGGAGTGCACCTGCAGAAATAGGCTGGAAAAATCCATAACTGAAAAGGAGAGAGAACATTGTCGGAAGATTAATGAAATGAATGATAAACCATTAATTTAATGTCTTTGGAAAGATATTTTATTAGGTAATATTTCTTATTTTCTAAGGTTAGATTTTATTAGGCTATTCTAACTGAGATTAGGATCTCTTCTAGAAAGAGGGGTTTTAATAAGAGAGAGAGAGAGAAAAAGAGAGAGAGAGAGAGAGAGAGAGAGAGAGAGAGAGAGAGAGAGAAAAGAGTAAAAAAAAAAAAAAAAAAAAAGAGAGAGAGAAGAAAAAAAAAAACCTGTTTTCAAACCGTAGGTCACCTGGTGTGAAACCCCCCCCAACCAACCTGCCAGCTCAGGTTACCCCTTTAAGTGCGTGTGTGTCTGAGTGAAAGTGCATACATACAGTTTTCCACTTTTTATTTTTAGAAATCAACATTTAATCAATTTGAATCAACATCACAATGGTTAATTATTTGGTCTATGGTGAATTAGTTAGAACTCACATAACATTAACACGTTTCCAAATTTGCAAGATGTATTTCCACAAATGTTTGCGGTGGGGGCAGGATTAGGACATATCGGACATTGTCTGTAATTTCCTCCAGCTCATCGCCGTTTCCTTGCCCTTACCTCTTTGTGCCTCTTTTCCCCATTCCCTTTCACCTCCCCCCCCCCCTTCTATCACCAGTGAGTCTTGGTGTCTGTGTATTAGTATTAGTAGCAGCAGTAGTGTCCCCTGAAGTAAAACAATCTGCTGTAATCTATCAGCGCGTTATCGGCCCTATCTGAGAGCCGAGAAAGCCAGGGCCGGGGCTGTGGCGCCGCTCTCCGGAGCTGATAAAGTTTCAGAGTTCAGCGATGATGAATGTTAAGAAACTACACCCTCGTTACTGACGATGTGGACTTGGCAAAGCGGAGCAATAGGGAGGTGTGTGTGGAGGTGGAAAATGGAGAAAAAGGGCAAGAAGAAGAGGGTTGTGGCGGTGATGGGGAGGGAAGTGAGAGAGGAGAAAGAGGTCTTCTTGGCATCAGTCGTGGGTTAGGGGGTCAGGCCCCGCTGGGTGTGTCTTTTCTTTGTAAAACACACACCAAGTCTATTCTTTCCTTGGGTTTCTCCGCTCCGGGAACAGAGCTCACTTTATTCTTTCCCCCCACCTTTTAATAGTCGGGTTTCTGTGTCAATTATGATGTTTTAACCCAAGCAAAAAATCCTTTTGCTAAATGCGCAAAGTAGCAATGAAAATGTCCTAGAATAAATAAAAACAAGCTTGCCTTGCCTGTTTCAGGAACATTAGTTAGTTCATTGGATTCCCAACAAATGCATTTCTTAGTGTGTATCTTTTGACAAATGTAAACATTGATAACAGCTGACAGCAGTTGCCCAACACCTACAGTATTCTTCAAATACCAGAATGGTCATGGCTGTTTTTTGCTACCCTCTGTATTCATTTAAACTTAACTGTATTTTTCCCACTATTGAGAATTTCCCCCCCTCCTTTCTCATGCTTAAGGGTCACATACCTAACTGCGTCGCGTCTGTATCAAAGTTCTCATCGGATGCCAACTCTGCAGTCCGTGCGGCCCTGTAAACACATCGACTGCTTCTATCATGCAGACATCACTGTCAGGCCTCAAAGTCCCCCCCGATTAGGATGCAGCTGATAAGAGAGGCAGTTCACAAAAGCAATGGTACAAATGCCTGATAAAGCATTAGGTAGTTAGTCGACTGATGATTAATGGGCCGTATCTTTTACACTTGTGCTATTTTTTTTTTTTTAAATGTGTTTATTCGAAGTTGGTGTGCATTTGAAGAAATTGAGTGCTGATGGCTTTTGTGCAGTTCAAACTGGCACCCATCCAGTTTGACTCCTTTGAGCAGTGTGGGTGGAAAAGGGGCAACCTTTGAGGAGCCCTTGAGCTAAAACAGCTGGAAAGCAAAAGGTTGACCAGCATTCAGTTTTTGGGCGCAATTCAATTCAATTCAATTCAATTTTATTTATAGTATCAAATCATAACATAAGTTATCTCGAGACACTTTACAGATAGAGTAGGTCTAGACCACACTCTATAATTTACAAAGCCCCAACAATTCCAACAGTTCCAGTAATTCCCTCAAGAGCAAGCAGTGCGACAGTGGCGAAGGAAAAACTCCCTCTTGGGAAGAAACCTCGGACAGACCCAGGCTCTTGGTAGGCGGTTGTCTGACGAGCGGTTGGGGGTGTGTGATGAACAGTGGCGATAGTAGTCACATTAATAATGGAACAGTGACTGGATGTAGCGGGAAGCTGCAGGGTTCAGCAGGACGCAGCATGACATTGCAGGGCATCGCTGAGCTCAGCAGGGAGTGCAGCAGGACCACGGCGACAGCTGCAACCAGGTCTTGGTGCCAACGTTCTCCAAGGAAATACGCTGGGGGAAAAAGCGTAAGGACTCCGGGGAGTAAACTCCCCAGAAGCTAGGATTAGTAACAAGCATTTCTGGGACGGGCTGCACACAAATAGTAATAGTAATAGTAACAGTAATAGAAAGGGAGAGGAGAGAGCAGCTCAGTGTGTCAAAGGAAGGAAGTCCCCCCGGCAGTCTAGGACTATAACAGCGTAACTATAACAGGTAACTAAGAGAGACAGGTCACAATGCTTGGCCTTTTATTTTGATAGGACAGCTGAAGACATGAAAGGGGAGAGAGAGGGGGGAATGACATGCAGCAAAGGGCCGCAGCTCTGCTGACACAGAACGTGTCTGAAAGTATCTGATCGGGGATCGTCAGTCACCCTGATCACCTTCTGCCGATCATTTACATCAGTAAATTCTACACCAATCTAAGTAGAAGTTAATTTTATATGTAAGTTTTACAAAAATGATAGCTTCACTAAGTTAAATATGTTAAGTATTACGCTGGAGTAATCTTTCAGTTACTTTGTTTACTTAGTTATTTTTGTAAATAAAAAAAAATGTTTGCAGCTCTATCTAGGCAAAGTATCAGGTCGTAACTTGGTATCGGCAGATTAGGGTTGGGTACCTGGAATATGGTTCTGGTACCCAACGGTACCTTTTTTTCAGTACTTTCCCTGTAATAACAAAAACATTATTTCAGTTGTAAAAATAATTCCTATCCTATTTACTTAGAACATCCCGATCGGATCGGGGGCCAAAACAGCTGATCGCGGACATCCCTACATAGAGATCCATCAGCAAGGTTCCACCTGAAAACCAAGAGATACTCTCAGTGGCACACTGGATGAGTAATGTCACAGAACTTGTGCTTAGATTTAGATGTGTTCCTCCAAACTTTCTCCTTCTTTAAATACATTTTTAAACTCCTAAAGATCAGAGCTTTGTCTACCTGTAAAAGTCTAGTCAGCCTTGTCTTCAGATCCTGAGCTCATCCTTTGAGGTAAACCAGCAGAATATAGCATCTATGGCACAGAGGAATAAGATGTATCGGCTTTGATACGCACACAATACTTGTAGAATGTCACTCGGAGGATACGTTCATTGTGGGGTTTGCTCTTTAATTGCATTAGTTGACAATAAGAAAAATATAGAACATCACCAGAATTATGAATAAAATGGGTGATTTATTGCTTGATTTTGACACCGTATTAGTGTGTAATTGTATTGGACAGCTCGCATGCAGCTTGGTCAGCTCACCCTTAAAAAGTCTTTTTCTGACAGATATCTTTTCCGTTTATACATCATCCTCTCCTATATTCAATCTTTGACTTTTACACACACCCACACAGACACACAAAGGGAAAGCAATGTTCTTTTCAGTTCTTAAGCGCCCAAAAGAGACTACAAATGTGGAGAGAATGGGGGGAACCATTGTGATTGTGACAAAGTTCATGAGCGTATAATAGCAGTTAATGCGTGGCGGGGCGCGGGCAGCTTTGTTCGCCAAAGTGCCGAGCTCTTAATAGAATCTGATAGATAGACGCCTGTCTCCTCAGGCCTGTTGGGGGGGCGTTAGGGTGGGTTCCACTCATCAAGCCAATAGTCTCTCTCCCCCCTCTTCTCTTCTCCTTGTCTTACTGTCATTCTATGAAGGAATAATTTGTCAATAATTGGCCGTGTCATTCTCGTCAAGACGGTTTGATAAAGTGCCGGCTCTTCGGGGGCCGGGCCGGAGAATATCTCAAGAAATAGGGGGAAGCGGGGAAAAGGAAGCATGTGGCAGCAGATCTGAGGCAGCGATAGAGCCATTAAGCGCTTTAGAAGTATTTTAGCTGAATTCACACAAAGCAAAAATAGATAAATAAATAATGAAAGAGGAAAAAGTGGAACGTCAACTGTCAGGGAAGTGATACAGACTTTAAAAAAATCATTTGGGAGGGTGAAAGATAAAAGATTATCCCTCTTTTCTGCCAACTTATTGCCTCCTCAGCCATCGCTGAGGCTAATTCGCTTACTCAAGCAATCATGCGGACATACCGTGTCCGTGTGTGTGTCTGTGTGTCTGTGTGTCTGTGTGTCTGTGTGTCTGTGTGTCTGTGTGTCTGTGTGTGTGTGTGTGTGTGTGTGCCCCATTGCCTTCAAAGTGCTGCTGGGAAGTGCTTATACCAGCAGCAGTATGTATAAACTTGTGTGTGTGTGTGCTTGTGTGAATCCGATCCTGCCTCCATCCACATCACTCAGCAGTGTATGGCATCCATTATCTGCGCCACTGTAAGGGGCAGGAATTTTTTCGGAGATATCCCAGAATGCTTATTATCTTTAAAATATCTCTGGATGGCTGACACTCATCTGATTGGCTAAATCCGCCTTCCCAGGCACATTCCCCTGTGGCTTTAAGGCCCGTTCGAGAAACAATATCAGAATAGTAACCATGGTAATCCGGTCATTGCCAGAGAAACAAAATGTTTCAAAGATATTTGATACGCTTTCACTTAAAAGGAATTTGCCTTGGTGTTTCATGTATACATACACATAATAAAAGGAAATCAACAATAAAGTATTGCAACAGACAAAAACATAAATATAGAATATATGGATATATATTACAATAAAAAATATGTAAAAGACACTATGACAAATATATACAATATATGTTTTAGAATGAGAAAAGGTGTTATGCATTATGTGCAAAAATGTTGACAAGGGAATGTGCAGAAGTTAAATCTATAGTGTGTAGTTTCTGTCTCCCCCATGAGGAATTCTAAGTAATGACATCAAAACTGTCAGCGTGTCCACATGATACAAGCCCCCCGGACGTTCATTAATATCAAAAAGGACATACATTATGATACAATATAATATCCACTAGTGGAGTTAAAAGAGAAACCCCCCCCCCCTGACCACAGTTCTGCTTAGCTTTTCTTGGCTACCTGGCTTTAGTAAACCCACACTGACCTTTCAGTCAACTGGTCCCACTTTGCATACCTACTCGCCGTTTCCCTGGCATGCAAATGGAGGAAGCTACAGAGCAGGCTTCCTCGGAGAGGGGAAGGCCTCGCTTTGAGCTCAGTGGACTCTGACTGCTGAGAAGAGGAAGACACTGAGAGCACTGTTGGAAGCAGTGATGATTAACTGGTTTGTGGAACCTGTGGACATTGAAGTTTGAGAGATGTGGGTAGGCTTGTGCTGATTGGCGATCTGATCGTATATCGACGATTACTTAGTTAGTTGCTCAGATAGTGGAGCAGCACACTGTTTTTTTTTTCTCTCAACACCAAAACAGTTCTCATTAGTAGTGTTAATTTCGTCAGACAAGACGAGACTAAATATGTTCGTCAACGACCTTTTTTTTCCATGACTAAGACGAGACGATGACGAGACTGCGCCAATGTCCAAAAATGCTGACTAAGACTAAATTAACATGCATTATTGTTGACGAAAAAAGACTAGACTAAAATGTTTGGCATAAAATAAAAACTAAAATAAAACCTCTCTTCATTTTCGTCTACAATCGTCTCTACTTTTCCATCATCCTTCCTTGCCTTTTGTTGGTGCATTTCTACATTTCTTTGCATGTTACCACCACCAACTTTCAATCAACTAAAAAAATTTAAACCATCAGCAGGACTGTGCATCACATCCGTTTTGTTTTTTAGAAATACATATTCACATGTACACACCTGAAATGTATCTTACACTATCTCCACAATGACTGCTTTTCCAGTAAGGGGAAGTTTGTCGCAGATAAGAACTACACTCAGTTTCAATTTCAAGTTTCTCTGATCGAGAGGTTAGTCCTCCTGCCCACCACTCTAAAACCACACTGTGGCGTTTTAAAGTGAGGAGGAGGTAACCCTGGAATCCAGCATTCATTATTCATCAACAGATAGCACTTCCCCAGCATGGCCCCTCAGAATGTAAGGGCCACGGTGGGCAAAAGCTGAGTGGGTGTGGGAGAGGGTGATGTTAATATTACCTATCCTCAGAGAGCGGCTCTCAGGAAAAGGGAGACATCTATCGCTCTCATCCCGCTGCTTTTATTTCACTTTCAGCTCATCTTAAATTTCCATTATTCACCACAAAAAGCCAAGCCAAGCCTTTTCACAATGACTGTTTGACACTGATGGGCCCCTCCTCCTCAGTGCACACACACACACACACACACACACACACACACACACACACACACACACACACACACACACACACACACCTCAGAGGACCATGTGGAGGACTATTATTAATCATGCTCCTATCAGCTCCTCACATCTTCGGTGCTATTTGCTGTTTAATCACTAAAATAATACTAAGGGGAGGGCGGTGGTGCCGGGGTGGGGGTGTTGGGTTGCTATGGTGACCAAATGGAAAAGGTCAGACGTAGTTTATCTTATCAGTGATAGGGAATGGTTACTAATTACAGATAGGTACTACCAGCGCTCGGTCCACCGGGCCCTGCCTTAAAACACTATCAGCAATCCACACCGGCCTGATATTAAAATTATCTCTTAAATCACAGACATCACACACATCACACACGCGCACACGCACACACACACACACACACACACACACACACACACACACACACACACACACACACACACACTAAAGCCCCAGAAAGGACTCTAAAGCCCCAGAAGACACCACAGCAGGCAGGGCCAGGCCAGGTTAAGAAAGACTAGACCTGATGCTATCATGGGTGTCACCTCGTGACCAGATACTAAGTCCACCCTGAGCTAATCTAGTAGACAGAGAGTCGTCCTTCTGCTGGATGATGCAGGTTTAAACTCCTTAGCTAGCAGAACAATACTGTATCGATACACGGACGATAAGTCTCAATCTTTTATTATATATATTACACATTAGAAGTTAACCTTTTGGCACTACAATAGTAATGAGACCAATTGCTTTTTCAGTCCACTACATGGACATTTTGTTTTTTAGACAAAACAGATGTTGACAAAGTTGTGCTTTGTGGACATAATTTGGACTATATCGCAGAATATCACACTATCTTTAAAATCACAATAGTATCGTATTGTGACGTAATTATTGTGATAATATCGTATCGTGGGGCCTCTGGTGATTCCCACCCTACAATGCAGTGAAATTCTATTACTGCATTTGAACGCACCCTAAGTATTAGGAGCAGTGGATAGCTATACATACTAGAGCTGTCAGTCTTCCTGTATATAACCATTCGGTATACCATAATAACCCTAACAGCCCTAATACACACAGCATCCGGGGAGCAACTCGGGGTTCAGTGTCTTGCTCAGGGACACTGGGATAGTAGCCTGTCGTTATAATTTTAGCAAATAATCGTCTTCCCGTTAATAATTACTCAGGTCCAAAGATTGTTTACGTGGCAGGTGGTACATTTATTATATACGCTCAAGCAGTAAAGCATTCAGCGGCCATTTATATGATCACTTCTGTAACCTGCTGACAGTTGGAAATGAAGGATTATTTGTAGAAAACAGGAACCACACATGTATGTACGTAATGTATTAAAGCATATATTAATTAACTGTATGTGCTGCAGTGCTGCTTTCCTTAATAACCAATCACTGCTTATTGACAACTTACTTTTTGGAATATTGTAACCATAATAAATAATCTTTTCATTAGTGTAATACGTTGAAGAAGGCACTAATGTCTTGGTTTGTGTGTATGTGGTTGAATTCTGAATTTATGACCAAAGAACTGAAAATATTTGATGACCGAGTTTGATTATTTGTTGGATTTTTTTTATACACTTTGTGGGGCAGCAACTAAACAATTACGTTCATTTTCGTTTAATCTTTGGATTTTTTTTTTTTTTGTTCGTTTAGTCTAGGCTATATAATGTCCAAAACCTAGATATTCAATTTTCCAATTAACAGATTGTCACATTTGAGAGGCTGGACCTTGCAAATGTTCACCAAGTTACATAACTTGAATTAAGTATGAAAGTTAATTTAATTAGTTTTATAGTTGTATATCTTTGTGAACTCTGGATCTTAAAATTCTGAACTGTTGGTCATACAAAACCGAAAACATTTTAAGAATGTCACCTTGGGCTAGTATTTGTTATGGCTACTAAATGATTAATTTATTGATCAGAAAAGAGACACGCAGATGCATTGATAATGAATGAATTGGATTTGTGGATTGGCCGAAAAAAGATATTGTAGTTTGTCAAGAAAAGTATATTTTGAAAAGTGTGCTCTCTTGATTACAGCTGATCTGAAAACTGGATGTCAGCTTTAATAGATTGTTCAAACTGACAGTTGCAGTGTGTCTGCGTACGTCTATTTGCATGTGTGCTTTTCGGAGTACAAGTGAGGAAGAGGATTTCTCTCTGCGCCTGCCTCTGCTCTGTTTGTTTGTGCGTGATTTTTGTCTCTGCACCCTTCCATTTATCATCTTTGACATTTGGCTGTACTCCCCCTCTATCTGACCATCATCTGAGGAAAGCACATTTTTCCCATCAGAAATCCCGTTGTGACTTTTTGCGTTGGGGGCGGGGGGGTCTCTGATACTTCCTTTGGCGAGGCAGAGATACATAGATGTGAGCGAGCGTGTCTTTTCTTGGCTGTGCCCGCTTTTGTGTGTGTGTGTGTGTGTGTGTGAGAGAGACACTCAGTTTGTGAAAAGTAATTGTGTATGTCTGGGCTTGCATACTTGTGTATGTTCGATCAGTAGAGTAGTTATGGATATGTCTTTTACACACACACACACACACACACACACACACACACACACACACACACACATATATATATACACACACACAAAAGCGGGCACAGCCAAGAAAAAGTGCACACACACACACACACACACACACATACACACACACACACACTCTCTCTCTTAACATGGATGTTATCTGGGCAGTGAGGGCTCCAGTGATGCCCTGCCTCTTGAAAATACCCCCTTTCTTTGCTGCTGCCAACCATGCAGTGGGTTATATTTAACCAGCTATCTCCTTTACATCCCCTCTCCATGCTCCACTGGGCTATCACACCAACACTGCTGCCACCATCTCACTTTATTTTTATTTTTTATTTTAAGCCTTGTGACAGGACGCGGAGATAAGAGATGCAAAGCCAAGTTGTGAGTGGCGTACCCCAGCACCCCCTCATTTCTGCTCTCTCTCTAACAAAAAGACTGACCCCCTCATCTTTCCATCTCTCTTTTCCCTTGTTTTTTTTTCTTTTGCTTTGCTTGTCTGTCTCTTTATCTTTATCACTTTACTGCTTTTTTTTATCTCCCTCCACCCCTCCTCTCTCTCTCTCTCTCTCTCGTGGTATTTCTCAGAGAGGGTTTCCTGGTATAAGCTTCCTCTTCTTGGCA
This sequence comes from Perca fluviatilis, assembly GCF_010015445.1. Taxonomy (NCBI): domain Eukaryota; kingdom Metazoa; phylum Chordata; class Actinopteri; order Perciformes; family Percidae; genus Perca; species Perca fluviatilis. The sequence goes on from NC_053119.1 coordinate 41,907,420, forward strand.
GTGGGAGAGGCAGATGTACAATAGGCAGCCGGAGATCACACCGATGAACAACAGTGGGATTCTGTCATGTGGAACAATGGCATATTGAATTTTGTTGTGGCTTGATTGATGCTTATTTATACATCCACCATATATGACACTTGACTTCAAGTGCAATGTGTGCATTTCAAACAGTTGTAAACTGCATTACTAGAGACCATCTTGTGATGGGATCACGCCAGCTGGGACGCCAAATTAAGCCAGGCGCCGTTATGTGTTGATGTAAAAAATATACTATTGACAGACGTATCGTTCAAATATAAATATCATTATCGGACTCTAAAATCCAGTGAATTGACTGATTCTTTTAGTTTTAAAGAGACTCTTAAGTTACTCGGAGTGTAGCTAATGTGGAGCCTAAGGACAACACAATGTAATGTCATCCAGCAGGATGCTGCATTGGCCAATCACATAAGCGCAGGGCTATATTCAGTTTGAACGCCTGCACAGTCTATGAAATAGTAGAATGTCAGCCATCATTTCAAATGACTTTGTTATTGATCTGTATCATTTGTCATATCTCTATCTCTATACAGCATTATGGGTTCTTGAAAGCAGGTTCAGCTTTGGGTCGAAGTCACCTGTAATTAGGGCTGCTCGATTATGGAAAGAAAATCATAATCACTATTATTTTGGTCAATATTGAAATCCCGATAACTTGACATGATTACTCATTGACTTTTGGAAAAAGGTTGCAATTACTGAATTAAGAAACAACAGTGGAAACACCTTGAACGGTGAAATTTCCCTTCATACATTTCCTGTTTGAACTTTTTTCTCTCATTCAGAACACAATACAGAAAAAGAGTTTACTTGCAAAACGTAATGTGCAAAAAAACTGCTTTTCTCAATTACACTCAAAATCGTAATCACGATTAAAAAAAGTGATTAATTGCACAACCCTACCTGTAGATGATATAGAAATACATTTGGCCATTTTCATGTTCCTAAAACGCCTCTGAAACATCATTGAGACCATAACAAGACACTTCAACTATCTGCAGGAAGATGGCATAATAATTGAAGGTCATGCATCTGACAAACCCAATAGTATTGATCAGTTTCACTGCAAACATATCAATTCAAATTTCATGCACACAAACTCCCCCCCCAGGGCAGTTCTTGTTGCATTCTCAGTCATGTTTTTGTCTCGTTTGCTGGAGCTGTTTTTCCTCACTCCCTCAGTGTGTTTAGTCTCCGGGAGCAGAAGTGTGTGTGTGTGTGTGTGTGTGTGTGTGTGTGTGTGTGTGTGTGTGTGTGTGTGTGTGTGTGTGTGTGTGTGTGTGTGTGTGTGTGTGTGTGTGTGTGTGTGTGTGTGTGTGTGTGTGTGTGTGTGTGTGTGTGTGTGTGTGTGTGTGTGCCTGTGTGCCTGTGTGCCTCCACAGTTGACATAAGGTTTCAGCATTGACACTTGGATAAAAAGCAAAAGCGTAGGCCGCGGTACTTGAGAGGGTGATCGCTCTGGAGGAGGATGAATGAGCTAAACAAGGAAGGAGGAAGATGAGTAAGTAAAACTACAGGGGGGATGAGAGGAAGAAGGTAGTGAAAATGGAGAGAGAAGCCAGGAAGGTGGGAGAGAAAGAAAAGGTGAATGGTGAAAAGTAAGAAATCTGGGAAGAGACGTGAGAAAGATAAAACACGTAAAGATCACCATTTTATAAAAACAAATGAGGTATTTTTCATGAATAAAAAACAGAGTTGAAGAATCGGTGTAAGATCTTTCTGTTTTTGTCCAGTGTTAACAAAATGTATCTTCAGCGTCCGCAACATCGCAGTGATCTAAACACAGAGCTGGTTCATGTCAAAGACGTGGTGTTCGGGGGGGTGCTCAGAAAGGGAGGGTGAGTGAGGGAGAACCACGGTGGAGGGAGTCTTTCTCTCTCTTTCCCCCCTGCATACCATTATAATCTCTCATCTGCCTTTCGTCTTTATTCAGGGCTGAGATCAAGGAGAAGGGATTGCAATCAGGCTCATTATATCGTGTGCACACACACACACACACACACACACACACACACACACACACACACACACACACACACACACTCTCTCTCTCTCTCTCTCTCTCTCTCTCTCTCTTTTTTTTTTTTTTCTCTGTGTAACATACAAAAGACTAGAGCAGGGCGATATGGACCATATACGTGGATGTCGATATTGCAGCAATGTCGTAGGGTTGACTATTGGTGCTTTCGCTGAATATGAACCCAATAAGAGTTTTGAAAAATAATCACCAATAATGTGGATACAAGGATGAAGTGGGAAAAGGCAGACAATAAACAATAACAATAAACAGCTAGTAAGTCTGGTAAGTTCAGAAAATTCAAAAAGCTTTACTGTAATGCAGCCTTTAAAACCAGGAAAAGACAACATATTACGATATCCCAAATTTAAGACGATATCTAAGCCACATATTAAACATTAGATTTGAAAAAATCTTTTAGTGTGCGCATTGTATTAGGTCAGACTACTCTAAAATATTCCAATCAAAATCAATTCAAGAATCAGCTTTGCTGCAGTTTTCTTCAACCAGGAGATGCTTTTAACCCCTCCCAGTAGCATGTAGATTTTCTTTTAATCTGCATCGCTGACAACGTGGTTACATTTGCGGTGCATTTCTATTCATTCCACTGGAGTCACTGTGATATGTGGCTTGGATTGAACGTATAAATAAAGAGAAAATAGAATGAAGCTCTCAGTACTGTTGGGTCTGACTATGGTGCTAGCCCGGATTGATTTAGCTTTGACACTTTCTGGTGTTTACCAGGCCTTTATACTATTGGTAGAATTCTCTAGATACAGCGTATATCAGAAACGTATAAATCTGTCTTCAAAAAGCATTTATTTGATTTTTCTTTTATGGAACAGTCCATATAATTACCCCCTTTGAATATAAAGGTAATTGACTTTGTGTGAGGTTGAGAGTATACTCCACTAGCAGCCATTGGAAAATCTGGAGCAAGCTGCCTTTTACCTGATCTTTTTGGTTTGCACTGTTCAGTCTGACTCAATGTTAATCAAGCTAATAGCAATTATTCTAGCTCAGAAATGCTAATTAGCATTTTATTTACCCACTGCCAGTGGTGGAAGAAGTATTAATATCACACTATAAAAATACTCTGTTACAAGTATAAGTCCTGCATTAAAATTGTACTACTGTATTAAAAGTAAAAGTACTCAATGCAGAAAAATCCTTACATTTTAGAAACTGAAAATAATTAAAACAGTTCTGTCAATCAGCTAAGTGATTAATTGTCAATATTTCAGCTGGACTTTTAGGCCGTTCTATTGTTGGCTAGTTTAATTTAGAATCAAACATCAGATGTTATAAACTACATGTGTTCTGTGTGCAGGAATCTTAATGTGTAAAGTAACTAGTAACTAAAGCTGGAACAGATGAATGTAGATGAGTAACTAAAGTAACTAGTAACTAAAGCTGGAACAGATGAATGTAGTGGAGTAACTAAAGTAACTAGTAACTAAAGCTGGAACAGATGAATGTAGTGGAGTAACTAAAGTAACTAGTAACTAAAGCTGGAACAGATGAATGTAGTGGAGTAACTAAAGTAACTAGTAACTAAAGCTGGAACAGATGAATGTAGTGGAGTAACTAAAGTAACTAGTAACTAAAGCTGTAACAGATGAATGTAGTGGAGTAACTAAAGTAACTAGTAACTAAAGCTGGAACAGATGAATGTAGTGGAGTAAAAAGTCCAATATTTCTCTGTGAAATGTAGCGGAGTAGAAGTAGAAAGTGGCATGAAAAGAAAAGACTCAAGTAAAGTACAAGTACCTCAACATTTGTACTGAAGTACAGTACTGGAGTAAATGTACTTAGTTACATTCCACCACTGCAACACTGCTAAAAAGAGGAAAGGAACTATTGTTATTGACAAGATTTGAGACACTAACATCAGCAGACTTGTTGATTTATATGGTTATGAAAACCTCCATTAAACCCTAAGTAGTTTTTTTAACCCACAGGGCAGCATGAGAAACATGAAATTAATTCTGAAAATATGCAAATGAGTCACTGTATGTAGCATTTTTAATGTCATCATTGGTTTATTTTTTCAATATGTGATTTGGGCAAGTCACACCTGTACTGTTGTGAAAGAATCCGAGCATGAGATTTCTACTAGTGCAGTACAGACCTTGTGAATGAATCCCATCAATAGATCTCACAGCCAAAACCATGTCGGATACGGGAATGACCTTATTACACCAAAGTGTGTGTGTGTGTGTGTGTGTGTGTGTGTATGTGTGAGAAAGATGTGAAAATTCTCACCATTTTACTCAAGGCCAAGTCTCTGTATGTCAACGGAGAGGAGAAGAGGAGAAGAGATATGGAAAGAAACACTGTCTCTGATATGATTTGAGGATGGAGCGATGATGGTTAGACTTCACATACTATGACCTTGTGTGTGTGTGTGTGTGTGTGTGTGTGTGTGTGTGTGTGTGTGTGTGTGTGTGTGTGTGTAAGAAACCAGTTCTTCTTAGCCTTTCTTTTACCTCTTCATGAATCCCTATGGTTATTTTAACTTGTGTGCGTGTGTGTGGTCTCCCACTAGTCATGGTTTTTCTAAAGTATCACCAGAGTCATTGAATGGTTCAGCAGTGGGAACCCTGCAGTGTGTGTGTGTGTGTGTGTGTGTGTGTGTGTGTGTGTATTTATATGTAACAACCTTGTATCCCCGCTTCACTCGTGGCCTTGCCTGGCTGTTGGGTGTAAGGAGGGGCTGGGGGGTGGAGGGTTGTTTGAGATAGGAAGGGATTCAATAAGTAGTTGAATCAACCCCTCCTCCCCCTGTGGATCTTAGGACGGTGGGAAAGTTCAAATCTGCTGCTATTTTCTATCTTTTATCAGCCGGGCTTATCGGCTGGCTTTCTCGTCTGCATGCCTGGCTTCAGTAGTCTCAGCTCAGGCTACATGGTAACTGCTCTCTATCTCCCTCCCTCCAAACTCCTCCCCTCTTTTTTTGAAACACCACCTGTTCGTACTCCTTTTTCTCCTCTGCTTTTTTTTTTTTTTTTAATCATGACCCGTCTATTAAAAAGACAAAGAGAATATTTGGTATCAGGCGTTCATATTTTAGACATTTTTGGTCATATAAACTATTAAGAGAAGTAGGCCCAGATTAGCCCTGACAGGCAGATTTGTCTTGTAGATCATACAAACGCATTGTACTATATACAGGGTGGCTGCAAGTCCTGGAAAGGTCATACCATGTCTGAGATTACCTCTATTTATGGGCCTTCAATCAGAGATTCTCATTCTTGGGGTCAGGACCCATTGTGGAGGGTCACTTGATATGCACATGGAGTCGTATACGTTGATGTGTTTCATGTTAAACATTAAAACAATCAGACTTCTTTAAGCATACGTTTTATATGATGTAGGGCTGCAACTTACTATTATTTTTTAATGTCGATTAATTCATTTTGTTGATTCATTGCTTCGTGGTTTAGTCTATAAAATGTCAGAAAATGGTGAAAAATGTCGATGAGTGTTTTCCAAAGTCTAAGATGACGTCGTCAAATGTCTTGTTTTGTCCAAAACTCAAAGCTATTCAGTTTACTGTTATAAAGAAGTAAGGAAACTAGAAAATATTCACTTTTAAGAAGCTGAAATTATCATTTATTCTTTAAAAAATGACAAACCCATTGATCAATTATCAAAATAGTTGGGAAATGAATGATAATTTATGATGAATCAATTAATCTTTGCTGCTCTAATATGATTTATGTGGAGCCCCCTCTATTCCCTAGAAAATAAATAACAAAAATGCAGACTTTCTAAATGCTGGGGGTCTAGGCGATTGTTAGTATGATGCTACCCAACCGAGTCTGACAAGCTCAGTGAACATGCAGCTTAATATGAAACACGGGGGCTGGTGCCTTGGTGGCCATAACATAACATGGGAATCAGAATAGTGAAGAGTTTGATCGGATTGAATTTGCATCCGCAGCATGAAAGCTAGTAGTTTTTTCTTTTGAGAAATACATGTCTGGAACATACACAAACTGCAGTTGCCTTGCTTATCATAATGCACCACTCATTTTTGCTGTATTTAAACTGTGGACTGCTGTTCCTCTGGGATGGATGTGGGAGTGAGGCGTCCTTGAGGAACATGAAACAGTCTGTCAGGGAGAGGGTGTCTGAAGTGCTGCCAGAGAAGAAACAGCTGTCAAACAGAAAACCAAGAGAACAGACTTGATCCAACACATCACAAGGTGTCTCCAGGGGCGATTCCAGTGGGGGTGCAATAATCAGTCTGGGGGGGCACAGGGGAGAGACAGACATTCATTTTTATCAGAATACAGAATAGAAAATCTGCTTAGAAATATAGGAAATACTGGATGGGATAGGACAACACAATGCCATTTTGCTAAATAAAACCTCACATTCATTATTAATTTCACTTGTTTTTATTTTCAGGAAATATGTTTTCAAATACAATACACATTTTCTATGGGCTCTAAAAAATTGGATAGTTATCATGGAAACGTTAATTGGTCATCAAATTTCAACAAAGTACACAGTTGCCATATAATGTGTGTTGAAAGTATACAGTATATCCATTTACCAAATGGAAAGGCAGCGATTGGCAGCAAAGTGACAGACTCTGATCCAGTGGAAATCACATTTGTCAGATTGACAGCACTCTAGCCCAATAGATTGGGGGGGCAGCAGGGCACTGCAGGGCATAGCAGGATGTAGCAGGGCACTGCAGGATGTAGCAGGACGTAGCAGGCCAGGGCATGGCAGGGCATAGCAGGGCATAGCAGGGCACTGCAGGGTGTAGCAGGGCATAGCAGGGCGCCAAACAGGACCACGGTGACAGCTGCAACCATGATTTAGGTGCCACCCTAATCCAAGGAAAACTGTGGGGCGAGAAAACAGAAGGACTCCGGGGAATAAGCTCCCCAGAGCTAAGTTAGGAACAAGCATTTCTGGGACATGAATGCACACAGATGAATTGGTGTACAATATTCATCACATTGCTTCATCTCTCACTCCAAAGTGCAGTGCTTGGAGAACATTCGTCCGTTACATGGGAACTGTGTACAAAGTGCAGCCCAAATGGCATTGAGCTGTATAAAAACAACAATGAGAGGTTGAACAGATGTGCTGTTCAGAGATGGCGAGAGGTGACTTTGTGTTAGTCAGACGAGCTTGATAGGATCTCTCTGTCAAAGGTGATGAAATCGGCTGAAATGCAGCATCTCCAAAACGTTATCGCAGTACGTGAGTCATGTGGTTCCGTTTTGACAAACTGTTATTGCCGCATCGTGTGCTCTGTTCCTCGCTGGTACCATGTTCCTTTCCTATTAATTGATTATTGACGATGAATGATAGATGCTTTATTTTTGCTCACACAGTTCCTTGAAGAAATACTAGAAAGATTTTAAATATTAAATAGGGACAGACCCATTATCAGCCCTGGCTGATTATTGGGCTGTTTTGCAGATGATTTTTATCTACGTTTTTATTTGCCTAATAACCGATAAAGTTATTGAATTAAAGTGTTGTACTTTGGCTTGGCTGCAGCTCTGTGTCTGTCCCTCTGCTTCGGTTTCCCTCACCACTGAGTCTGACTTCATGTCTACCCCCCCCCCAACACTATCTGACTCTCTGTTACTGGGGATTATGACGAAAGTTTCTCATTTATTAAATAATTGCTTAAAGCATTTATACAAAGATTTGTTTTGGAGTTTGTAACATTCCACATATTTTAATTTTGAGTTAAAGATTATCATTTTCACTGTAAATGCATGGTTTCCAAATATGGGTTATTGGTTTCATTAACTACCTAATATTGGTATCGGCCTTGAACAACCAGTATCGGTCACTCTCTAATACTAAATCCTTTATAGTGCTAAACTGAATAGTTTCAACGAGCATTTGGATTCCCCCCATTTGTTCTTTCTCCCCCTCTGAAACGGCTAATGTAAGGTGGAGTTGAGTGATACAGGATTTCTTCTGATAGCGACGGGAATATGAGTTTAAATAATCTGATAAGGGCACATGTTCTCTATACTAGGATTGGGTACAACTTGGAACCTTTTCAAACATTAAGATTCCAATGGAAGGGTTTTTATTGGAATCCTTTGGAAAATTTGGAATCCAATCATCAGTTTTAAATTTAACATGCACAAGTTTTGGTTTCCGTAGCGCCCACCGTGCTTCCGGGCGCTTGATGTGTTGCACAGTAAGCGGCGCTCTGCAGTGTGGCTTTATTTTATGTTAAAAAAAAAAGCCTTGTAAAACTTTAAATAACCAGTGAATCAAAGTAACATTTTGCTCTTATCTGTGAAATAAGCATGTGACCCGTTTCAACTCCACCACTCAAAGAATCGGAATCAAAATCAGTTGTTAAAATCCAAACGATGTCCAACACTATTCAATACTATATTATGAACGCACCATAACAGAATTTATTTTGAAATGGGTACCTTAAATGTAATGATATGTATATCGTAATATTGTAATATGACACAAATGTGTTTTCCGGGTTTTTAAAAGTGAAGTCCTTTTCTGAACTTACCAGACTAGCTGTTCTATTATCTGCCTTTATCCACATAGACATTATATCCACATTACTGATGATTATTTATCACAAATCTCAATGTGTAAACAAACTACCTAGCCTACAATATCGCCACAATATCGACATTGAGGTATTTGGTCAAAAATATCGTGATATTTGATCATCTCCATATCGCCCGGCTCTATCCCAAGGAACCACTTTTCCTCACCTCCGAACCCCTTGACAAATGTGTGTATGTCTAGTCCACTGTTGTGAGTGGGTACAGTATTGGCTGTAACACTGCGGGACTGCTATCAGGTCTAAAGCAACACGGTGTTCCAACATGGAAAAGCAGCAGCAGGGAGATTTATTTCCGTAGACTCGGGCCGGTGAACAGTCCTCCTGAGAGGCGCCGGGACCATCAGATAGGCCCTCTGTGAAGAGGCTGCTTATCCTCTCCTCCAGGGTTAGTTTTTCTCTAAGGGGGGCATGAAGGATACCCCGCCACTGGACCATCCATCACAGTCAGCGCTGATGAAGGCCACTGTAGGTGTCCGTGGCGCTACAGGGCCAGTATTGCTGCTGTCTCTTTACCTGCCCTCCTCACGCCCAGGAAGCACAATATCTCCCCTTACAGAGGAGAGAAACTAATTGTTACTTTTTGCATGGTGTCAAGTCGCTTTCATTCTGTGTCCATTACACTCCATCCCTACGTCCGCTGGGCGGCTTTGTCGCCATCTATCTCTTCTTCTCTTCCTTGTTTCTCTCTCTCTTCCAATGTTCAGGCAGCGTCCCTCCCCGCCATCTCCCCAGGACCTTTTATCTGGGAGACGGCTCTGCTCATTAAGGAGTTAATTTTCCCACTGCTATCTCTGATTAGTATAGTCAACCTAAAGCACTGTGAATTCTTCAAATTTTCTTCCTTGTTATCAAAAAGAGAGAGGGAAAAAAATGGGAATGGGGGGATATTTAATCGGTTAAGTAGTCTTCCTGGGGAACTAGATTTCTCTCTCCCTCTCTCTTTTTTTCCTCTTCCCAGCAATGTAAAGAAATCTCTCTGAAAGCTGGCCCAGCTCAGTAATTCAGTTTTTAAAAGCGTGAGGATAGAGGGAAAGAAGAAGGAGGTTGTGGAGGAGGGGGTGGGGCGGCGGCGAGCAGGAGAGGGAGGGGAAAAGAGGAGAGAAAAAAAAAAAAAGACTTGATGAAATTCCGCTATCAGCTCCGAACCAATATGCAAAATATCTCGCTGGAAATCAAATAGCTATTATGTTTTCATTTCCACGTCGGCGTATTTGCTTAATGAAGAGGAGACAGATCAGACCGGCAGAGAGAGTCTGCAGGAGCCGATAACCGCCAACGGCTCCCAGCTATCCGCACACAGTGACGCTCCCAGTCACTACGCTTTTTCACAGACAGGAAAAAAAGAAAAAGAAAAAGGGATGGAGGGGGAGAAAAGAGATAGGGAGGGGAGGAAGGTGATGGAGTATAAGGGATAGAGAGAGAGAATGTGTGATATTGAAAGGGGACGGAGAAGAAGAAAGAGAGGTGGTGGTGGTGGCGGGGAGGGGGGGGATAAGGGGATGAGGAACGGAGAGATAATGACAGAAAGAGAGGAGGAAGTTAGAATATAAAGGAGAGACTGCAGTTTGGAATGGTGTGAGATGAGGGATGAGAGAAGAGATGGCGACTGGGAGAATTTTCTTTGCATCGCTGAGAAAACGGGGTCCAAAACGTCTTCGGCTCAAGGCCGTTAAAGTTGTTGAATACAAATCAATTTAAGAATGAAATCTAGGAAATTACTTTTAGAGTTCTTACAATATGTTAAAAATGTTTAGCGTGATCAATCCTGCAACAACATGCTCTTCTGTGTTATGTTGATGCATTTTTTCAGGTTTTTGAAGTTTGATGTCATGCTGTGTTCAAGTGCAGCAGTTCAGCCCTTTATCATTGCAGTGTAATCAGTCATTATCATTAGCCATACTGTATGGATTTTGCTGATGGCTGTGATGGACATTTTACTACTTTTTTTTTTTTTTTTTGTGCTTTTCTGCGGGTGTTCCGCTTTTATCTCTGTGTATTTATTTCTCCCTTCCGCCTGTCCTTCACACTGTGGGGGGGGGGGTGCTTTGTATTTCTTATGGCCATGGCAGCAAACCTGCTGTGGCCATGGAATTAAAATATTCCTCTGTGACGCAAACATTTATCTGGGCACTGGCACTTTTTTTTTGGTTTTTTTTGCGCAGTTGATGTTGTCACATAAAAACCCAGCATGTGTAGGTTTAATCATGGCTCAGGAGATGTGGGAAAGTGAGCGCCTGCTTTGGATTGATGCTGTCAATGCTGCCAAATTTGTTGATATTCAAATAATAATATAATTCAGTTCCACTCTTAATAATAATACCTTTTATTCATGTAGTCTTATATGCTCAGTGTTGGACACATGTGCAGTGCAGCGCAGGAAGAGGATTCCTTCTCAGACATTGGTCTTGTTCAGTAAGGTCCAACTTTTATTCTCTCAAGCAAGTGTAATGTGATCACACTGTCTCATTAGAATCCATTCGGATTAAGTGCTTCCTACATTACAGTTTAGAATTGATCATTTGATCACTGCTACAATACATAAATAAATAATCATGATAGATGAATGCAGAATTTGTTCAACCCAAGCTGCATTTCATATATAAGGGCTGGGTTAAAATAATCAATTCTCCAATTAAAGTCAATCTGTGAGCCCTACGGGATCGTCCACGACATCACACGGCACCTCCGATTAATATTTAGATTATTTAATGAAACTTTTATCGATCTTCTTACCATTTTTTCCAGCTAGAAGCTAAGAAGCTAGCCGTCATGGGGGTGTCTTTGTTGTCTTCGTAGCCTTTCCAGAAGGTTTTCTATCCAGCCTGGAACTTGTGCCTCTTTTCGGAGTTGTTCAGCAATAAATCCAAACGCTTACATCCAAGATTTATCCACTCGATGTCCGTAATTTATCAATTTTCCGTCATTTCTGCCGCTAGCTCTGTGCTACCGGCTGCTACAGTCTAGTATAAATCTCCCATGATGCTTTGCAAGACTGTTTTGACGTTTTTCAACCAATGGGAAGGCAGGTCCATCACACAAAGAGTATATAGTCGAAAAGAGAGTTCACTCCAGGAAACAGGAGCGAGAACAAAGAGTAAAGTGAAAAAGAGAGATAACTACGGTCTATGACCGTTCTACAGAGAAGAATGGCGTCACTGTTTAGATATTTGGGATACATTTGGGCCTTTTTTTTTTGAAGAAATGTAAATAGTTTGTCATTTATATGAGTTATAATGTTCATTATGTTTATTTTTGCACTGGATGACTCCAAATATATAGGATAACTGTTTTAGACAACACAAATGCTTGCTGTGTGTGTGATATCAATACATTTGAACATTATTATTTTGATTATTGGCAAAAGCGTCTGGACTTTTTTTGAAAAATTGTATATAATTTGTCAACTATATAAGTTATAATGTTTATTTCTTCACAGTTTGACACCCAAGACATATGGGAACTGATTTAGACAGGAGATTGGCTTAGCTTTTATTGTTCTGTGTGTGATATCAATAAATATCTGTGAGATTCATTTTCCGTTTTATTTATTTATTTGTTTTTAAGGTCATACGACCTTTTTTTACTTTCAATTGACCTCACTACAGCTCAAATATTCTAATAGCCCCGTTTTTCCTGAAAAAAATGATGTACACTGATTGACTATAGACAACAGGGTTGATGTTTTACAAGCTTTTTTAGAAAATAAAACCAGACGGACAAGGAATTGTAAAAATGGCCTTAGGTTCCTGGACGTTAAGTGATCCGATAACTATTAATAATATCCCAAAAGCAATGTTTTATTGTCCCCAAAAGTATACTTTGTTTTATCAAAAAAGATAAATCTCTCTGTTTGTTCATCTCACTTCAATTTTGTTGTTGCAAAATGGGATTGTCAAGCAGACAAACTGACCAACACATATATGATAATAGATCCATACTTGGCATCTGTGTAGCGATACAGTATTGCCACGGAAAATATCACGATATTATGCTGTATTGATTTTTTTCCCCCACCCCTAGTGCACTCTGGGAAACTTTTATCATCATCACATTAGATGTGAAGACTTGTGGGGCGGTCAATAAGTCAGATGTGTTGAATTTGCTTTGCTTCAGTTTGTCATCCCCGGAGGAATCAATGGGCAGATCCTAAAGGGCTGAGGAGAAAAAGCTGATTATTATTGAAGCTGAATATAACCGATCACTATCAGCGTGTGGCTGTGTGGACGCTTCCTCTCGTGTGAGGGTTGACGGTAGGGAACGGTAGCCATGGAGCTGTGATAAGAGCCCATGCAGCGTTGGTGTGTGTGTGTGTGTGTGTGTGGGGGTTTAACGTGCAAAGTTGATTAAAAGTATTTCCTCAGTGGTGGGTAATTCTCTTCACTCTGATCAATAAGTGTCTCCTCTCCAGTGCGTGACTCTGTGTCAGGTACCTTAGTTTCTGCCTCCTCTTCTTCTCGTGCTCCTCCTTTTTCTTCCTCTGAATATCCTCCTTTAATGTCTTCTCTTCACAAGTCTCTGATTTTCTTACACAAGTATGCCTCCCCCTCCCTCTCCCTCTCTCGCTTTCCCCTTCTTGCTTTCAGGGCTAATGTGTTTTTTTTTTTTGCGCGGCGGGGTTATTAGCGTGAGAGCTTGCGTCTGTTTAATCAGGCTTGTTGAGCATGCAGGTTTGATGTGTGTTGTCTCTGTGTTTAATCAGCGAGCTGCTTGCTGCAGGTTTGATGTGGACGGAGAGTTAATAAAGCAGTATCTTTGGCGCCTTCATCAGCCGCGGCACTTTGTTCTGCCTCTCCTCTCGCCTCACAAGACAGACAGCTGCAGTCTTTGCGCTGGAACTCAAGTATCCCTGTACTACCTCATCTGGATGGGGGACTGGGTTTTTCCTTAGCCAACGTTGACTCCTAATATTTTCTTTCAAGAGTAATCCTGTATCCTGGTAAAACTGTGTTCGCCTGAAACACCTTAATAAATGTCTTTTGTTCCCTTAAAATTGTTAGCGGAGGAATTTTGTGAACTTGTGTACACGATCACCGTCACAATGGCTCAACGCCCGTCATGATGTTTATCAGTTTTAAGCTTAACAAATGTATTGATTATTCAAATAATGAGGTTATCTTTCTGTGGATCGACTAATGCATTAATAGACTGTTTGTTTCTGCTCCAGTTGATTGACATAAATCAATCAATCAGTCTATTATCAATAATATTATTTTAAGACACACATCAAGTTAAAACACCAACCGATGTTTGTTGTTTTGCTTTTGACGCTTTTATAAAGTTTTTGTTTCAACGCTTTGTTTTATTCATTGTCAATAAACCTAATTCAAATGACATTATACTGTACCTAATTTTTGAGTTCTAAAAAGCAGAAATTAGAAATGAATTAGACTAGTAGTTGAGATGAGAGGATGTGGATCACAGACTGGTTTATGTCGAAGTTTAGTCAGGATGCTGTTTTGAAACCATTAAAAAAATGTTTTTCAAATACTATAACATTTAATAAAACACCCACAATTCAATTAAATTAATCATTAATTTTCCCTGCGAATAATGTTGTATGGAACCCATACAACGTACAGCCATGCATTTGTGTTATTTTTGGACAATTTGGTTGAAAGAAACCCAAATCCCCAAACTTTGAAAGTGGACAACACGCGGGTTAATACTTTTAGGGTAGCATTTAGTGTCACAAAGCCAGTGTGATCAGATTTATATTCTTGTTTAACTATTTATTTGATCAGATTGTCTCTAATCTAAAGCTCTTGTCATTTATTTGATCTGTTTTAGGCACTTTTGCATTCCGTTCCATGTTTTATTGGCCCTTAAGTTTGGAAATATTAATAAATGTAAGCTTTAGGCTTTCTTTTTTGGTCCTCGGTCTTTAGTTGACAACCTAGAAAGCTCCGTGGTGCTGTCGGATAAGTCGGTCCCTCCTACAGAGATACACATGTGGGCTATGTCTTCTTTTATTATTTCTCCATCATTTGAATGAGTTCAGTCCAATTTTCCTGTTACGCCGTAACAATTAATAAGGCTTTAACTTTTTTAAACTGGCAAATGAAGTAGAATGTGCCGCACTTATCACACAGCCCCCTCTGCTATCCTTTCTGCCAACTATCCGAGACAGGAAGAGAAGGAGAAAGAGAGAATATTTCTCCTTGGATAAAAGAGGGGAGAGAGTGGAGCTGAAACTTTTCCGCACCATTTGATGTCTGAAAGCAGTGATGCAGCGATTGATTCATTAAACCAGAGCCGTAATGAGGAAAGAAATCATAATTCAAACTTACATTTTAAACAGGAAATATAATTGGAATTTTATACAGAGAAGTCCCTTTGTACAATTATGATTAAAGGAAAATTAATTGTATGAAAATGTCCTTATAGATACCAAAAATTAGATCTAGCAAAGCTCGGGCGACATAGACCTAATTCTAAAAAATATTGTGTACAGGAATCGATCTTTTTTTTCTCTCCTTTCTTTCTCCTCTACTTTTTTTTTATGAAGGTCCAAATCTAGCTGTGTTAATTTTATCTGAAATGAGAGTGAAGCATGCAGGCGTGGAAGTTGAAATTAGCCTAAAGATGTTTCATTTACAAAGACAGAAAGACTTTGTCAGCCGGCGATTGTTTCCCAGCATTATCTCTGCCTGCTTTTAATTGCTTTGGAAGTGAAATTAACAGAATTAGAAAAATTGCCTCTCCCTTTTTTCTAACAAGCTTCTTTATTCATGGGTATTGTTGTGTGCTTTGTATAGATTATAGACTCCTTTTGTTCTAGTATTGTAAATATATACGCCCCCCAGTCACGGCTTTAGCTCCGAAACAATCCCTCTGTTCGCTCGACACAACCTAATGAAAATTAATTTACAACCTGTCTGGATTGGGGGAGAAAAGGCGGGAAATAAAAAAATATTAAAAAAAAAACAACAATCCTGGTTTTCTCTCGTTGTCAGTTTCACTCTGATTCAGTGTTTTGAAAAAAAAGTGCCCATCTTTACTTAACTTTCTAATCCATCATCATCATCATCATCATCATCATCATCATCATCATGTACGAGAGTTGTTTTCTTCCACGGCAGTGATTAACCATTTCTGCTTCACTCTAGCACTTCCTTAATCCTCTTAAAAGAAATGGTTACCCTGAAAATTAATAATTCTATCGTGGTATCCTCTCGGGTACGGAGAATGAAGCATGCCATCCGATGCACATGAACATAATAGAAACTGCCTTTTATATTCAGCTAGCCATGAAACAATAATAACTCAATTTAATCTTTTAGTCTGAGTTAAAAAAAACAAACAGCCAATAAATCTGACGGTATATTTCAGGGTTTAGAGCTCTTAATGTACCATTCCAGTCGCCTGCTGTATTCATCTTATAGAAGGAGAATTATTAATGAAGCAATTTAAAAGAAGTCACATTAAATCCATAAACTGACTCCCATTTTTTTTGGATGTAATCTTCAAACAGGCTAAAATAGATCAAAAAGTACTGTATAATTACTATGGTCAGCAGGGATTATAAAACTGTAATTGATACAGATCAGCCCCGCACTAATCACTCTTTTAGCTACAATTTTAGGTATACTGTAATTTGGCTTTAAGGTCCCCCTTGGCTTCATGCTATCAATCTTCTGGATTAGACCGTTCAGCTTGTCCAATTTGAAACTTGAAACCGTTTTTTTTCTTTTTCTGAATGAGTCCAGTTACAAGAAAAGGATCAGTGTGTTTAGGGTACTTTTTTCCTCCCTAAAACTGTACACACAGTCATAAGTAGCTTGTTTAACAATCTCACTTCCTTTTTTACTTTTCACCTCTCCTGCACCAGTCTGTTTAGACTCGAGGCCCATGGGACCCACCCCATCTGAGGGCTGGATATTGTAAATAATATACACTTGAAATAAGTGTGTAATTAGTTAAACAATACAAATTCCACCCAACGTGTTTTCACTAGTTACAGAAAACGAGCCCAACAAAGTGTCAGTCATCTGGCCAGAACGCAGTGCTTTCCTACGCTGTGTCAAAAGTGTTGTTAAACTTTACTAATTTATAGGGGTGGGAATCACCAGAGGCCTCACGATACGATATCATCCCAATACTTATGTCACGAAACAATATTATTGCGATTTTAAACATATTGCAATATTCTGCGATATATTGCAATGTACTACCTTTTTTCCAACTTCAGATTTTTCCCAATTTCAAAAGATGTCCCGAAAGGACAATTTTGTCAACATCTGTTTTATCTAAAAAGATACATTTCTCTGTTTGTTCATCTCACTTCAATTTTATTGCTGCAAAATGTTATTGTCAGGCAGACAAACTGACCAACACATATGTCATAAAAGATCGATACTTGGCGTCTGTGTATCGATACAGTATTGCCACGAAAAATATCGCGATACTATGCTGTATCGATTCCACCTCTACTAATTTAGTGGCCGGCTGGCTGGCTAGTTAGTTAGCTTGCTTGCTAGGACGCTCAGTTCTCAGTTCAGCATCTTCTGTATTAGAGAAAAGAATCACCTCATCTGATGTTTAAAGTGAATAAAATGGCTTTGCCTCTGACTGGAACTCCACAACTACACATATCCTCTACAAGTACAATTGTGGCTGTGTTATTTGTGTCCCCTTCAATAATTGCTCTTAAGTAATATTATGTTATTAAACTTATGTTTATTGTCAAGATTTAAAATCCTTTATCAATCCCACAATAGGGTATTCACAATGTTACAGCAGCAAGGGGTCGGCAAAAAAGACACTTTAAAGATAAACAAAGTATATCAAAGTATGTATATTCGCTACTTAAATAATTAATAATGTTTGTAATATAACTGTTTGAAGTCTGTCTTCATCCGTTCACATGGTAATGTTTTTCTTTTTTTTTTGTTCAGTTTTAAAATTGCGTCAGAATCAGGTGTAGTTCTTCAGGTGTTCCAGGTAGCGCTACGAGCCGACAGCAAGCTGAAAACTGTGGATTTGAGTACAGATTCTTCCTCTTGCAGGTTCCCTTGGGGATCTCGGCGGAGACGAGGAAAACACGCCGGACAACCTCAGCCTATCAGGAGAGGAGGGAGGAGCCTCGGACCCAGATGACTCAGCAGAAGGGGACAGCTCCAGTCCCCCGCCATACAGCTACAACGAAGGTAAGGAGAGGAAGAAAGGGAGTAAAAAATCCAAGCGTAGCTCCTATGGCGCCATTTTGTTGCTATCAAGCCATCACCCGCCGTTAGCATCCCATTGACTCCCATTCATTTTGACGTCACTTTGACAGAGAATAACTTTACATCTGAAGCGTTTAAAGACTCTATTTGTCTGTTGTTTATTTCTACAGAAACACGACAATGTATAAAAGGCTCCATTACCTTGTACCTCACGTTATGGCTCCGTAGCAGACGCTTTTATAAAAATAGGCTAACGATTGGGTCATAACCACGAGACTTACTGTCACATAGTAGAGGAATTACCGTATAGTACAGGAGAAGCTCTCAGGCAGTTTGGACTTCCATTAGCTGTTTAGGTTTAATGACTAATGTTAAAGGAATATTTCACCGCTGGAAAGCTGAATATATCTTTAAATTGGGTCACTTATGTAGTAGGGGTGGGAATCACCAGAGGCCTCACGATACGATATCATCACGATACTTATGTCACGATACGATATTATTGCGATTTTAAACATATTGCAATATTCTGCGATATATTGCAATTTATTACCTTTTTTCCAACTTCAAATTTTTCCCAATTTCAAATGATGTCCCCAAAGGACAATTTTGTCAACATCTGTTTTATCTAAAAAGATACATTTCTCTGTTTGTTCATCTCACTTCAATTGTATTGCTGCAAAATCAGATCGTCAAGCAGACAAACAGACCAACACATATATCATAACAGATCGATACTTGGCGTCTGTGTATCGATACAGTATTGCCACGAAAAATATCGCGATACTATGCTGTATCGATTTTTCCCCCCACCCCTATTATGTAGTAGAAATGTGAAAAAAAAATTGAAATTGGTGCCTTCTAGGCCGAGAAAAGCCAGAAAATGTGTTTTGGTCTTATATGGATGAAAAACACCAAATCCCAGAATGCACCTGCTTCGTTGCTTTGAGTCCACTCCCAAGCCACGGCTACCGCTTGACAGACCGACAGAGGCATTCAACTCAACTCAAGCGTGTTTTATTGTCATTTCAACCATATACACGAAACGTTTCATCGTGACTCAAGTGGTGTTACACATTTAACATATATAAAAACGACATTATATAAAAACGACATACCGAAAAACAGGCTACATTTAGTACACACACTTTATAGGCTCCGTAAAAAGTTCAGCTAACGCATACTAGCATTAGCGCTGGTGGGCTGTAAACACCGAGCATAAACACAGCCGTGAATTAGTGTGTAATGTAGAATGGTCGGCATTTAACAGTCACAAACTCCACCAGCAGTTAGCAGTTAAATGGATACAAATCACCACATTTCTGACTTTCACCGGGTGTTAGCACAGCCCACATCTTTTACCTGGCGACAGAGCATCTCTATCTCGGAGGGCTAGCAGGCCTGGTAGCTGGACAGTCCGGTACACTATTCAGGCAGGTTTCCACAACAACAAAAACACGGCAGTCTCTGAACTCACGTTGGGAGTGTCGTTGAAGTTGGATGTAGTCCAGTTTGTGGTCTAAATGAGCGGACACTTGCAAGCAGGATCCGTAAAGTTCAGCTAACGCATACTAGCATTGGTGTAGCTAAACACAGAGTATAAACACAGCCGTGAATTAGAGTGGAATGTCGAATGGTCGGCATTTAACAGTCACAAGCTCCACCAGCAGTTAGCAGTAGCTAGTTGGATTTAATTTCTACACCAGTCCGTTTAACACAGCCCACCTCCACGGGCCGGCGAGAGCAGCCTGGTAGCTGGATAGTCCCGGTTCCGGTACACTGTTGTTCAGGCATGTTTCCACAACAACAAAAACACAGCAGTCACTGAACTCACGTTGGGAGTTTCGTTGAAGGAGGATGTAGTCCAGCTTGTTGTTTAATGAGCAGACACTTGCAAGCAGGATGGCTGGGACAGGTGGACAGCTAGCGTTAGCTTTCCACCTAGCCGATGAGGATGTCCCGTAGCCGGCTAGCGGCATTGAGCGACACCGCTGGTCTCCGTGCAGGCGAAGCTCACGTAGTGTGCCGAGTATTGCGTCTGTAATAACGTTTCCTCCATATTCTCCGATCTGTACCGATGTATCCCGGTGGTACACACGTCCGGTAGTTTGAATGCAGATAATTGTTGTAAATGTTTTCTGCTGAAAACGGAAAGCCTGTTTAGCGAAGATTCAAGATGGCTGACAGTCGTTTTCATTCGGAATACCTCGGCCAGACTCGGCAGTCCAACCCCCTGTGGGCGTGTTGAAAACATACGGAAGTAGATCCTACTACTGGCTGTAGTCCTTTGCCTCTGGCCCAAAAATCTTCCAATGATGCAAAAATCGTCATTTTACGTCATCGGAAGATTTTTTCCAGGCCCCAAATGCAGAAATCTCTCGTCTCAGGGGGACATGAGGGAGGGAGGCACGGTCATTCAGAAATACTATCGGGTTTCTACTGATACAAAGCTGAATGCTAAATCGGTGAAGTATCCCTTTAACTAGCATGTTAGTGATCAGTAATTAGCCTGTGCCTATGTTATCTCCTTACATATATCTACGCTCTCCGTCTCAGTAAGATTGGGAATGATTGAGATTTCTCTTGGCAGAGCGCCACCTACTGTACCGGAGGTAGAGTTACTCATGTCATTCTCCCCATTCTTCCCCGCTCACGTATACGGGGAGAACTGGCATAGCCCGGTTATTCACTAATACCCCGGTTACTGAGTGTGTGGGTAAATTTTGGATGTTTAGACCAAATAACTTGCAGACATCAACTGTAATGTGTGCTCTCACTCACAGTAAAATCACCAGGAAAACATCCAAATGTTTTACCATTATTGTTTTTTGGTGTATTTATTATTATACTATACTATCACACTGACTATAATAACAAGCACACACTGACAACATGCACCTCCTCTTGTCAAATAATCCAGATGTTTACTGGCAGTTATTATTGGTTATTACCAGATTTATCTCCTCATCAAGACTTGACGTCTTTCTTTAATAAACTGACGTCTACCTGTCACATGTCAGGAGACAGTTAACGTCACCTAGAGACAACAACAAAAACCACAGAAGAACCATTATAAGGTTACAGCTTTGCACATGTATCACTCTTTTATCTCTATTGTGTCTAAACGGGGGGGAGAAGAAAATAAACTTCTGTGGATCAATCTTGGCTTCAGTGAACCTGCCCCCTCATGCACCTCTTATCCCGAGCCTCCCCCCTTGTACCGTGTGATAGCAGAGTTTTCAGTCATATTCTTTTGACTTATTCAAGATTTCACTAGCTGTGTTTTTTTAATCTCAAAAATTCCTGCTCTTGTGAAATTTTGGGGCTGGAAGTGATAAGCGTCTGTTGGTTGGCTTGGTTTGATAAACCCATGGAAATTCTGTCAGGTGCTAATCGAGACGAGATTAGAGATTAGCTTTGTGTGTGTGTGTGTGTGTGTGTCTGTCTGTGTGTGTGTGTGTCTGTGTGTCTGTGTGTCTGTCTGTCTGTCTGTGTGTGTGTGTGTGTGTGTGTGTGTGTCTGTGTGTTTTTGAGGTAAGGAGTGGGTTATGTGTGTATTAGATAGAAAAAAGATAAGAGAGAGAACTCAGGCAGACTGCACATGTGAGCAAGTTTGTCTGTCGATAGCAAACTGACTTGGCGTCTTTGTTTCTTAACACACACACACACACAAGCCTCCTCCCCATCCCACTGTTGATTTACTCCCCTCTCTCTCCTCTGGGGTTCCTCGGTTGCCCAGCGCTGCCATTATCAGTTCTCTGTAAATCAGCCATGTTTGACGAACCTGCTCTTTCAACCTGGGATCAATACCAGGTCTTTATCTAGCCAGAACTGGCTAATAAAGGCAAGGCCTCTTATCCACCATCAGAGAGAGAGAGAGAGAGAGAGAGAGAGAGAGAGAGAGAGAGAGAGAGAGAGAGAGAGAGAGAGAGAGAGAGAGAGAGAGAGAGAGAGAGAGAATATTAGTGACTGATATAATGAATCAACACACACACTCAACTTTATTGAGGAAGACTTGAGCATCTGTTCAGTACATCTCTCTCTGTTGTGGTGTGGTTTTTTTTCTCTCCTCTATTTCTGAGAATTCTTGCTCTACAGTTGCAGCGACCTGCCGAAAAACAAGTGGAGGTTCTTTTTTTCAAAATAAGGCAATCATAAATATACATCACAGGAAACCTGATAAAATCCACTTCTGGCCAGATTAGTCAGCATGTGACCTTATTTTGAACTCTAATTGTCATGCCCTTGTTTTGACCAATCAGAATGCTTTTTGTAAAATGGCAGTTTTTTTTTTTTAATCAATATCTGATCATTGGTGAGAGAGGAAGTGTATGTGATGCACAAAGAGACGCAGGATCTCTTCTGGTATTATCATGATGGACAGATATGGACTGTACACACGCAGTAATGCTGCAATGATTACTGATTAATGGATTAGTCAATCAACAGATATAGTAGAACACTTTTTAAAATGTTTTATAGGAAATTAAGAAATATGCTAATTTCAGCTTCTCCAATGTGAGGATTTGGTACAAATAGGTTTGTGTTTGAACTGTTGGTTTGACAAAATGAGCAATTTGAGGAAGTCTCCTTTGGCTCTGGGGAATTGTGATGTGTCATTTTTAGGCCGGTTACACACTGCACGCGTCTCGCGAGCGTGGCATTTCTGTTGCGTCTCAGCTGTGTGTCAGCTGCGTGGATTTTTCTGTGTCCTATATACCAGAAGCGTGTCTGACGCGGCGCTGCTCCTGCTGCTAGTTACAGGGAGGGCTGATCTCGGGACATAGTGCCAACAGATTCAAACTGATAAATGGGTAAGTGGGCTGTCTGAACAACTTTGTGTAGCTGTAAAGAGCCTATATAGCCTATCTGATGTCACTCAGAACACACACTACGTTGTTATCGTAGCCTATCCTACCATTTATAGCCTACTGATTTGATTAAAGCAAGACAACATCGGCAGTATTGACTGCGAAATATGTGTATGTATGTATTTGTGTCTAAATGACATATAAACATATTTTCCTATTCTATTTTGCCTGGAAACGCTTCCAACACGCTCGCGTCTCGCGTGAAAAATAGGCGTCGGTTCTATTTCTAGCAGGCACGCGTCTCAGGCCGGCAGTGTGTAAGCTCTAACCTGTTAACATGGGAGCCGAAATATAAACGGACACGCCACGCAGCTGAAACGCTCGCGCGACGCTTCCAGTGTGTAACTGGCCTTATTCTAAGAAATGGGTTTGTATCTTAACCACCAGTGGTTCAGGCCAATCAGCATCCTGTAAGGAGCAACTGCCAGATACACACGTGGGTTGGGCATTGTCTTAGTCAAGACCACCTAAACCAAGTCACCAAGTCATTACCAAGACCCAAGTGTGTCGAGACCGAGGCAAGACCAAGACATTGAGGGGTTGAGACAGAGTCAAGCCCAAGATGGGGCAAGAACTAGGGCTGCACGATATGACGAACATATCTAATTGTGATTATTTTGACTGATATTGCGATATGATTCACGATATTGGAGGGAATCATTGTTTTTTTCCATTTTCAATGAAAATTATTAACATCGAAAGAAATTAAAGCAATTATTCAATTAAATTTCAATTCAATTTTATTTATAGTATCAAATCATAACAGAGTTATCTTGAGACACTACAGATAGAGTAGGTCTAGACCACACTCTATAAATTCCAAAACCCCAACAATTACAGTAATTCCCTCAAGAGCAAGCATTAGCAGTGGCTATTGCGACAGTGGCGAAGAGAAACTCCCTTTTAGGAAGAAACCTCGGCAGACCCAGACTCTTGATAGGCGGTGTCTGACGGGGCCGGTTGGGGGTGTGATGAACAGTGGCACATAATAGTCACATGAAAGATAATGGAACAGTGACTTCAAAGGTCATCGTGGAAGTTCATGTCATAGCAGGGCACATCCTGTCATACTGAGTAGTGCAGTCTCCTATACCGGATCCTGACTACTCTGTGCGTATGAACATCACAGCAGGGCGTTGCGGGATGTAACGTGGCGCTGCAGAGCACGGGTGGATGCGGCGGACGCAGCAGGACGCAGCAGGACATTGCAGGGAATCATAAGGAAGAAACATAAGAAGAAACAGAAGGACTCCGGGGAGTAAACTCCCCAGAGCTAGGTTAGTAACAAGCATTTCTGGGACAGGATGCATACAAAAGGAAACAAATGAAAACATTGATGAGAGGCTGTACGGGCCTGCCTCCCTCTACTCTCACTATATTATTGATTATATGATAAACAAATCTGATGACTTCGAAGAGAAGCAGGTGGGCCGGTTAGGCGGACGCTGCAACTCCTCACTCCCTAACTATAAGCTTTATCAAAGAGGAGGGTTTTCAGTTTACTCTTAAATGTGGTGATGGTGTCTGCCCCCCGAACCCAGACTGGGAGCTGGTTCCACAGGAAAGGAGCCTGGTAGCTGAAGGCTCTGGCTCCCATTCTACTTTTAGAGACTCTAGGAACCACAAGTAACTCTGCATTCTGCGCATTGCTCTAGTGGGACAATAAGGTACCAAGAGCTCTTCTAGATAGGATGGTGCTTGACCATTTAGGGCTTTGTAGGTCAGGAGAAGGACTTTAAAGTCAGTCCTGAATTTTACAGGAAGCCAATGCAGAGAAGCTAATACAGGAGAAATATGATCTCTTTTCTTAGTTATTGCGAGGGTCTGTACCAAACACTGATGTTTTCTGTAGTCTGTAGGATAGGATTCGTTGGACATCTCTGCAGCACCACAATACTTCATTCAGAATGATTTGACACATATTTTGTGTCAAATATTTTTGACTTGACTAACAAATATTGCGCCCCTCTGCGATTTAGATATTGCACTAGTCCATATTGCGATTTCGATACAATTGCCATTAGGCATATTGATCATGTTAGCTATCTAGCTTCGCTAGCATCCCTTACACTTAGCTTACCTTTCTTTATGCTGCCAATAAAATGTTAGGTTGTCCCAGCTGTCTTAGTCAGTGTAATAGTGCAGAATTTACACACTGCTGTGTTTTCTTTTAGATGTTGTTTTGCAAATAAAGCCTTTAAAAGAATATAATAAATAAATTGTTATTATCGAGGATTTGGCTGACATCTCCATGACAGTCAGAGCTTCTTCTCCTGTCACCTACATTCACCTTGGGTTACAGGGGTTAACAGTAACACATTTCAAACTAGAAATGAGTTAAAGTGATGGTTGGGAGTAATTTCACCCTAGGGTCCTTTGCACCACGACCTCGAGCCAAACACCCCCGAGAAGCTTTTTTCACCTGGGTCTAACATTGGGAGAGTTAGCGTTATCAGCTGAATAGCTTAGTGCAGGCGCTAATGGATCCAAGAGTGTATCTTGTACATTACCCCACTAATAATGCCCAAAATGATACCAAACTATTGTAAATTTTGTAAGTACACCAGAAGTTTATGTAAATAACACTTGCCTGCTGGCTTCTGCTCTCTGCTGCTACCGGCGGTAAGACGAGTGCTTAGGGACGTCTACAAATTACTGAAAAGAGATATGTAGTTTAATCTGAGGCCATTTGGTTAAAATCAGATTTAACACCACTGATGGTTCCAACAGATACAACAAAAATATTTATTAATGTAATGATTAAATAAGGTAGTGTCTCCAAACTTACCTCAATTATAACTTGTCTCCTGCTAGTTGTACTACAGCACTTACTTTTAAAAAATAAGTTAAAATATTAAATATTTTTGTTGTATCTCTTTTCGCTGTTGTAATTTGTAGATGTCCCTAAGCACTCTGAACCATCACTTTAAGTTATTGGTTGCATTTGAAGCAGGAAGTTTTACATCCAATCACATAATGATGATCACACATAAATCAGACAATACACAGGCAGTTTGGTGATATCTCTGCAGTTGTGGTCTTGACCGGTCTTGAAATAAAATCTCGAGTCCTCTTTATAAGACCGAGACAAGACCAAGTAAAATATAGTCAATTCCGAGACGAGACCAAGAACTAAAAAAAGTGTTTGTAACTGCCGTCAGTTCATTAACATGCATTATATTTCATTAATGTGGTATGTAACTTCAGTACAGTTATTATATAGTTTATGTGTATATAAATGTTATGTCTCTACATAATGTTCTGAATAGCTTGGGGCGGAACTAATTTGCACGTACACTGCCCGTGGGACGCTGTTTGATGTTACACATGAATGGAAGGTGCTGCGATGTAATGTGTTGAGTGCATTCTGCAAGAAAGTGTTATAATATCTTTAAGTTAAGTTACTACACTGGATTTGTGAGAAGATAAGTTGTGAAGAGATGTGTTGAAGATACAAGATCTGGGTTTAGCTCCTTTGTAACAAGCTGCCAACGAGTGCGTTGAGAATGTTTACATGTTTTAGCTAACTTAGCTCTATAGCTTGCTTTGTTAACGTAGTAAGCTTGTGTTGCAATGTGGTTACGGCAAGCAGCTGTGATAAGTGTTGTTTGTTGGCAGTTTCACGGGATTGATGGTCTACGATGGAATAAAGATCACCCTGTTTTTCACTAAACATCGTGTGTCCGCGTTACTGGGGAGCTACAGTGAAACTCGACGCATTTGAGAGACTACATGGAGAAGCAAGCGGGAAGGATCAAGCCCACGTCATCGTAGCGCATTTCATTCCAGTGTCATCCGAGGACAAAGCGGCTCGAAGGAGACGTTTTACCGCCGGACCTGCATGAAGGTTCAGGTGCCACTAAGTTGATGTTGGCTGTAGTTGAAACACCATACTAACTCTAAGTGCTTGTCAAACGTTTTCATCCAAGAGCTCAAAGGACTCTTTTAAGAAGTATTAGGCTACAATTAAGAGACAATTTAAGGCTGTTGCCTTTCTGCATTTCCACGTTTTGCAATGTTATTTTCATTCTGCATATTGTAATATGGTTGATGTGGCTTGTTTGTTGTTTAATAGACTCACAGATATTCAGGCAATGTCAAAGCTTTTTCAAAGGTGTAACAATTGAGTTGTAAGCTACATGTGTTTAAAGGTATTAATAAGCAGTGGTAATATCTCTTAACAACAATTAGGGATTTTGAAATTTAAGTAAACTAACAGTTTATTCACCAAGACACTCTCTCATCTTAAAACCGTTGGCCTTGTAGAATTAGAATAGCGCTCAACAAGCCTTTGTTGAAGGTAGGAAGAATATTTACAGGTTATGTTATTTTATTAGGCTACTATTCATTTCTGAAAGCAATCATAAACTAAAACTTGCAAGTATGGCTAAGATAAAAAATAAGTAAATAAAAAAAAGAGAAAAGAAAAGGAAAATTAGATTAAAGTTAGCCTATATATTCTGAGAAAGGCTAGACTTAATCTCATATCCAAGTAAAGAAAGCTAACTAAAATGTCAGAAGTAAACTTTCCTTTTGAGGATGCCAGAGAGGGTGTGGTAGACACTGTGCAGCAGCCCTGCAAGGAGAACCCTTCTGAAGAACCACTTTGTCCCATGCCAGATGAAAGGGCAATGCCACATGCAACTGAAGATGAAGCATATGATACCCAACTCCCTCAAGAGACGCTGCAAGGCCATAGAGTACGTAAATTAACGGAAAAGGGCCAAAAGAATTACAGGACGAGCAGTGAAAAAACTTGAGCATCGCTTTAATTTAAGCTACGAAAAATGGAGGATCATTGCTAAAGATGCCACATTAGCCTTTGATACATGTTGTTCAAATGACCTGCTACAGGAGCACGCCGCTAAGATGGGGGAAAGCCTCCATGGAGCTGCATGTCATTTATGAAAACGTGGTGGCGGGTTTTACACACCGCATCCAGAAATTCGCCGCGGGATAGACATCTGTGAAGCAAGGTCAAAGGAAATTGTGGAGACCAAGGGAAATAATGAGAAAGAAGATCGTGGAAAACCAGAGTTTGAACTGTTGAGGCATGTTACACAAAGTGTAAAGTCTAACCGCTCAAAAGCGGAAGTAGCTCAGTATCCAGCTCAAGACACTCAAGCTTGTCCTTAGTTAAGAGACAAGATGCAGCTGCTGAGGCAGCTGCTAATCAAGCTACTCTAAAGATCTTAATAGAACAAGAGCAACATTTCAGAGAACTTCAAAGACTTGAAGCTGAAGAAAAGCGGCTTGCTGAGCAAGAGGCTGCCGCTGCACAGTTCGGCGTGCACAGGAAGCTGAAAATGCAGAGAGAAGACAAAGTCTAGAGGCGGCGCCAGAGAGATAGATCGACTAGAGACACTCAAGAAATTAAATGCTGCAAAAAGCGAGCAAGCATACGCACAAAGTGGATGCTCAGATGAAGATATAGATGAGCTGCTCCATAACTGTAGTTCTCTGAAAATAAAGAAAGATGTCAAGTATAAAATTAACCCAATGAAGCCCTGTCCACTTCCAAAAGGTGAACAGCCTGTAAGGTGTGAAGACAGCACCACAGCTCTAATTAGAGCGCTTGCAGAATCAGTTGCAGCTAATCGTCTTCCTGTGCCTGAGCCAACAGTGTTCAATGGTGACCCACTCCGGTATAATGACTGGAAGTTGTCCTTTCAAACTCTCATTGACAGAAAGAATATACCAGCGGAAGAGAAGATCTATTACCCACGAAAGTATGTTGCTGGACCTGCACGGAAGGCAATTGAAAGCTACTTTCTGCTGGGCACTGAGGGCGCAACATCTCTGCATGGACAATCTTAGAAGAAAGATATGGAAATCCATTTCTCATTGCCAAGGCCTTCAGAGATCGACTCAATGCGTGGCCCAAGATCAATCCCAAAAGCAGTCTGGAATTACAGGAATTTGTTGACTTCCGCCGCAGCTGTGAGGCTGCGATGTCTCAGATCAAAGGACTTGCCGTGCTGAACGACTGCAATGAAAATCAAAAACTACTCACCAAACTTCCAGATTGGTTAACCTCAAGGTGGAATAGGAAGGTTATGGAAGTGGAAGAGCAAAGTCAAACTTTTCCAAGTTTTAATCAGTTTGTGACATTCCTCACCGCGAAGCCCAGAATCGCATGTAATCCAATTACATCCTTGCATGCCCTAAAACCAAATGAAAATGAAAAGATCAAGGCCCAAAGGAATAGAAGCCCCAGCAGAAAGGTGTTAGCGACAATTTCAGATGAAGGATATGTGCCACCAAGCTGCATTTTCTGTGAAAGAGTCAATCACAGTTTGGATACTTGTCACAAGTTTATGGAGAAAGCAGTACCTGAGCGACACAAGTTTGTACGAGAGAGCAAGTTATGCTTTGGATGCCTGAAGCTTGGGCACCGCTCAAGGGAATGTGGAAAGCGAAGGTCTGTGACATGTGTAAAAACACCATCCAACATGCCTTCATGAAAATCCGACGAGACGCCGCGGTCATACACAGGCCACGACAGATCTGTTGACAGCGACAACTCCATGGAAGGGAGGACAGAGAGCGCTCAAGTGCAAGTAATTAGTGTGTCGGGTGGAGCAACATCCAACACAATTATGCAAGGCATTAAGGGCACGCACACCTCCACGATCATACCGGTGTGGGTGTCAACCAGCAGTGAGCCAGAGCACGAAGTACTTGTATACGCACTTCTTGACACACAAAGTGATACAACATTCATCTTGAAAGAAACCGCAGAAGCACTTAACACCAGGAGTGAGCCAGTTCAATTAAGGTTGTCAACGATGGCTTCAAGGAATGCCAGAGTGTCTTGTCAGAAACTTACAGACCTGCAGGTAAGAGGATTCTACTCAGACAAAACGATACCCCTGCCGGATGTTTACTCAAGAGAATTTATTCCTGCGAATAGAGATCACATTCCCACTCCAAATACTGCAAAGGCTTGGCCTCACCTAGAACACATCTCAGATGAGATTGCCCCTCTACAAAGTTGTGATGTTGGTCTGCTTATTGGATACAACTGTCCTCAGGCACTGATTCCAAGACAAGTGGTGTCTGGCGAAGAACATCAACCTTTCGCACTAAAAACAGACTTAGGCTGGAGTGTGATTGGCTACGGCAACCCTCACATTGACTGTGGAGATTTGATTGGAGTGAGTCATCATGTACTTGTGAAGCAGGTGACCCCAAGTTTGCAGCCCTGGTCTGACCTTGCATGTGAAGTGCACTATGTTCACAGAACACAGATTAAGGAAATGGTCTCACCTTCCGAAATAATCAACGCTCTCGAATCTGACTTCAGCGAGAGGGCAACGGAAGATGGCCCAATATCCCAAGAGGATCTTGGATTCCTGGCTAAGATGAAGAACGGCATTAGGCTCAAGAGTGATGGTCACTACGAAATGCCACTGCCATTCAAGCGAGAAAGGCCCAGCTTACCCAACAACAAGCTGTGTGCTGTGCATCGTCTTAAATGCCTGGAAAGGAAGTTGAAAAGAAACCAGCAGTACTATAAGGACTACACAACCTTTATGAACGAAACAATAGGTCGTGGAGATGCTGAGAAAGTCCCGTTGGAAGGCTTGAATAAATCCCCAGTATGGTACATCCCACACCATGGGGTTTATCATCCACAGAAGCCTGGTAAAAATGCTGCGGCGTTGTGGACTGTGCTTCAAGGTTTCAACAAACCTCTTTGAACGACCATCTGCTGACTGGTCCTGATTTAACAAACGCCTTAGTGGGAGTACTCTGCCGTTTCCGTAAAGGTGCGGTGGCTATTATGTGTGACATTGAACGCATGTTCCACCAATTTCATGTCAAGGAAGACGATCAGGATTACCTGAGGTTTCTCTGGTGGGACGGTGGAAACCTGGAGTTACAGCCCTCCGTCTATCGGATGAAAGTTCACCTGTTTGGGGCAGCCTCTTCCCCAGGCTGCGCCAACTACGGGCTCAAACACCTTGCCACAGAGGGACGTGGACGGTTTAGTGAGGAAACTGTCAGGTTCATTCAAAGGAACTTTTATGTGGATGATGGGTTAGCGAGCGTAGAAACCCAGAACCAAGCAATTCAATTGGTTAAAGAAGCAAGAGACCTCTGCAGCATGGGCAAACTTCATCTTCATAAGTTTGTCTCCAACAGCAAGGAAGTACTTGACACAATCCCTGAAGTAGAACATGCAAAAGGCGCCAAGGACTTAAACCTGGCCTTTGAACAGCCCCAAGTGGAAAGGGCACTCGGAGTTCAGTGGTGTGTGGCTTTGGATCAGTTCCAGTTCAGAGTGGTGGTCAAGGACCAGCCATTCACTCGAAGAGGAGTGTTGTCCACAGTGGCCTCAGTATATGACCCACTTGGCTTTGCCGCACCTTTCATTTTGATAGGAAAGCAGATCCTGCAGCAGATGTGCAGAGACAAACTTAATTGGGATGATGCTTTACCTGAAGAACTGAGACCCTTGTGGGAATCTTGGCTTTTGGACCTAAAACAACTGGCTGACGGGAAGATAGCAAGATGCTACTTTCCAAGCAGCTTTAAGGTTCATCATTATGAGCTTCATCATTTCTCGGACGCTAGCACCTCAGGCTATGGCGTGTGCACATATCTCAGAGCAGTCAGTACGACAGGAGAAGTCCATTGTTCCTTAGTTATGGGGAAGTCAAGAGTTGCACCCACCAAGGTCACTACCATACCAAGATTGGAGCTGTCCGCAGCGGTCGTGGCTGTTCGTATTAGTGACTTGCTGAAAAGAGAACTTGAAGTAAACTGCCGCCATGAATTCTTCTGGACGGATTCTAAGGTTGTCATCGGATACATCAATAATGACGCCAGGAGGTTCCATGTTTTTGTGGCCAACAGAGTGCAGCGAATCAAACAAAGCACAGCATCTGCTCAGTGGCGCTATGTAGCTTCTGAAAATAATCCTGCAGACCATGCATCCAGGGGTCTTTCAGCACTGCAGCTGAAGGCGTCCAACTGGTTTACAGGACCAGCCTTCCTATGGCAGGAAGAGCTTCCACGTGAGGATGTCATGGTGGGAGAAATTCCTGCGCTGATCCAGAGCTCAAGCAGGCTTTTGTGCATGACATCAAAGCCAAGGAGGAAAGGTCACTCATGGATCACCTGCATAAGTTTTCAGATTGGTCGAGACTGGTGAGAGCCATAGAGCTAGCCCTAGCGCAGCAAAGCAAGTCAAGGGTCTTCAGCAACATTCAAGCGGTTCCTCTACTTTGCATGAAAGGAAAGAAGCAGAATTGAGCATTATAAAGATGGTCCAAGAAGCCAGCCTTTTTCAAGACCTCCAGTATCTGAAGTGTAGCAGTGGGGATCAGATCCAAAAAAAAGGGAACAAGTTGCAAAAACTAAGTCCATTCCTGGACAAGCAAGGCATTCTCAGAGTGGGAGGACGTTTGACTCATGCAGCCCTTCATCCGCATGTTAAACATCCTGCGATTCTTCCACGGGATGAGCACTTGTCATCACTGCTCATAAAACACTACCATGAGAAAGTGTTTCATCAAGGACGGGCAATGACAATGAATGAGCTTCGAGCCAATGGAATATGGATTCTAGGATGCAGCAAAGCAGTGTCGTCACATATTTACAGATGCATGAGGTGTAGAAAGGCAAGGAGACCAACAGAAGAACAGAAGATGGCAGATCTTCCAGTTGAACGCATGGGAAGTGGCACCTCCTTTTACTTACTGTGGGATGGATTGTTTTGGACCATTCTACATTAAGGAAGGAAGAAAGGAGTTAAAGCGCTATGGACTACTGCTTACCTGCATGTCTTCTAGAGCAGTGCATATTGAGATGCTTGGCGATCTGTCCACTGACTCTTTCATTAATGCACTGCGTGCGGCCATTGCTATCCGTGGACCAATACGGCAATTGCGATGCGACCAAGGCACCAACTTTGTTGGCGCAAGAAGAGAGTTTGGAGATGCGTTGAGAGCAATGGAGAAAGAGAGCTTCAAGGAACAAGGATGTGAGTTTGTCATGAACACGCCAGCCTCAAGTCATATGGGAGGTGTTTGGGAAAGACAAATTTCGAACCATCAGAAGTGTCTTGACCTCAATTCTAGAGCAGTCCTCCAGACAACTTGACAACTCCTCTCTCGGACATTCTTGTAGGAAGTCATGGCTGTTGTGAACAGCAGACCTTTAACCACTGATTATCTGAGTGACTAATCTTGCCCAGAGCCCTTGACGCTAAAACCATATTCTAACTATGAAGTCCACTATATCTCTCCACCTCCCGGGAACTTTGTTAAGGAAGACTTATATCTCCGTAAAAGATGGCGTCGGGTACAGCTCCTTGCCAACAACTTGCAGTGCGTGGAGGAAGGAATAAGGTATTCTTAAATCTTCAGTGTCGGAAGTAGTGGGACAGAGGTCAGAAGAAATGCACGGGTCAATGACATTGTTCTTCTGCAAGACGACATGGCCCCTAAGAACCACTGGAAGTTGGCAAAGGTAACTGAAGTGCTCCCAGGAAAGGATGGAAGAGTGAGAAGGCTGAAGTTACTGATTAGTGACCCTACTCTTGATGCAAAGGGAAAACGTCTGTCCAAACCTACTTACCTTGAGCGTCCAATCCAGAAAACTGTCACACTAGTGGAGGCGGATTGAAGCACTGCCCTGCACTCCTCTTGGTTATTTTTTACGGCATCTGAGGCCAGTTTTAATAGACTAAGATAAGGTGAATTTGTAGTAAGGTCTAATCTTTACAATTTAAGTGATAAAGGGTTACGTGAAATTCACAGTGCAGTTCCTACGCATGCGTGATAAATAAAATCTCTTAAGGATTTTGGTGGGAGTGTAACTGCCGGCCAGTTCATTAACATGCATTATATTTCATTAATGTGGTATGTAACTTCAGTACAGTTATTATATAGTTTATGTGTATATAAATGTTATGTCTCTACATAATGTTCTGAATAGCTTGGGGCGGAACTAATTTGCGTACACTGCCCGGCGCGTGTTTGATGTTACACATGAATGGAAGGTGCTGCGATGTAATGTGTTGAGTGCATTCTGCAAGAAAGTGTTATAATATCTTTAAGTTAAGTTACTACACTGGATTGGTGAGAAGATAAGTTGTGAAGAGATGTGTTGAAGATACAAGATCTGGGTTTAGCTCCTTTTGTAACAAGCTGCCAACGAGGTACGTTGAGAATGTTTACATGTTTTAGCTAACTTAGCTCTATAGCTTGCTTTGTTAACGTAGTAAGCTTGTGTTGCAATGTGGTTACGGCAAGCAGCTGTGATAAGTGTTGTTTGTTGGCAGTTTCACGGGATTGATGGTCTACAATGGAATAAAGATCACCCTGTTTTTCACTAAACATCGTGTGTCCGCGCGTTACTGGGG
The DNA here is from genome assembly GCF_010015445.1 of Perca fluviatilis. NCBI lineage: Eukaryota > Metazoa > Chordata > Actinopteri > Perciformes > Percidae > Perca > Perca fluviatilis. The sequence continues at coordinate 41,941,477 of NC_053119.1, forward strand.
AGCTACAGTGTTCTTCAGACCAAGACCAACCTTGAGTACTACAACACTGTGTGTGTGTGCGGGGCGACTATTCAAAACAACAAGGGGCGGCTCTCAAAGAGGTTAGCCTCGATGCTGCAATAGCATCAGTTATATGGAGAGTATTTCTCCATTTGAAAGAAGAGCAAAGAACTATACTGAAGGCTTTTCTCAATGGAAGAGATGTCTTCACTCTTCTCTGAACAGACAGTGGTGTCTTTTCCCGTTAATGTTTCCTACAGCTTCATTTAGACATGACATTTATGGAAAGAGCTGCATGCATGAGAGAGAGAGAGAGAGAGATGTTTTCTGTACTCAAAGAGGCTGCATCACTGATGGACTGTTGAAGCCTTAACTGCTTCTCACCGTGAATCCACTGACAGTGTCCACACTCCAAACAAATGGCAGTTCAAAACGTAAAAAAACTAAAACAAGTTGTTGAAGCTTTTTGTGTACCACATTTGAATACTTTGGAACACATTTGTGAAACACTACTAATTGCATTGAACATACATTTGCATACATATGAACACGATATCTATCAGTAATGAAAAAAAAAATATTCACTTTGTGATATTAACTTTGTTATTTACTTCTGCTTGACTTACTGCACATGCATCATTACATTGATTGTGTATTGAGCTGTGAGGTTTGTCCGTGTGCAGCAGTAGTGTGACTGAATGGATGCAGTGTAGTCGCTGGCAGACGACTACAGTTGCTACTGACATTGCTGCTTCTCTAGCCAGTGTGTAGAAGGTGGAAGACTTGAGGCTCCATACCTTGGTTTTGTCCAAATCCTTTTTTTAAGCATCGTCTGTACCACCAAATTCAACAACGTGGAGATATGTTGAACCCCATGTGTGAGGGAAAAGATGTGTGAAGAAAAGATGCAAAAGACAAAAGGCAGCGTTACAACAGAGAGACAGAAATGTATAGAGGGTTCGTAGAAGTTGTAGAAGAAGGCGAGATTGTTGGGTGACTTTGCCCTGCAGGTGTGACAGGGGAAGTTCAGCTTATCAGATTGATGGAGACTGTCTCGCTATAGGGAGGGGGGAGGTGGGAGACACAGAGAGAGGAAGGAGGGGGGTTTGGCAGAAAAGTGTCTGTCGACTCCTCCTGATACCTGCCTCCATGTCTGAGATGATATGGGAGATAATATTGATAATATTAAACGCAATAACTGTGTCTCCAGCTCCCCTCCCTCGCTTCAGCCCCTGCAGGATAAAATCAATGTGCCATTCAATGTGATTTATAGCTGAAAATAATGGCACTGTTTAGGCAGGGGGGAGGTGTGTGTAGGTCTGCTTGCTTTAGTGTGTGTACAGTATGTCGCCGTGTATGAGTGTTTGCATGTGGATGGGGTTGAATGGTGGACGCGACGTGAAGATGGATGGTGTGTGTGTATGTATGCATCTGCTTCTCTTTGTGTGTGTGTGTGTGTGTGTGTGTGTGTGTGTGTGTGTGTGTGTGGATTTATTTGACGATGCAGATCCAGTCTCTCACTGTTACATTAATAACTGTGTAGTGTGGGGGCGTCACGTGGTGGCGGGGCGTTTATGGCTAGTATCGATCGGGCGCTATCGCTGTTTATCGGAGCGGGAATGCAAGGGTAAACAGGGCCTTTGTGCAGACAGCTGAGCCGTTATCGGGGTGGAGGCTGAAGGAGGGGTGGGATTTCGGGAAAGGGGAGAGAGAGAGAGCACGCAAAACAGGACGAGTAAGGACAGAGCTGGGAAGGAGGAAGTGAAAAGAAGGGCAGAAGTTAGGAGGAGGACGGTGATCTGGACAAAGGTGCAGAAGAAATGTGCAGAGAAAGTGGATTAACTGATTTTTAAAATATAGAGGGTTACAATGATAATGTCTTCTAGAGCTTGAAAGATTGTCAACTATTCAATTAATCGCCAACTGTTTTGATAATCGGTTTGAATCATTTTTTTATATTCCAGCTTCCTAAATGTGAATGTGTTCTATTTTTTTCACTCCTCTGTGACTTTTGAGTTGAGGACAAAACGTGAACATTTGAGGACGTCATCTTGGGCTTTGGGAAACACTGATCCACATTTTGTACAATTTTCGGACATTTTGTAGACCAAACTAATCGAGAAAATAATCAATCAACCGTCAACAATGAAAATAATTTTTTTTAACCAAACACGGAATTTTCTGAAGCTATGGATTATATAATTACATTGTTGTCTTCAGCAGCATTTGTGATGTTGTGTTTTCTTTACACATTATCACTCTTAACATTTTATTACCAACACCCTCAATCATAGAAGTAGTAAGTTAACGCTGAACCCTTTCAAAAGTCACAATTGAGATTTGCATTTGCTGAAGTCAGTCTTGACTGAAATATGCTCGTACCCAGCTGCATTTTACATTCTAGTGGTATAAGTGTTAGGGCTGCACGATATGAGGAAAATGTGCATTTTGTGATAACGTTGTTGAATATAGCATTAACAATATTATTTGTAATAGTGCATTTGTTTTTAATCAGGTGGACCTCCCACAAAAGGGTACTGCTAGATTTTTATGTACTTTTCCTGACTTTAAGCTACATAAAATATCTCTTCGACAGTGTTGGTGCTTCTATACCCTGCAACAAGTTAGCTTGGGAAGGTGAACTCCATTACACAACACTAACTGCATGGCTGCATTCTAGCTCTAATAGAACTAATTGATTTAAACATGCAATTAGAAACACATTGCTTGATAGTTTTTAAAATAGTTCCCTCATATATCAACTGAAATGGCCGTGTTAAAGATTTGCAACTACAGTGAAAATGATTAGACATTAATAGTGAAATGTTTGTGATCCGTTTCCATGCATTCAGCTTTTGAGTCACCCTAACCCTTGGCCTGATGATGATGCAAGACCAGAGAACAAGCAGAGCGAGATCTTCAGCTCAGATAGCCTGAGGTGCTGTGATGTAACTATTAATCTAATCTAACTAATCACAAGTCCCGCTAATAGGGAGTGACCCAGCAGTCTGATGAAGCAGCTGATACCAGCTGCACAGGCAAAGTTCAGGGTTCACATATGTGCATGCTGGATAAATGCATCATATACAGTAAACACACACACACACACACACACACACACACACACACACACACACACACACACACACACACACACACACACACACACACACACACACACACACACACACACACACACACAGATGTCTTTGATCAGCGAGTGGGAGGCTCTGTAATCAGCTTGATCAATGGCAGGGATATCAGTGCTGATTAGAGGAACACAGGCAGCCTCAGTCTCTGCCGAAGGTGTGACAGGACGCAGGGATGAAGGGGGAGGAGATGAAAAGATAGAGGAGAAGAGAAAGACGAAGAGGAGAAGACGAGACCCGCCTACTGTGAAGAGAAAGAGAGGAAAGGATGGTGGGCATCGATGAAGAAAGAATGAAAAATGGGTGGAAGACAGGTAGATAGAGAGGAAAAAGAGGCGAAACTAAAGGTAGAGAGTGATGCCGTTGTTTTTGATGAGTCTGATTCTCCAGAGTTGCAATGAGAATCAAAGGGGTCCATCTCTGCGTGGCCAGGTGCTGTGTTACACAGCTCAGGGAGTCATTTCACTGCTGCCTTTGATCAACAGACAGGAACAGCCACTGCACACACACACACACACACACACACACACACACACACACACACACACACACACACACACACACACACACACACACACACACACACACACACACACACAGGTTTCAATCGATGTGAGTTTTCGAAGGTCAATTCTGAAGTTTGGGATAGAAGCTGCCAGTAGTCGATAGTATGTGTAAGTATGTTATAAATGGGACTGTTTGTGTTGTGTATCCAGAGCCCAGGACACAGGACTCTAGAGGAGGCCCCGACGATGAAGACGAGGACGGGGAGGAGCAAGGTCCCACACACAGTGGTGGGGAGGAGGAAGAGGAAGAGGAGGAGGTGTTACAGTGGAGTGGTCCAGGTCAGTACACTCACAAGGGTTCTGGGCAGCCATTAATCATGTCATAAGATGTTTGGAACTAACCAAAACCAAGGTATTGACGCAAAACAAATTAAAGTGAACCGGGATTTTCGGTCTGAATTCATTCAAATGTTTGCTTTTACTCACATAGTGTGAACACGTTTAGTTCTTTGTACCTGCACAGGTAGCACTGATGACGAAATCATGACGTGTTCACATTCTGTATGTTCTAATATCAGGGAGAGCACTTCATGTCCTTTGAGCAATTAATAAACAGAAATAGCCTCCCGGCTTCACACCTTTTCCGATATCTGCAAATCCGGCATTTTATTAAGTATTGCTTGTCTACATTTGCAGACATACCGCGGTATCACACACTCAAGACTAGAACTAATGTTCGGCCAGGAAGCAAAAGAGAAGTGGCTATCTTATACCAGACACTGATCAGCCAAGAACCAAGCAGCACAGACAGGTCAAGAACTGAGTGGGAGACAGAATTGGAGGTGTCCCTCACTGAGGAATTCTGGGAATCATGTCTTGTGAACATTCATAGGTGCTCAGTGAATTCGAGACATAATTTCATACAATGTAAAGTAATACACAGGTTGCATTACTCAAACGTAAAAGTAAGCAAGATGTATCAGCATTATGTAATAAGTGTAAGCATCAAGAGGGCACCCTCGCACACCAATTTTGGACGTGCCCTAATGTCCACTCATTCTGGTCTTCTGTATTTGATTTCTACTCAAAAGCCTTTAACATGCAGTGGATACCCAACCCCCTTGTGGCATTCTGGGGTCTACAAATGACACTGCTTTGAACTCTGGCAGGGACAAACGGCCAGTGTATCTGGCTACTGTACTGGCTAAAAAACATATATTGCAATTATGGAAGTCCGAAGTCCTCCATCTGGAGAAGCTCAGATTCATGAATGCAGGGAGGAAGAGTATGTTTGATAGGGCAGAGAGGAAGAGTGTGTTTGATAGGGCAGGGAGGAAGAGTATGTTTGATAGGGCAGGGAGGAAGAGTGTGTTTGATAGGGCAGGGAGGAAGAGTGTGTTTGATAGGGCAGGGAGGAAGAGTGTGTTTGAGAGGGCAGGGAGGAAGAGTGTGTTTGATAGGGCAGGAGGAAGAGTGTGTTTGATAGGGCAGGGAGGAAGAGTGTGTTTGAGAGGGCAGGGAGGAAGAGTGTGTTTGAGAGGGCAGGGAGGAAGTGTGTTTGAGAGGGCAGGAGGAAGAGTGTGTTTGAGAGGGCAGGGAGGAAGAGTGTGTTTGAGAGGGCAGGGAGGAAGAGTGTGTTTGAGAGGGCAGGGAGGAAGAGTGTGTTTGAGAGGGCAGGGAGGAAGAGTGTGTTTGAGAGGGCATGGGGACCGGGGCTGTGGGATGTGGGATGAGGGGTGACATATATTGATAATGTAATAGCGGAGGGATTTTTTCTTCTCTGTTTTGACTCCCGGTTTACTCTTTGGTCTCTCAACATATGTCTTGATATTTGCTACTGTGCCTCACCATAATTTATTCAGAATTCGTCAAATAATTACAATTGTATGTTCTTGGTTGCTGCTTTATTGATGTTATTGTATGAATAAGAAAATGAAAAAATAATGTTGCTTGTATGAACAAGTGCAGTCTGTACCCAATGTTGATCTGCAATAAACATATTTTCAACAAAAAAAACAGTATGTTGTAAAAGAAGAAAAGAAAAAATAAATAAATACATAAAGATACAAATCAATCCGATTTTATCAACAAACAAAAAAAGGATATGTTCGAGAAGTTTTTAACAAATACCAGCTACTGGACGTGTTATTCAGTTGGATTGAAGTTAGTTTGAAGTTTTTATTGACCAGCTGGTCAATTCTTTTGTCTGATTTCAGTCATTATTTATGCAAAACAGACTGAGCTCTGTTTGTAAGGTGGCAGCATTAACATTGCCTCAAATGACCAATTTTCCTTGGGAACCCCCGCATTCTCCATGGTGTTAGTTAACCGGCCGTGCTGTTCCTGCTCTGGCAGATGATAGAAAAACAGTTGCTACATTTTGTTCTTAACTGTAGTGTTGTTAGTAGACTGCACTTGTGTGGTTTCCATTTTTCATTCAACTCTCTCACCTGAAGCTTATTGAAATCCCTTTTTTATTTAAAGTAGCTTAATATATCTAAAACATGAGAAAATCTAATCTTACATACTGCATTCTCTTCACAACTCAACTTTTATGAAATAAAACATGAATCTTTAGAGAACAAATGTAGAGCCCACTATATCACACAGAGGATATACATATTTCATGAGTGATCAGTTTGCTTAATTTCGTTTGGAAGTGTACATTTCTGGTATTATGCGGAAAATGCTTATACTGTATTTTCAATATAGAGGGCCCAACCCTGCCTGCAGTCAGAACATTGACCACATGTTTTGACATGAAATGACAGCATTTTAATCCCAGCTCACCTGGTTGTGCGTGCACCCCATGTACTGATTCAGTACCCCCGCTCTCTCCCCCTTTTTCTGTCCAGCCCCCTCACTCTCCACTTGTGCATAGGATAGTATAGGACCTGAGCATGTGTGTGTATTTCAGGCCTGTGTGTAGTGTGTTCTAACAACAGAGTGTACAAATTGTAATTTCCCCAGTGGGGATCAATAAAAAGTATAAATTATAAAATGAATAATAGAACATTAGTCTTTGTAATTAAAGTTGAATCTGCTCCCCCCAATCCACCACACCCTTACTTTCCATGTTACTAGGTTAAGAGCACTGAATGTTATGTATATGGTGTGCTGCAGAATAGTCGAAAATGGCCATATTCCTAGGGCTGCTGGGATACTCCAGCCAACATGCCATCATTTCAACTCTTAATACGCTGTCAAGGGGCTTTAACCAGCCCTACATGCCCGTGTTTGTGTGTCTGTGTTCATGTGTGTGTCTTGGAGATGCTCTTCTGTGTTGCCTCTTCCGAGTGTCTTTCAGGGTCCGTTGTTTTGTCCTACGGTTTCCCCCGTAGGAGATGTGGATGTGACAGGCCGAGTGAAAATTTATTCAAGTCGTAACAAAAACACACACGCGCACGGCCTAAGAGGAGATAACAAGTAAATCGCCATAATTTTATTATTTATTTCCTCTCTTATCGAGGTTTGTTTGGTTATTTATTTCTCTCTGTCTGTTGTCTTCAATGAGTTAAACAATGCAAGAAGATTACCGCACTATCTCGCATTATTTCCTTTTCAAGCTGCACACGTTTTATGTCTGTGCATGTGTGTGTGTGTGTGTGTGTGTGTGTGTATGTGTATTTTAATTCCTATGGTGGGGAAGAGAGGATGTGTTCATTATCGTCCTGTCCCAGCCTTGTCCCTTTAACAGTAATTGGAGCGATATTAATTGCTGCGCAGGGGCTGGTTGATGGTAGCACCATGATGCTGCACTGATAGGGCCGCTGTTTTCTTGTGTGTGTTTTTTCTCCCTTCCTCTCCTCCTCACAAACTAACGGCTGGGCTGAGCGAGGCAGAGGGATGGAGGAGGAGGGAGGGAGGAGGGGGGAGAGAGAGTAAGGGAGCGAGATAGCCCCTCTATCAGCTCCGGAGCAGGCGCTGTCTTTATCAGGAGCACGATTGGCAAAAAGGAAACTTTGACCGGTCTGAATTTTTCTCTTATCGTCAAGCCCCCCCTCCCCCCTCCACCCCATTCCCCCCCTCACTCCTTCCTCCATCCATCCACCTTCTCCTTCTCTGGTCTCTCCATCACCACTAACAACCCCACTAACAGCCCTCCCTCCTCTCCCCCCTCCACCCCCTAACAGCATACATCTCTCCCTCTTTTTCTCGTTTTGTTGTTTCTTCTTTCTTCTTCTTCTGGCGTGTCACAGTGGGACTGGAGTCACTGGCTAATGTGCTCTTGTTCATACAGCATGTTCACTATGTATCAGACATTTCCCATAAACAGATGAGAGGAGAAGTGTGTATTCTGGTATGGAAATAAACAGGTTTTTTATCTCCTCTGGGAGTGTTGGCATTCCACTCGTTTCTCTCTGTTGTTGCCTTTTTCGACACTTGTGCTCCTGGGTCCAGAAGTTTTCTAGCTTTTAATCTCACAGCGTTTGGTTTGGCTTTAAGGCTAATCATCGTGCCAGTGGTCCAGTAGTGTCGCTCCAACCATTCTGCATAACACCTTGTTTGTGTAACATGCTATCTATAGTATGATTTATTTCTTTTCAATTTATTTTTGTCTTTGGATGTCCAGGTTCCCATTTTGGATTTTGTTTTTCCTCTTTATTTTCTTTTTTTTTTGTTTCTTTGTTTCTTTGCAAACATTTGGAAGTGTTTCATGCTTGACTGAAACTTTTTAGTTTTTAGCAACAATTAATGGATCACTTTCAAAAAAAGACTCTCATTCGTGACCATCATCTAGCCGATGTGTCAGTAATCACTTTGCTCTGAACTCTTATTTGTAACAGTAGTGCTGAAACAACCACTTGGTTACGCAGTGTAGCACTGTCGATTGACAGAAAATATTGCTCAACAGCAATTATGATAATCAATTCATTGCTAAACTTTTGCTGGTTCCAATGTAAGGATTTGCCTGTTCGTGTAACGGGGCTTCACTTCTCTGCTTTTGAATAAACAGTATATCCCTCTGAATATTCTCTCATTTACAGGTTTCCTCATTATTTTACAGTACACACTCACCTGAGGGATACAAGCCCGCTCTGACTTGTTCCCCCAGTGATGGAAGCTTTTTAGCTGTAATGTTACCTTGGATACTGTAACCTAGTAACCTATTAAATATGAAATAACAGGATGGAAATTCCAAAATATGACAAATATGTACACAGTAAAACTACCAAATAAAAGTAAAATTACTAACAAAATTAATTAAAATTGTGGCATATGGAGGCATATATAAATTGGGAACGGGACGATTGCTGGGCCTGTGGTGTCGCTGGGCCTGTGGTGTCGCTGGGCCTGTGGTGTCGCTGGGCCTGTGGTATTGCTGGGCCTGTGGTGTCACTGGGCCTGTGGTGTCACTGGGCCTGTGGTGTCGCTGGGCCTGTGGTGTCGCTGGGCCTGTGGTATTGCTAGGCCTGTGGTGTCGCTGGGCCTGTGGTGTCACTGGGCCTGTGGTGTCACTGGGCCTGTGGTGTCGCTGGGCCTGTGGTGTCGCTGGGCCTGTGGTATTGCTAGGCCTGTGGTATTGCTGGGCCTGTGGTGTCACTGGGCCTGTGGTGTCACTGGGCCTGTGGTGTCGCTGGGCCTGTGGTGTCGCTGGGCCTGTGGTGTCGCTGGGCCTGTGGTGTCGCTGGGCCCGTGGTATTGCTGGGCCTGTGGTGTCACTGGGCCTGTGGTGTCACTGGGCCTGTGGTGTCGCTGGGCCTGTGGTGTCGCTGGGCCTGTGGTGTCGCTGGGCCTGTGGTGTCGCTGGGCCTGTGGTGTCGCTGGGCCTGTGGTATTGCTGGGCCTGTGGTGTCGCTGGGCCTGTGGTGTCGCTGGGCCTGTGGTGTCGCTGGGCCTGTGGTATTGCTGGGCCTGTGGTGTCGCTGGGCCTGTGGTGTCGCTGGGCCTGTGGTGTCGCTGGGCCTGTGGTATTGCTGGGCCTGTGGTATTGCTGGGCCTGTGGTGTCGCTGGGCCTGTGGTATTGCTAGGCCTGTGGTATTGCTGGGCCTGTGGTATTGCTGGGCCTGTGGTGTCGCTGGGCCTGTGGTATTGCTGGGCCTGTGGTATTGCTGGGCCTGTGGTGTCACTGGGCCTGTGGTGTCGCTGGGCCTGTGGTGTCGCTGGGCCTGTGGTATTGCTGGGCCTGTGGTATTGCTGGGCCTGTGGTGTCGCTGGGCCTGTGGTGTCACTGGGCCTGTGGTGTCGCTGGGCCCGTGGTGTCGCTGGGCCCGTGGTGTCGCTGGGCCTGTGGTGTTGCTGCTTGCAGTTTTTCTCGAGAACCGCTCGTATAAACCACTTCACACTCGACACTGAGCTTTCTTGGATAAACCTGCCATGACATAGTTGCATAATTTGCTAATGGCTAGCTGTTTGGGCCCAGGCTATTTCTGGGAACAAAAGCATTCCTTCAGAAAGTGACATCGCTGATGCTTGAAATGTTTGAGTTTGCTACAATGTAACCTCTCCGGTCTCTCTTTCCTCACCTGCTCCTGAATGTACTGTACCCAGCATGCCGTCTTATCGATTCTCCCTTCCGATTCTTTGAGTGGTGGAGTTGAAACGGGTCACGTGAGACACAGAGACTCCTTCCATTTCAGTTGGATGAAAATCTATTGTTGAGTGTTAGCTGTCAATCATACAAAATTAGCATTTCCAAGTCACCCTGGGCTTTGAAAATTACCCTACAAAATCAATAGACAGCATAATGACAGATTGACAGTAGGATTGTGAGTTTTGATAGATGATAATTGTAAATAATTGTAAAGAGCAGTAACTAATATTTTCATCAGCGATGAATCTGCAGACTCTTTTATATATTTTTAATATAATATCCTTTTTATTTAAGTAATGGTGTAAAACTTTATAATTGATAATCTTGATAAGAACATGGGATAGACATATATAAGCTTTTGCTTCAGCCTAATCCTTTCAGTCACTGTTTACTGTTTGGGTTTACACTGTGATATGTATATATTAGTAGGGAGATACCGATTTATCGGCCCTGGACGATTATATGCTTATTGCTCTTTTCTATCACAGTGTGGGAATATCATATATTATGTATGCACCAATCTTTTTCTTATAAATTCCATGCAGCCTCATGTATAAAGAAAGTCTAAATTAATTGAATATGAATCTACTAATTATATTTCAATAGTAGCAAAAATATGATTTATTCTAGTTTGAAACACAATAATTCCTAGATATGAACATTTTAATTTCCATTTCCATGCACAGTTTGTGTTCTAACCTTATGATAATAATCGCTTCATTTATTCAAATAATTTATTCAAATAATTCTTTGTCGCAGTCATTATTGTTCAGACGGACTGATATTAACATGAAACAGAGAAAACAACAACAGAGCATTTTAATTCATCCTCTCTTCCACTTTTTCTTCCTGCCTAAAGATAATACAATTCATTACTGGACACAGCATTTTTCAATCGAAATATTTAACACCATCCCCTCAGTGTGTAATGAGTTGTTTATATGTCAATCTCAGTAAATTCCTTAGTCATAGATGATAGTCAGTGCCATTCTTTTGTTTTCACTCTTTTCCTACCATTTTCTGCCAACAGCGGCTATCAAAACATTGAAAGAAAAAAGATTCAAATTAAAGAGATGATAAAGTTGGAATGGATTAGAAGCTTCAGCAATTTTCAGTTTCCTTTCTCCAATGTGTCTTAAAACATTGTGTGTGTGTGTGTGTGTGTGTGTGTGTGTGTGTGTGTCTGTCAGTTTGATGAGGGTGTGGTGGTGGCATGGTGTCTAGGTGGGAGCTGCTTCCTATCAGGGGATGGCATGATATGCTAAAGCCACCGTTTTAATCTACAGTGTGTCCACACTGCATGATATGCAAAATAAATTATGAAGAGAAGGAAGGAAGAAAAAAAACTATCTTTTGAATGACCTTGCTGGCTGGAGGGTTCAATATTTTCCCCTTCGCTGCTTAAAATTCTTGATATGCAAATGGATGTCAGAGTAATCCCTTGTCAATTACTGGCTGGCTGGCTGGCTGGCGGGCTTGCTGGCTGGCTGAAGAAGAACTGAAACATTTGCCAATTTATGAATATGAATTAGCAAATATTTATACTAGGGATGTAACAATCTTAACAAAAAAGTTAAAAATAAATTAAATATTAAAGAAAGACTTGATTATTGTCATATGGTTACATTTAAAGGATTTATATAAAATGTAATAACAATAACTTATAACAACTTATTTTACCAGTCCTTGCCAGAAATGCTAGATGGCTGGTGTTTAGTGTCCATGCTGTCTCAAAGTCTCCTCTGTGTCTTTAGCTGCAGACTGTTGTACGTCACAGTGTTGGAATCTTTTCCACACTTTACACCATTCAGCCCTCAGCATTTTAACCGTCTTCAAGGCTGCTAACGTTACTAGCTAACGGTAGGCTAAAGTTACCTTCTATATGTTAACTAACGCCACGCCCTGGGCTGTTTTAAAAGTTGCATTGCGATAATTCTTTTTTTATATCAACACATTCAAATCGATTTTTAAACAATTCACGATGCATCATTACATCCCTAATATATACAAGAGCTTTCTTAACCTAAAGGACAAAAGACAAAAGATGCACTAGTGAGTCCAAGCGATGTTTGACAACACTCCTACTCAAAAAGACTCCAACTCATTTCAAGCACTAAAACAATTGAGTTTAGGAGATTTGAGAAATTTCAAAAAGCCAACATCGACTTTTCAGCTTTAGGTCCAAATTATCTCTTTATTCCTGGCTCTGGAACACATTTGGGCCTCACTATACAGAAAGCTGAGTTTGTCCTGAACATTTTGATTGAAACACATGGGTGCAAATATCCTTAAAATGTGAATTTCAAAATAAATGTAAAAATGCCCTTAGACCTCAGAGGGTTAATGAAGAAAACCCGTCAAATCTACAAAAAAGGTTCAGTGGTGTTCCGATCAGATGACTGAGATTATGGAGGATTGTGTGATGGTATTATCATCTTGGAAACATCCGGAGAGTACATGTACCCTAGGGAGCTCATGTTCCTGTAAAAAAGACTTTGACTTGTTTCTTCCCCCTATTAGACACACTGTCATGCTGAGTTCAGTGTAAAATGATCAGTGTGATTTGGAGCTTGTGCTCATAATTAGTCTATTTATCGATCAATTACTCAGTAGACAGAAAATGAATCTGCAACTATTTAAATGATCAAATAATGGTTGTATTCATTTTTCAAGGAACTAACCCTAACCCTAGAATTTATCCTTTTAAAATTTGGGTTGTAAAAAAAAAAAAAAGCTTTTTGCTGAATTAGACTTGGTCAACTTCAACTTTAATGAAATAGTTACAGGCACTTTCATAATGTCCAAACACGTGATCAATTAATCAAGAAACAATTAGCAGATAAGACATACTGAGAGTAATCATTAGTTGCAGCCCTACTCTTAACACAAGGTTATGAGTCTTATGAATCTGTACACTTTCCCTTAAATACTAAAACCTACTTCCATAAACGTAATCTTTCAATTTCTGTTAAGTGTATCCCTGTGGTCTGAATTTATTTAAGATTTTACAGTCCTTTCGCTGCAGCGAATGGTTATTTCTTTTATCAATTAGGAATGTTTTTCCTGCGTATTTATTCGGTCTGTAAAATGTCAGAAAATAGGGGAAAAGATCATCATAGTGTCCCAAAGCCCCAGCAGACATATTCAAATTGCTTGTTTTTGTCATCACAAGACAAAGAAAAGCAATAAATCCCCATCAGTTAGAAACTGAACCTTGGGAATTTTTTGCCACTTTGTTTGTTTGAAAAATGATTTAAATATTCTTTTTTTAGTCCCTCTTCTCCTTAGTTTTTTTTTTTATATTTGTTAGTTTCAAGTTGTTGCATTAAGCTTGTGATTTTGTAACTGTAAAGCATATTTGTATGTTAAATATTTATCTTTTAACGTTATCTTTTTTAGCCTCTTACATTTTCAAAATGAATTGATGCTTCCCAGCAGCAGGAAAAACAAGAAAAATGTCATTGGCAGCACTGGAGCAACCAGGTGAATTCCACCCCATCAAGGGATTGGCCAGCTCCTTCCTTCTTTTCAGCCTTCTAGTGTGTGACATGGATGGCAAAGAAGGTCCGGGATGTGCAATCACACCCTCGGACAACTTGTCTACTCCAGGGAAGCCAGCCGAGCGAGTTTTCCTGCTTGCCCAGCACTCCTCGTTCCTTATCCTCCCCAACAGAGTTATTTAAATTACCTCAAACAAACCATTGTAATGGCAGGCATAATAATGGTTATTATTATTTACTGTGTGTGTGCGTGTGCATGTATGTGTAGGGTTATCATACAGTAGTTAATTATAATGGAGCGTGAGGACACACTATATGCGCACACTATCACCGCTGAGAGTCTAATTTATTTGGGTTGAGGAATGAGAGATGTTGGCGGCGTCACATTTGCATACCGTGCATGGCGACTACCCCTTTGAAATCATCAGGGACAGCACAAGGTGCACCCTCATCACTTTGTCCACATGTGATAAGACCTTTGTTTCTCTGGATGATCCATCTAGTCATGGAGGGCTGAATGTAGCAACCACAGGATAAGATGTTTGTGTAAAAGCTTCCAGTTTTCTGCACTGTTTGCTCATCTCTTTGTGGAGCTATTCATACAAATCCAGGACCTCCAATATCTCTAAAATGTTACCATTACAGCAATCTTTTTTTTTTTTTCAATTATTGCTTGGCAACCAGTTGATGCAATAGGTTTTAATCAGCGTCTACTGTGGATTTTGTTTTGCTCAAACGTATCATCATTATTTCAAAACCAAACTAAGTGGCTTATATATAAACAAATTCTGTAGGTTGCATTTCAATGAAACGTTTGATTTAAGAATCTACTCACATTTTGATAAAGTTTGTTTCCCTGACACATAAGCAGTGTTAAATATCTGTGTTTGTTGTATTTCTGTGTGTGTATTATCTGGTAAACCAGAACGATAGAGGGCTTAAGGAAGAGAGAAAGATACTGGCATGAGGGAAGAAGAGAAAGAATAAATGGACAGGTGTGAAGAAGGTGAGCAGGGGAAGAAGACCAAGAGAAGTGGTTTGGAATAAAGAAGTACAATATTGAGTTTGGAGTGCAGAGATAACTAATGAAGGGTAAAAGAGGGGTGAAGAGTTAAGAATCAATGAGAGAGAGGGATGAGAGATTTTAGGAGGTGCAATTCAGATAGTGAAATTAGAGGTGAGGGGATGGAACGTGGGCAAGGTTAAGAGATAGAAGGATGAGGGAGATATAATATGAAGAAACCCCAGCTATCCCATTAGCTCTCTGGGCTAAAGTACGCAAAGCAAAACGGGTTTGAGTTTGTCATAGAATATTTATAGCTTGTCTTCCATTAAGCAATCATTGTGCTGCATTACAAGTTGGGTTTCTTAGTTTTTTATATCACTAATTTGCAATAGCCAATACATTTCTGACCGTTGTGGAGTGACGGCCCAAACAAGTGCCAAGTTGCAAGAAACATTGGTGGAGGATGAGATGAAGGACGGAGGAGTAGAAAGGGTTTATTTTTTTAGGGATATAGTGTCAGGTTAGGATAACGTGACACCACCAACATGAAACATGAAAATTAGATTGGGTGACACTGATTGTCCAATAGCTAAAAACAAATGCGTAATATTAGGGCTGTCAAATTGAATGCGTTAATAACAAGTAAATGCAAATTACCATTAACGCCACAATTTTTATTAACCCACGCACATTGTGATTTTGCTCCATAGCTGTAGACAGTGTTGCCAACTTGGCGACTTTCTCGCTAGATTTTGTGACTTTTCAGACCCTCTTGGCGACTTATAGATATATTCAAATATATTTCTAAAGAGAGACAAGACGGCAGAACGGGAGCAGGTGGTATGGGTCTTATAATACATCGATGAACACGACTGGATGGCTAGCAGAAATAAAGCTCCTTGAGCAGAAATTGATAAAGAAAAAGGTCTTTTGAATTAGGGCTGCACGATATGAGGAACATTTCTAATTGCAATTATTTTGACTGATATTGCGATTGTGATATTGTTCACGATATTTGAGGTAATGACCTTTTTTTTATATCATTATTCTAATTTTCATTGAAAAATATTAAAATTAAAATGATTCTAGTGTGATTTTTTTTTTAAAGTTTTTTTTTTGTGAGGGTCTGTACCAAACAAAGATGTTGTCTTTAGTCTGTAGGATAGGATTTTTAGGCCAGAACGTCTCTGGAGCACCACAATACTTCATTCAGAACGGTTTGACACAGATTTTGATAAAATTGCGATTAATTGTGCAACCTTATTTTGAATGGCAAGTTGAGTTTCAGAGCCCTTCCAGATGGTTCTCTCCACAAGACTAAAGTTATTTGCATGTGGTGTCGATTTGAACTGAGTTACCAGCGGAGTAGTCGAGTCTCAAATACCACTTGAGCATGAAAAACGTGAAATAATATCCCTTTTTAAAGTACATTTAGAACAGATAAAAAAAAAAAAAATTGCGATTAACTAGGAGTTAACAAGGACACTGATGCGATTAATTGCGAAAGTTTTAATCGATTGACAGCCCTACTTAATATTGGCCACATCTAACTCCTCATTTTCAGCTGTACAATTACAATACTATACATTGTTCCTCACATCAACTGGGAGCTCCTTTAGAGCAGGACTGACCCACATCCACCCATCTCTCACACACTTAGACACTCACGCTCTTCTTTCTAACCTTCCTCCATATCTCCAGCCAGCAGACTGCCGTGTCTCTTTGGAGGAGGGTGTCCCTGCAAGCACCTTGTCAATTCCACCTGTCAATCAAAAATGCTTTGGGATGCTGATTGGTTGTCATGTGTCCAGAGGGCTTGTCTTGTCAGTGAGGCTGCGATACCTCAGAGTACAGTCTGCAGTTTGAAATGAACTTGTTTTCGTCCCATGAGCCCACAGCCGAAGAGAACTTTTGTATGTGGGTCAGCAGGAATGTATGTTAGACTTAATGGATCTGTAACTATGCATCTATAAACAATGACTACTTTTTGTTAACACCCAATCACATCAATCACAATTCTCTCAGTAAATTACACTGGCGGCCATGGTTTAGGTCCGGTGTACACAAGGATTCAGTGCAGAAGTTTAGTCAAACTGGTTTACACCTGGAATGTTGAATAAATGTGGTTAACTGTAATTAATGTGGCATGGATTAAAGCCCAAACAGATGAATTGGACAAAAGTCCAGTTGCTATTGTAAGTAGAATAATCTAAAGAGTCTGAAGCATTAAGTTGTTAAATGTTACTCTTTAAGTAGTCTCGCATGTCCAGATCTTTCCCAACAGCACTGTGGAGGAAGGTCTGGCGAACATTCTGGGATTGGAGAGAAACGTGCTCTGGTTTATTGGCATTTCTTTACACCAATCACAATTTTCTTGGGCGGTGCTAAGCTCCGGACGGAGCCACGGGGCCTCTGCTAAATAGTCTCAGGAAGGAACTTGTTTTGGTGGAACATGTGTACGTTTAAAGTAGTTTTAGTCGTGCAACAGAGAACTCCGATTGGACAGATAGTCTAGCTAGCTGTCTGGATTTACCCTGCAGAGATCTGAGGAGCAGTTAACCATAGTCCTCACAAATCCACCGGAGGTTAGAACGGCAACACAAAGACAGAGGAAGGGGACGGACATCTGGCCGAAAATTAGGGACATCCGGCGGAATTTCCGGCGACACCATTCCCCGAAATGAAACGTCGTCAATATAGACTACTATTTAAGTGACTGGCTAGTTAGCTAGCGGTAAAAAATGGCGTTTGTTTGGAGGTGCTGCATTAGCTGATGTGATCAACCCATCACTGTACAAAGTTCCTCTTGTTCTGGGAGAGTAACTACTCTGAAGAAGGAGCTTAAAAAGTGACCTTTAAAACGGCTTTCTAGGAACTACGATTGTTTGTAGTAACAATAAAAAGGGGGGTTCTTAGAACTATGAAAAAGTGGTTGTTTGCAAGTTCACCCTGCAGAAGTTGTGTTGCTCACTTAACGTATAATTAAAACTGGTAGTTTATTGCTTTATTAGTTAGCTAACTAGCCAGAGGGCCAATTTAGTGAGGTAACCCATGCAAAAAGGGCTTGACCATTGTGGTCATGGATGTTTTTCCAGGATTTTGTGTTATGAAAAAGATTCATCAGTTTTGGTAATCAGTCTCTTTTACTGCAGCACAAACTAGCTTATATATAATGAGAGCAACCGAAAAACCACAAGATAGGGCATGCACAATTTAATTGAAATATGGACTACTGCAATATCCAAATCGCAGTGGGGGCGCAATATTTGTTAAAGGCAAACAATGTGTCAAACCGTTCAGAATGAAGTATTGTGGTGCTGCAGAGAAGTCCCAGCCTACAAGTCGTATCCTACAGACTAAAGAAGAAACTAATTGTTTAAAAGAGGGGTGAAGAGTTAAGAATCAATGAGAGAGAGGGATGAGAGATTTTAGGAGGTGCAATTCAGATAGTGAAATTAGAGGTGAGGGGATGGAACGTGGGCAAGGTTAAGAGATAGAAGGATGAGGGAGATATAATATGAAGAAACCCCAGCTATCCCATTAGCTCTCTGGGCTAAAGTACGCAAAGCAAAACGGGTTTGAGTTTGTCATAGAATATTTATAGCTTGTCTTCCATTAAGCAATCATTGTGCTGCATTACAAGTTGGGTTTCTTAGTTTTTTATATCACTAATTTGCAATAGCCAATACATTTCTGACCGTGGGAGTGACGGCCCAAACAAGTGCCAAGTTGCAAGAAACATTGGTGGAGGATGAGATGAAGGACGGAGGAGTAGAAAGGGTTTATTTTTTTAGGGATATAGTGTCAGGTTAGGATAACGTGACACCACCAACATGAAACAGAAAATTAGATTGGGTGACACTGATTGTCCAATAGCTAAAAACAAATGCGTATGATAATATTGGGCTGTCAAATTGTTTTGTTAATGTAATAACAAGTAAATGCAAATTACCATTAACGCCACAATTTTTATTAACCCACGCACATTGTGATTTTGCTCCATAGCTGTAGACAGTGTTGCCAACTTGGCGACTTTCTCGCTAGATTTTGTGACTTTTCAGACCCTCTTGGTGACTTATAGATATATTCAAATATATTTCTAAAGAGAGACAAGACGGCAGAACGGGAGCAGGTGGTATGGGTCTTTGGTACAGATCCTCGCAAAAAAAAAAACACACAATAATCATTAACATTTTTTTTTTCATTTCAAGATTTTTCAATGAAAATGAGAATAATGATACAAAAATTAAGATTTCCTCCAGTATCCTGAATCATATCGCAAAATTAGTTAAAATAATTGCAGTTAGATATGTTCCTCATATCGTGCAGCCCTAGTGCAAGAGAGCGTGTGCAGTAAAACTTTACTCATGTACTTGGGAGCAGAAGCTCATGAGGAGCATTTGAAGCCAGCATCGCCCTCTGCCTCCATCACCCACTCTAGGTCTACACCATATTCTGACAGACACACACTCTGTCAAACACACTCTCCCTTCCTCTACCATCTCCTCTCTTCAGCCTGTCTGTGATGTGTCACTCCCCTCCTCCATGCCTGATGATTGATAGGCACGAGGCCCTAATCTAAAGGAACATTTCTCCGTGCTGTCCGGCTGCTATCAGCCAAGCAGCTCCCATACACCCAACTTGTGAGCCCATGGCAGGCCTGGTGCTGGTGGCGGGACTGGACATTGGCACGGTGATTGCCAGCCTATCAGATCCCTGGCGGCTCCTGCACCCACCGCACCACAACCTACCCTTCCTCTCACACAAAAATACACTTAAGCACATCTGTATATAACTTGTCAGTGTGCTCCATTGCCTACATTAATTCCCCAATCCTTTACCATAATGGTAAAATGCACTGCTGCAATATTGTAGTGTAAAAATGTAACTTCTGGTGTTGGGTCTGGATACAGTTGGAACTTGGAGTAAAATTTGAAACTGCAGTGAGCACTGTTCATCTATCTATCTATCTATCTATCTATCTATCTATCTATCTATCTATCTATCTATCTATCTATCTATCTATATCTATCTATCTATCTATCTATCTATCTATCTATCTATCTATCTATGCGAAAACGTGTGTGGGTGTCTGTGTAATGTGTGTGTGTGTGTGTGTGTGTGTGTGTGTGTGTGTGTGTGTGTGTGTGTCCGTTGTCTTTTAAACCTCCCGATATAATATCTGACCTTTATTCGCAATGTACCACACTACATTGTCAAATTTAAAACATTTATTAACAACATAATGTAACAATAACTTACTATGTATATCTTTAGTCAATTGGAAACTTGACAATTTGTCAATAAAGTAAAAAGGAAAAAAAAGTTTGCCGACAATCCTGAGGGCAGACGCTTCGCAGCCACAGCGGTGTTTGGTGTTTTAAGCCCCCAACGTCATCTTCCAGGCAGCGCTGCCTGGAAGGCACTAGGATTAGGCAATGGTTATGGTTAGGTGCCTTGAAGATGACGGTTGCAGTGCTGCCTTGAAGGCTTGGTTGGGGGCTTAAAACCCCATCGAGCCAGCACAGCGGTCTTAGCAGACAGAGAGCAGAGAGGGCGACTCGGCAGTCTGCTAACTTGTTGCTCTCTCTAACAGGGACGGACTGACAATCTGTGCGTTCTGGAGAAGTCCAGAACAAAAAAGTCTAATAAAGCGATATTAACAGCCAACAGCAGGGGGTGCTAATACAATCACTTACTGTATATGCTACGTGTAAAAGAAACTGAGGAAGAAGAGTAGGCCTACTGGTCTGGCTATCACCAATCCACAGCCTGGTCATGATGAGGGACAGGCAGCAGAGTTAATTTCACATTTCACGTGTAATGTAATTTCTGTTAGGTTAATTTCAAACATTAAACGCGTTAGAAATAAATTGCGGTTTGACCACGATTTCACTTGGTTGTATATGAGAGGTTGTAGTGAGCTCACTTTTGCTGCTAGGATGAAGACTATGGTATTGAATTAAACGGGAAAACATCGGCATGCATTGGTACCACTCTAAACGTGCTAACAGGAAAGGGGGCTAAGTAATTCACCAAATGTAACCAAAAGTTTAACCAAAAAATCCTAGCTTGCACTTTCTGTCTGACTTCCATCAGAGTGCAGTTTTTCCTTGTCTTTCATATTTGTGTTTACTATTGTGGAACTGGCAAAGACCTGGTGGTTGATTGTGAAAGCTTCACAGACTAAATTGATAGGGCCTAGTTATTTTCATAATTTCAAAGCCTTAATATGAATCAAAAGTGTAATATGACATTGATAAAATATTAAATAGGTTATTCAATGTTATTTCTTTAACACAAAGCAACACATGTTATATCAATAATGGCTAATAACCTAGCTTTAAAATAATTTGTTTATTCAGGTTGAAGATAGTTGCAGCACGAAAGATGACAGGGAGAGTGCAGGGAAATGCCAGGATGTCCCAGGATGCTCTACATCACAATATTTCACACGGCCCAAGTCAGATAGTCACAGCCTGGAATAATTGTTGGCTTACCACCCTCAGCAAAAGCCTAAACACCTGTCTCTACAGAGAGTGTTTAGTTGTAAAGATGGTCCCAACTGCAAATGGCTAATAAACACATCCCCAATTATCATCATTGGCTTTGAGATGTTACTTGCTGTCTACCTTGTCTGATAGGCTACAGTATTGTGGCATAGTATCAAGACATCCTGGCTAGTGTCTGTTGCGCACGGCTAGGGGCGAATGGCCGGATGATGGGCATATTTGGAAGAAAGTCCAGGGCTGTTTTTTAGCCCCAGTCCATCCCTGCTCTCTGATATAACCAATATAAGCTGCTCTGTTTAGGCTACAAAACGTGCATGCAGGCTGAAATTCAACCGTGCGGTTTTGTCGGGATTAAACTATAAACAGAGAAAAACTCCGCTAGCTGCTAGGCTAATGTGCAATGGTAAACACACAGAATATGATACAAGCACATAGCAGAGCTTGCAAACTGTGGCTTTTTTGTCGACACCGCGAACGTTGTCAAGATAACTCACTGGAAATCCAAAAGACTTCCACACCGGTGACTTCAGTGAAAGAGGAGGGGGTTCAAGTTCCGACGAGGAGGTTGACTCGCAGCACTTCAACACGTGTTTTTTTTCCGCTTGACAAGCCGACCGGACATGACGTAGCAGCATCGACGGATTCCATTTTTTTTATTCGAAATTCGAGATTGTGACTTAATTTCGGTTCATTTCGATTTTAAATCGAAATCGTGACACCCTTACTTCAAGACTTTCAATCAGGCATGTCTTCCGCAACGGGCTTCTTGCGATTAATAGCCTACACCTATTTGAAAATGAATACCTTTTTACTTTTATTGTAACTGTGTTATTTTGTGAGTAAAATCTGAACCAGAGAAAGCTAGACTCACATACGCAAAGTGTTCCATTTGCGTAAGCTGGCGGTAATGTCTGATAACTCTGCAGCGGTGTGTGTTCTCCTGTTGGCGCTGGCCCACGCTAACCATGCTGGGGATAGCAATCCTGATTTGGATGTTTTATGATTATTCTGCCTACTCTGCTCATTATCTAGGAAGCCTCAGGGTAGGACGCTCAGTGTCTGTATTGTACTGATACTATGGCTGATATAAGAGAGACATATAACAAACTTCCTGTTAAGTAACTGCAACAGAACATTTTACTATATCATACTATAGATTAAAACTGCAAGACTATAGACTGATTGACTGCTAAAACTGAGGTATTTATACAATACTGATGACTGGCACCTATCATCATAGGTATATTTTTAAATGTGTGATGTTAGAAATCTCTTGTAAGAATAGATCTTTTTAACCCTCTGAGGACAAAAGACACACCGGGGCTTCCAAACGATGTTTGACTAAACAAAAAGCGATATTACAAATTTCATTTCAGACATTTACTTACTATTTTAATTATATATAACCTATGACTTAAATTCATTCCAAGCATCAAAACAACTCGTACAACACATCATAAGTTAAGGTTTCAAAAAGACAACGTCAACGTTTCAGCTTTAGCGCCAAATTATCTCTTCACACGCTGCTCTTGGAAAAAATGTGGGCGTCACTATACTGAAAGCTAAATTTGTTTGGTATGAAACACATGGGGATCAGATATATGCAAATACCCTAAAAAGGTAGATGGTTTTAGGAAGATGTGTGAAAATGCCGTTAGACCTCAGAGGGTTAAAGTACTAAACCTGTCAGATACTCTCCCGTTTCTCACCTAACTGTCCTGTCAATTAAAGGTGGAAAAGTCCAAAAATAATCTTAAAAAAAAAATCTATATCACCTAAATGCAATACACACCGTTGGTGGCGCGTCAGCAGACGACATTAGATGCAGCGTGTGGGAGAAGTATAGATACACAAAGGCAAGAGAAGCTAACAGATGCCATAGTGAAGCAGATAGCTACAGACTGCAGGCCCATTAGTGAGAATCGCAACAAATGACGGCAGGTATGAGATTCCCTCAAGACGCACCATCACAAGAAGAATACACCAGTTGTATGAAAGGAGACTAAATACTTCTACTGGACATCACTGGGTAACCATAGTTACCTCAGAGTTACAGTTTTAATGTTATAATTGTGGCTCAGGATTTTTTTTTTTTTATAAAAAAATATATATATAATATTAGGGCTGTGAATCGATTAAACAAAGTAATCAAATTAATTACATACTCTGTGATTAATTAATCGAAATTAATTGCATACATAATTAACGGTGCCTGAACCGATACTTTTTAAGAAAGTAAAAAAAGAAAAGAAAAAAGAAGGGTACTAAACAACAGTCGGTGACATTAAAGAAGGGCTTGTTTATTGCTAAGGCCATATGGTCAAAATTAAATGATTTGATAATAATCTATAACAATAACTTATTTCACTAGTAAATTGCTGTTGAACGACAAAGACAACCACCAGATGGGAAAAGGACATTTACAATAACTTCAAATGCACCACGAGGCTGTAGTTTACCAGTTTCATTGAACGCACCGTCTGTGTTGTTTTTCCGACGGCAGCTGCATATCGTTAGCCTAGAAATCTAGACGCACCCTAGTGGCAGCTGGCTTGTCAGGCTAGCAGATTGTTACATACCGGTGTTGAATCCTCTACAGTAAAACAGTCAAACTTTACACCGTTTAGCGTTAGCTGTCAGCATTTTAACAGTGTTTAATCCAGCTACTAGCTAGCGGTAGGCTAACGTTAGCTGCTGTCGAGTATAGTGTTAACTAGCGTCACGTGCAGCGGTGTTTGTGTTGCCTGTATCGTCCGTTTCAGAGCATCAGAGAGAAGAGCAGACATATCAGGGGCACCAGATTTCGGTAGCCAGGGTTGGCAGGAAGAAGTAACAAGTAGCTAAATGTTCCAATCAATGATCCAGGCAGCACATTCTCGTCTCCCTCCTTCATTTTACAGTCGAATAGTGGCTAGAACGGCTCCGGGTCAAAGCGTCAATATGGAATGGATTAATCGCGTTATTTTTATGCAGCGTTATTTTTCTCAGATTAATTAATCGAAATTGCAGCGTTATTTTCACAGCCCTAATATATATATATATATATATATATCTCTATCTCAAACAGGATAACATGAATTCCCTGGCAGTGGCAATAAGCTTTAATTTTGTATTTGCTTTGATTACATTGTTTAAGTTGAGATTTACACTAAATATTTTATTGAACTGCTACTGTATAAACAAAATGCTGATGTTAAGTGTTTGCAGAACAAATGTTATGGCATTTTGTTCATATAACAGAACATTTAAAATTAAATTTGAGCTATACACTACTTTTGAATTCATTATTGGATTTTGTGTATAACAATGCGATTAATCACGATTAATCAGGGAAATCATGCGATTAATTGCGATTAAAACTTTTTATCGTTGCCCAGCTCTAATTTTAAGATGATGAACTGATTTCTGTCAGCAGCTATACATATTAGTTTGTCTGGAGGCCGATGGTTCCCAGTGGTCAGCTGGTTTAGATAAAGTTCTGTTAAACTGTGAGCTCCAGTAGCTGAGATCACTGTTAAAGGGATAACCTTTTACAGCTTATTATTTTTAATCAACCTCACCTTTTTCAGTCTTGTTACCGCTGGCTTTGCATATTTCTGCTGGTCTTCAGACGAGCATGTACTGTACCACACCTCTGTGAAAGACTTCACACTTTTTCCCCTTTTTGTATTTTTGGCCTAAACATGTGCATGCATGTGTACATTTTACCGAACTCCTCTACAATATTTTATATCACTTTGTGATATAATTTAGGCTGTGCCTACTTTTTGCTTCAACTTTAGCTACACGTTTAACTAATACCAAACACTAATGTAATGATAATCCTTTAAATCTAAAAGATTCAAGACCTGACCCCAAATTGATCCATTGTAGCAGTTAGGACCAAGGAAATCTCATGATTGCTTTCATTTTCTGTCTTTAATAAGGACATAACATCAACAAGATATAACTAGCACATAAGCACACTCATGTCTCCCACTTACTGCTCATTTTCCCCACCTTCATATCTCTTCCTTATCATGCTCTGTCTCTTTCTCTCTGTGTCCTCTACTGTATCTCTTACTCACCAGTTTCCTTCCTTTATTAGACAACAATCTCTTGTTTTCCCAAGCCTTAAGGGAGTTTGTGTGTCTACAGTTGCACTAGAAAAACCGTCTGAAGTACGTGCTATATTTGCCCCATGTGTCAATGTAATTTTGACACATGTTAAGCGTGCTCTATAATACTCCACATGCTCAGCATTATAAAATGACTACAAGTACTTAAATGGACTATAAATAGACAGAGACAATGTTTAGAAAATGAATCGGAACAGCATGGCACCCTTTGGCCTACTTTATGGAATTCAGCAGCAGGGAATATAAACCCAGATATGTGTAGGACAGAATAGAAATGAAAGAAGCTAAATCATAAAATCAGTTTCCTTGTCAAAGCATTCTTTTCTTTTTTTCCCTTTCAGTTGTTAGCATTAAACAGATATATTACAGGAAGATGCTTTAGTGAGCAGTATTTGTGTACTCTTTCTAGATATGGACACTGACCACAGAGTAAGAAACAAAGAATGTCTGTTTTACAGCCCTTCTCATGTTCCTTCTGTTTGTTCGCTTCACTCACTGCTCTCTTCTTGCTCTTGTCTGTTTTAATTGATGAACCTCTAAATGACCCTGAGTGTGTCGAGCAAGCCTATCACTCTTTAACTTTTCCATGTCTCCTTTCCCCGGCCCGCGCTGCCGATACCGGCCTGATTGAAATGTCCTTTTTTTCTGTGGGAGCCAGAAGGAGTTGTTAAAGCAGACATGAATTAATGATTGAATTAATTATCGGAGTCACATACCGTACAATTAATTTTGTGGCTTTGCCTCAGTCTTTTTTCCTCTCCCCGTCTGTGCGTAGAGAATGTCAAGAAACATTTTCTAATTAATTTATGTGTGATTATCAGGGATAGTTTCTGGAAGGTCTCCACTTTCAATTTGTGACAGGCTACAGCGGAGGAGAGAGGGAAGGCTGCGAGAGATGGAGGTGGGAGTGTGAATGAGGGAGCAGCTGTGCTCGTGAAGGACGTGCCCCCTCGCACGCACACACACACACACACACACACACACACACTCATTGAGGTGCACACACACTCATGCGCTTAGATTTTCTTTTCTCTGAGACATACAGTTTCACAGTAGAATAACTCCCAAGAATTTCTTCTTTCTCCTCGAGTCATGACTTTCCAGTCAGCGTTGTTTTTCCTTAAAACGAATGCTGGAAACTGTTGTGGTTTTTGGACCGTTTTCTTCTCAACATAAATATGGCGAATGCAGACTTCTATATTTCTATAGGTGTGTTTGACAGTATCCTGGTTGAAACATTTGTGGAATCCATAGCACTTGCTTGAAGAATAGGTTCAGACTTTTTCAATTCTACCTTAATATAATACTTAATACATGCAATATGTCTGTAGAAAGTTATTGGTTTGTGAATCACCCCTCATACTGTATCTCACCACCAACATTTGTTCAGCAATGTAAATAGAGCTGGTGTTGTGCTGATTGATGGCTTTTTCCAATGGTTGGAGAAACAGTTGATCAGTCACACTACTTCATCTGCCTACATAGTTATGTAGCTACATGCATGAAAAAGACGCACGTTGTGCACAAAATAACAACTCTCATTTCAGTATAATGATTAAAAAATCATCATGAAAAACTTTGAATTAATTGTTCTAAGTAACCACTACCACATAGTCCTGTCCAAGTGAAAATGGTATCGGTGGGACTGATACATCAGAAACTTTAGGGTACATCACAACTCCAACAAGCTCCAGGTTTGCTGTGTCAGCTGGTTTATGCAGATTTCACTGAACCTTTCTTTGGGACTGTGCACAACAAAAGTTGCCTGGGAACCAGACAAATCTGCGAGCTCATGTAGGGCTGCACAATAAATCGCAATTTTATTGAAATCTCAATACGGACTCTTGCAATATTTGTTAAAGTCAAAATATGTGTCAAACCATTCTGAATTAAGTATTGTGGTGCTGCAGAGAAGTCCCGGCTTACAAGTCATATCCTAGAGACTAAAGAAAAAAACTTTGTTTGGTACAGATCCTCGCAAATATCACCCTATAATCTTTTTTTTTTTTTTTTTTTTCATTTGATTATTTTTCAATGAAAATAAGAATAATGATACAAAAATGATCATTCCCCTTCAATATTGTAAATCATATTGCAATTGCAATATCAGTCCAAAATAATCAGTTGCACACAGTTTCCCTCCATCTGTCTTGTGACTGGTTGGCTAATGCTGGACTCACTTTCTCGTATACAGAAGCACTTTTTATTTTTTTATCAGCAATAAATCAAACTCCCCACCAGTGGTCAGGTGATTGAACTCCAAATTGAAGTTTTTGCATGTGAATGTCAGCAGCATTCTTTGCATTTGTTTGTCTTCAGTGAGAAGGAGGAGCAGGAGGAGGAAGGCTCATCTCATCAACAGTAGCCCTGTCACTTGTTCTGTTTTCACCCCCTTCGTCCTCTGAACAGAAAAAAAATGCTTTTAGTTTTCTCCCCCTCATTTTATCTTTCTGCACATATTTGTGAATTTGCATGTTTGCTTCTTGCTCTTTTCTGGTGGTGTATGTATTTTGTAGATAAAAGTTCAGCAGTGCAGTTAAGAGAAATTAGTTGGGTAAACAGTGGTAAATGTCAATGATAAAGTTCTGTTGAAGCTCATCTGATTAGCACGGCTACGCAGGTGTCTTATCTTGCCTGTGCAACAGAGGGTAAAATGGAAATGATTGCGTGGTCCTGAGCAGTAGATGCCTATCCCAGAAATGTCTATCTGCCGCTGTGCCGAGCCTGCCGGACTCCAGGGACCCAGGGGTGCTGCATGGAAGATCATGGAGAGTGAGACAAGAAAGAGAAAAGGAGGCACAATCAGGTCTTGGTTGTTGTTAGATTGAGGCATTTTATCAGCCAGCATTATAAATGATGTGAGTTGTCATTAATGTGAAATGCTGTGTAGGATTCGTGAATACAAATTTTGGACTTTTCAAGAGATTTACCACAATAACGAAACATAGGTGGGAACTTGATCAATTTCTGATTGAATATTGATAATCAAAGTTGTGAGACTATAAATTAGCAGGATAACAAAGGCCACACTTAATTATTTGTTTAGTGTTATGAGGTCTTAAATAAGGAACATGATGCATATTTTGTATGAACACTGAAACCTGCCATTGCTTTGCGAAAAAGAATCCTATTAAATGTTGAAAATATATTTTACTACTTTCAAAACTTTCAAATCCCTAAATGAGTCTTTGCAGATTTTTCAAAGATTTGTGGATACTTGATGTACAAAATACATTGTATATTGAAAAAAACAAAAGTATTTCTTAACAGCAAAAATAATGACTGGGAAATCACAAATATTCTAGTTAAAGCTGCATTATTAATATTTTTTCAATGAATGAAATTATGTGAAAGGGGTCCACCAACTAAGTCACATCACCTTTTTTTTCTCCAATTGAACCTGCCCCATTTTAGACCAAAGGGCAAAAAATTAATATTGAAATCTTTGGTAGAAGATAGTGTCTGTTCATGTAGGATCCCATCACTGACCAATCTGACTGATCAAATAGGTTTTCATTGCCTTTAAGTGTACAGAATTTATTAATTTAAGGAAACAGCATACGCATGTATTCACAGATCAAAAATGTTGCCTTTAATACCTATCTGACTCTGTAAAATTGAGTGTATAGATATAGTATATAGTAGCTCATAAAATAAAGAGGTGATGGAGACCGTTAGCAAAAACTGTCAGTAGATTTACACATTTCCATATTCCATATACTAGTGCAGAGCCCGTTGAAAATGTGCCTGTTTGGAACGGGCCGATTGCTTGGCCTGTGGTATTGCTGCTTGTAGAATTCTTCAAAACCAAATTGTACCCCAAAATTACTTACAGAAGGATAATAGGATGTATAGCTTACTACTACCTTACTGATTTAGCTGACAGAGAACATTGCAGATTCAGAATGTAATCACAAAATATCACAATGACAATATGGAGTAACCAGACATTAGCCTCATGGACTCATGGCGGTGTGCCCCCCCTAGCCAGTTGTGAGAGCTAATCAGCACATATCTGCGTTAATCAACCACCAGAACCGGAATGTGTGTGTGTGTGTGTGTGTGTGTGTGTGTGTGTGTGTGTGTGTGTGTGTGTGTGTGTGTGTGTGTGTGTGTGTGTGTGTGTGTGTGTGTGTGTGTGTGTGTGTGTGTGTGTGTGTGTGTGTGTGTGTGCTGTGTGCGTGCGTGAGAGAGAGAGAGAGAGAGAGAGAGAGAGAGATACAAAGCTCTCCTGAGCGACCAGCAGTGTTCAGATGTCCCCCTTGACCAGCTGGCTCACAGGTACACTGAGCTAAACACAGTCAGTAGTAGACAGACAGGTAGAGAGAGAGACAGGTACACTGAGCCTCAGAGCTGCCACAGACACAATCCTCTGTCTTCAATCAAAAGATTTGAAACTAAAATAAAAGACGACTATACAGAACAATGGCAAAATGAAAATAAATTACAACACAAACTCCTCTGTTAGATCAGAGATATCAAATTGGCTGAATATCTCAAAACAAAAAATCCAAAAGAAATATGAATTTTAACAAAATCCAGAGTCAGTGACCATGAGCTTGAAATTGAAAGAGGTCGACATTTAAAAGTGTGGAGACCAAGAGAGGAACGAGTCTGTACTCACTGCCACCAGGATATCGAAACAGAATTACATTTCCTATGTACATGTCCCAAATATGAAGGCTTAAGAACCAAATATTTCCAAAAATTCGAAAAACATATACCAGGCTTCACTACCTACACTGAGGACAAAAAATTTCCTTTTTTATTAGGGGAAGATAAAAACACGCCATGGCTAGCAGCTAAATATGTCTTCTCCTGCCACAATACAAGCAACAATAAATAGAGAATTGTATAGATTATCATTTATTTTTTAATTTATTATTATATATATATTATATTTATTAGAGAGAGAGAGAGAGACTCGCTTTATTAGATAATAAGAAGCCCTTTGTATATTTGGCAGATAAAATTAAATGTTGACATCATGTGTAAACATAGAACACAGAACTCCTCTAACTCTTCTAATGTTAAAAGAACTACAGTATTCGTCCTGTGTTTCCCATGAGAGCTAAAGACAGAATTGTAACTGGAGGCGTTGGGATTTGTCATTCAGCAGAGGTTAAACCCCACCTATTAGTGTGGGGTCGGAGTAGCACGCAGATAAAGATTTCCTGTTGTGTGGTGTCAAAAAATCAATAGCTCCGCCGCGATTTGCTCATTTGATATCAACAATAGTCTTTTTAAAAATCAATTAGGCCGGATAGAGGAGAACATTCAGTGTTGGGTTACACCGTTCTTTTTTTCCTTTATTTCTCATTGATATCCAACCAGGCAGGCTGTTTGTTGAGGCCACTTGTTCCTATTGGATGACAAGGTACGATGCCCTTATGCATGGTTATGCATAATGGTTTTTGCATATGTGATCCCTTGCACACCATGCTCAGTTGGCCTACACAATGTTAGACTTCACCTCTACACACACAAAAAGTTTACAGACTGACTCCAAAAATGAAGAAAAAAAACCGGTTACCTCTTATTATATATATATATAAGGTTCTAGTTCTGACATATAAAGCATTGCATGGTCAGGCGCCTGCTTATATCTCTGACCTGCTCCAGCCGTACATCACTACCAGGTCACTCAGGTCTTCTAACCAGGGACTACTGGTGGTCCCTCGCACTCGTTTAAAGACTAAAGGTGACCGTTCTTTCGAAGTGGTAGCTCCGACCTTGTGGAACGCTCTTCCTGTTAACTTACGTTCTGCAATCTCGGTTGACGCTTTCAGAAAGCATTTGAAAACATACTTGTTCCAAATGGCTTTTGTCTCATGTTTGTAAATTTGGGGTTTTTTGAACCCTCACTCAAACTGCATTTATTGTTGCTTGTTCATTTTCTGTTTTGGATTTTAATGTTTTTTTTTTTAATCAAATGTCTTTTGTGTGAAGCACTTTGTGACTATGTCTGGGAAAGGTGCTATATCAAATAAATTACTTACTTACTTACTTATTAGGGTATCTAGACATTTCCTTTTAAGTAATCAACTTTAAAATACTCTTGGTTTATAAAGCACTGCATGGTATAGGGGTAACATGCTACAACCTCTCAGAAGATCTGGAACAGGTCTGCTTACTTGTTACCCAGAGTCTACAACTAAACAGGAAGAAGCAGCATTCAGTTTTTATGCACCACATATCTGGAACAACCTCCTAGAAAACTTGAGGTCTGCCCAACCCTTTTTCTCAACTTTTCTGTTGGCCACTGACTTTTATTAAATCAGATGTGGCACTATTTATTTATATTTTGCACTGCAATGTTACTGCACTGTAATTTGTATTCTCCTGTTTTATCTGATTTATTCTGTTGGTGCATATTTTTGTTCCATTTTATTTTACTCTTTCAAATCCTATTTTAATGTCTGTAAATATTGTTTTCATTTTGCCTTGTGTTTCTTTTCATAATGCCTTTTATGTTATGTAAAGCACTTTGAATTGCCTTCAAAGGAGCGATACAAATAAACTTGCCTTGCATTTTACAGACCATATCCATCATGCAAACAGTTTTGATTAAGACAAAATGATCATCTAATTTGAGCCCAATCATTTATACTGTTGAAGTGTTCCAGTCTGAAAGAGCAACTCTGTTGTGAGATCATTGTTATTACAACAACAGTTTTTGCTAAATTCAAGATTGAATTCTATTTTATATTATTGCTCTGGTAGCACTTACAATACCTAATCCTTTATCTCTGTTTTATAATGTACAGCACAAAATGAGGTTTAGCCATTCACATACACACATGTGAAGATACTGTAAATAATTTTAAGAACAGAAAATTAAAGGGGACCTAAGCTACTCCCATGTGGGACCCCACATACTGTAACATATTTTTGCTTTTAAAAAAAAGCACCCCTTGTGAAAGTAATGACTGGCTCATTCTAGAAAGATTACATTTTATAAAATCAAGGACTATTGTTGTCAAACAAATTTATTGGAAATAAACATCTGAAGTGTCATCATAAGCACTGGCAGCTTCCCAACAAGCTAAAAAATCTGCTTCTCCATCTTTGCCTAAGGGTACTGTTTTGGATTCTTTCCAAAGTTGCGAACCAAGTAAGTTTCCACCAAGTAAGCATTTATTAATAATGTGACATATCAGTTAAGATAACAGCTCACCTGCAGGTTTAATTAATTTTCCTTCAAAGTGACTAAAACCAGGAAAAGACAACACTTGTGTCATATTACGATATCCAAAATCTAAGACGATATCTAGTCTCATATCACAATATCGATATATTGCCCAGCTCTAATTCAAGTCTACTGAACATGTAGCCCTACTAGAAATAATATGAGGGACTAAAGTGTTATTTTATACGTAATCATGTAGATTAATTGTTGTTCTCAGTTGCTACATCTCCAGGTATAAAGGATGCATTACAGTAAAGTGATGTCATTTTCTGACCTTACCAGACTGTTATAGCTGTTCTATTATTTGCCTTTACCTTAGTCATTATATCCACATTACTGATGATTATTTATCTAAAATCTCATTGTGTAAATATTTAGTGCAAGCACCAATAGTCAACACTACAATATCGTTGCGGTATCGATATCGAAGTATTTGGTCAAAAATATCGTGATATTTGATTTTCTCCATATCGCCCAGCCTTAATCTGAATCATTCTTTTTGTTGTTAAATAAAGTTAAATCTTTAGTAATGTTGTGAGTCTTGATGATGGCTTCACTTCACTGTTACTTAAACTTTTACTTTTATTTCTTTAACATTTTTGGTTTGTTCTTTGTTTCTGTTTTAATGTAATTTAAAAGTGTAACCCTATTTCTTAACTTAAGGTATCTTTCTGGAAGTCTACATGATAGATGTGCTACTTTTTAGGCTTTATCTCTTTAAAACAAAAGCTAAACTCATCATTAAGCCATGATGCTATGTTACATTTACGACCTTTGCAGACTTATGCATGCATGTGCAACAAATAACTTCATCAAGGTATCTATAAATATTACTCCCAGTTCCTGCCTAAGGCATTTTTGCCTTCCTAGTTAAAACTGAGGACAAACGTACTGAAATGGTAGTCTTACAGTGTTTCTGCTTTATTATCTCATACATGGCGAGTCCAGAGATAAAAGAATAGCTTTTAAAGTGGAAAAAACAAACCGTAAAATAAATTAAAATGTTACTGATCCAAAAGAACAATATCCTCACCATTGCTGTGGTCTCACCTAACAGCTATCTGCCACCTTCAGCTCTGTACTCTCTCACTCGGCCAAACAACACACACACACAATCGGTTAATTGCGTTAGTCATTTCATTAATGGCGGACTGATTGTTTTATTGTGTTGGCTCGTCAAAGAGGCCTGGACGCCCCAGTGGCTGCTGAAGCGTCCGTATTGATAAGCTTTTGTGTGTATGTGTGTAGCTGGTGACAGGGTGTATGTTGGTGTGTGTGTGAGTGTGTGAGTGTGTGAGTGTGTGAGTGTGTGAGTGAGTGAGAGAGAGAGAGAGAGAGAGAGAGAGAGAGAGAGAGAGAGAGAGAGAGAGAGACATTGTGAGGTAGTGTAGATTAGGGTTGCAACTAATGATTATTTTCCTAGTTGATTAATCTGTTGGTTATTTTCTAGACTAATCGATTAGTTGTTTGTTCTATAAAAAGTCAGAAAATGGTAAAAAATGTCAATCATTGTTCCAAAGCCCAATATGACGTCCTCAAATGTCTTGTTTTTTCAACAACTCAAAGATATTAAGTCATAGAGGAGTGAAGAAACTAGAACATATCTTACATTTGAGAAGCTGTAATCAGAGAATTTTTACTTTTTTTCATAAAAAATGGCTCAAACTGATGTTTTGATTATCAAATTAGTTGGCCATTAATTTAATAGTTGAGAACTAATCGATTATTCGATTAATCTTTGCAGCTCTAGAGTGAATACAGTGGAGCTGGTTGATATTGACAGCAAGCCCATCCAGCCTTGTGTTTTTGGGAATGGGTCGTCTAGCACTGACGGAAAGAATGATGTGTTTGCATGTGTACTACGTCCACAGCACAGTGTATAACAGCAATGGGGGTAGTATCATACATAGTAGTGAGGGTAGGAGCAGCCAGTGCAGCCATGTCGATAAGGAGCGCTGGGTTATTATGCAGGTCTGTGGTGGGCAGGAGGGGTAATTAACAGGGATTATGATTGTTGGAGGCCTCGTGTTACCCCAGTAGACACAGCTAACCTGCTGAGATTAGCAAGCAGCACTCATTAGTGGCGGTGCACCGATAGCACTTTCTTTCTACCAATGTGTAAAAATGCAGTGTTTTATTAGACAGACTCCTTGACAACTTGATCTACAGTCATTAATGCTGAGCCCATAATTAACCAGTTAGACTCTTTGCATTTACATACGTATATGTACATTTTCTTACATTTTTTAATCAGATGATGACCATAATAATGATGTGTGATGATAGAAAAATATATCGTTTTAACATTCTAACTCGGGTAGATGGTGGAGTCCCACCACAACTATAACAACAATATTGTTTAAGAGTGATGTGATGAACGATAGAAACCCTGACAGCCAATCAAAATTCATCTGAATTTACAACATGACACGGCAGATGACAATGTGGAGAGCTGTTGCATTTGTTGCAAACAGGTGGGTCAGTGGCGTGGTGGGACTTTTCCACTTGGTAGGGCTATGATCCTTTTACTTAGCTCTGTGTATTTTTGGATTTTCATTTTCTCCCCTTTAATGTCTAACCTGTCCTATGAAATAGAAAATGCCAAACAAAAATGAATAATCTTCATTAGTACTTGTCACAGAAAACACTGAGAGTGAATCTTGTGTTTTGGATGTTTATCATACTATATATACAGTGCCCTGGCGAAAGTATTCGTCCCCTTGAACTTTTCGACCTTTTGCCACATTTCAGGCCTCAAACATAAAGATATAAAACTGTAATTTTTTGTGAAGAATCAACAACAAGTGGGACACAATCATGAAGTGGAACGAAATTTATTGGATATTTCAAACCTTTTAAACAAATAAAAACTGAAATATTGGGCGTGCAAAATTATTCAGCCCCTTAAGATAATACTTTGTAGCGCCACCTTTGCTGCGCGATTACAGCTGTAAGTCGCTTGGGGTATGTCTCTATCAGTTTTGCACATCGAGAGACTGACATTTTTGCCCATTCCTCCTTGCAAAACAGCTCGAGCTCAGTGAGGTTGGATGGAGAGCGTTTGTGAACAGCAGTTTTCAGTTCTTTCCATAGATTCTCGATTGGATTCAGGTCTGGACTTTGACTTGGCCATTCTAACACCTGGATATGTTTATTTGTGAACCATTCCATTGTAGATTTTGCTTTATGTTTTGGATCATTGTCTTGTTGGAAGACAAATCTCCGTCCCAGTCTCAGGTCTTTTGCAGACTCCATCAGGTTTTCTTCCAGAATGGTCCTGTATTTGGCTCCATCCATCTTCCCATCAATTTTAACCATCTTCCCTGTCCCTGCTGAAGAAAAGCAGGCCCAAACCATGATGCTGCCACCACCATGTTTGACAGTGGGGATGGTGTGTCCAGGGTGATGAGCTGTGTTGCTTTTACGCCAAACATAACGTTTTGCATTGTTGCCAAAAAGTTCGATTTTGGTTTCATCTGACCACAGCACCTTCTTCCACATGTTTGGTGTGTCTCCCAGGTGGCTTTTGGCAAACTTTAAACAACACTTTTATGGATATCTTTAAGAAATGGCTTTCTTCTTGCCACTCTTCCATAAAAGCCAGATTTGTGCAGTATACGACTGATTGTTGTCCTATGGACAGAGTCTCCCACCTCAGCTGTAGATCTCTGCAGTTCATCCAGAGTGATCATGGGCCTCTTGGCTGCATCTCTGATCAGTCTTCTCCTTGTATGAGCTGAAAGTTTAGAGGGACGGCCGGGTCTTCGTAGATTTGTAGTGGTCTGATACTCCTTTCATTTCAATATTATCGCTTGCACAGTGCTCCTTGGGATGTTTAAAGCTTGGGAAATCTTTTTGTATCCAAATCCAGCTTTAAACTTCTCCACAATAGTATCTCGGACCTGCCTGGTGTGTTCCTTGTTCTTCATGATGCTCTCTGCGCTTTACACGGACCTCTGAGACTATCACAGAGCAGGTGCATTTATACGGAGACTTGATTACACACAGCTGGATTCTATTTATCATCATTAGTCATTTAGGTCAACATTGGATCATTCAGAGATCCTCACTGAACTTCGGAGAGAGTTTGCTGCACTGAAAGTAAAAGGGGGCTGAATAATTTTGCACGCCCCATTTTTCAGTTTTTATTTGTTAAAAAAGTTTGAAATAGCCAATGAATTTCGTTCCACTTCATAATTGGGACCCACTTGTTGTTGATTCTTCACAAAAAATTACAGTTTTATATCTTTATGTTTGAGGCCTGAAATGTGGCAAAAGGTCGAAACGTTCAAAAAGGCGAATACTTTCGCAAGGCACTGTATGTGTGTGTGTGTGTATATATTTATATTTTATATATATTATATTATATATATATTTATATATATATATATATTTATATATATATATATATATATATATATATATATATATATATATATATATTAGGGCTGTCAGCGTTAATCGCGACGCGATTAAGGGCCGAGCATAACGCGTTAATTTTTTTTAAATGGCATTAATCGAATGCTGCCATTTATTAATTTATTTTCACTTCACTCGGCTTCACGTCGTGCCTAACAGGCGACTATTTTGACCTTTTGCCGCACCTTTACTTATCATCAAGCTGCCATACTTCCTCCTAACACATCCTCCTGCTGCAGGCTGCAGACATGATGGAGAAATGCAGCAGAAAACACAATTCTGAATGGCGCTTTTTATTTTCCAAAACTCCCAGACGGCTCAGTAGCGAAAGCCATATGCACATTGTGTAAAGTCGAATTAAAATATGACCGAAGCATGTCAAGCTGGAGCTACCAGCTACGAGCTAAGCATAGTCCAGTTAACGTGACTCAGGTTGATGCTAGTGGGCTCAGGCAAAGCTCTATTTTGGAGAGTGCTACTCGCCGACCTGTTGATGAAACCAAAGTGCAAACGCTGTCTCATCAACCGGTGATCACTGGACGTCAGTGAGTAATCCAAATTATTTAGAAGTTCATGCACACTATATTGACTCTGGTAAATAGGGTTGGGTACCGAAACGTGCCGACCTAAACGATAGTAACGAGACCGAAATAAGAACGAAAATTTTGGTGCCTCATTTCGGTGCCTGACTTTACACTACACCTGACAGCAGGTAACGTTAGCCTACCTTTAGCTAGCAGCTGGATTAAACAGGGTTAAAATGCTGACAGCTAACGTTAAACAGTGTAAAGTGTGACTGTATTTCACTGTAGAGGATTCCTACACCGGGACCTAACAGTCTGCTCTGCAGCAGCTGCCGCTGTTGTAATTAAACAACACAGACGGTGCGTTCACTTAAAACAGGTAGCCTCATGGTGCATTCACAGTAATTGTAAAATACCATTTTCCCATCTGGTGGTTGTTTTTGTCGTTCAACAGCAATTTACTGGTGAAATAAGTTATTGTTATAGTTATTACATTATTATTAAATCTTTAATTTTGACCATATGGCCTTAGCAATAAACAAGTTGCTGACTGTTGTTTAGTACCCTTCTTTTTTCTTCTTTTGTTTACAGTAAATAAATAATAAACTAATACAAATCTTAAAGTCAAGTTCATAAAGTAACTTTCTTTGCATTCATTTGATTCCCAATCAAGATACACTGGTAAGAATTGCTTCCCATTGTTAATATGTACTTAAAAACAGTTCTGAAATGCAAAATAATAGAATTTTAATCATGTGATAAAACATGCGATTAATCGCGATTAACTATAGAAATTCAGCGATTAAAAAAATGTAACGCTTGACAGCCCTAATAAATATATATATATATATATATATATATATTAAAATGTCACCAGCGTGACATTTTTACAAACACCTTACAAACATTTTATTTTACCCATAAATTTAAGACATGCACTTCTGACATCTTTTGAAATATTTTGTTTTTTTACTTTAATCCAGAGGTCAGCTTCTCCTTCAGTAGTGGATTTTAGTGTTAGGCCTGTCTATGTACACCTAGTGCACGTCAAAAGACACCATTAACACATTTGGATATTTAGGTTGGCCTCAATCCTGCCAAAACAATAAATGAGCCATTATATTCACCTAAAGGCATGCTTTCATGAAGGGATGTGATGCAACAGGTCATGAAAGGAATATGATAATGCAAGTTCAGCCTTAATATCTGACAAACTAATGCTTGTGTTGGGCTTGTTTATAAGTTAATATCTGTGTTGGCTTACTGAGGTCAAATCCTTGCACTGTTTCACAATGAGGGTCAATTGAGCTGTTCAGGCTGATAAGAGTCTCATGTGATGAAGATTGGCCAATGGTACAGAGGCAGACAGGACATTGATGGAGTACTGAGATAAGGAGGGTCAGAGTGGCCAAACTGAGGCCCCATGGGACAGGAGGTAGGGTACTAGCTGGACAGATGCTGGACTTCAGACTCGGTAGCCAGCAGGTTAGACTGTCTGAGGAGTCATGTTTGGGTTGGCGCTTGACCTGGGACTGAAATCTGACACTGGCCCGA
Source organism: Perca fluviatilis (assembly GCF_010015445.1). NCBI lineage: Eukaryota > Metazoa > Chordata > Actinopteri > Perciformes > Percidae > Perca > Perca fluviatilis. Next base: position 41,980,490 of record NC_053119.1, read on the forward strand.
CTTGAACCTGGAACATTTGTGTCCAAACCCCAACAGAATTTGACAGCTATTATGTGTCAGGAGGCCATGCCCCAACAACCCAGCTATATCCTCTTTAATTTGGTGTTTTCTAATAAATAAATAAGACTAGGTTGTCTTGGATAATATTTGTGAAATGGAGCTCCACCCTAAACCTGAGTCATTCAATGAAAAATTCAGCCCAACCTGACCCAAGCACAACAGGTCAGGTCAGCTCTTGTTGCGTCTGGCATCAGTGTCACGCTCTCATGTGCACCAGGGCAAGAGAATGAAAAAGTAGTGCTGGTTACAGTGTGACATATAGCATGACTGGTAAGCAAATTGTGCCAGCAAGCACTTAGTAAAGCACATACAGTCATTTTTTCTGAGAGCACAGATGTGGTTGCATCAGTGTTGATGCTAATAAAACAGATACTATCAGGTCTATCTGGTTCTGCAAAATGTGATTGCTGTGTGACCAGGGTGTCATTCATTACATTGTGTCATTGTAACTTTGGGCTGTGAGTTAAGGGAAACATACCACTTCCTGTGTGACTGTCTTTCCAACAGCGAAACAATATTTCCAACCGCTATTTGACTTTAAGGACTCCTTTTTATTGAATTAATGTCTACTTCTCACTGCCTTGCATCCCTCCTACTTTCTTCCCTCAAACCACACTCCTTCCTGCTCCCTCCTCCTCCCCTCCATAACCCCAACCCCCCCACCAGCTGTGGGAAAGCCATTTTATCAGCGTCTGTCCGTTGTTCTCTGGTGGGGATAGATACAGAGAAGATAGATGAGTGTTTTGACATGGAGAGTGTTAGACAAACACTCTTATCAGGCCCGCCACTTTAGACCGACCCCCCGAAACAGTCGCCTGAACCATGGACGAGATGAGGAGGGGAGGGGTGAGCGGTGGGAGGAGAGCAGGGGAGGCAGCTTTTTACATGTGCGTTTTGATCACACAGAGAGGTGGACGGTCTTAACGAGAAAGCTTCCCACTGCAACACTCACTGACGCTCAAACTTTGTTCATTTATCCTCAGATGTGCCGAGACTTCTCTAAACTACAGACCGCTGTTACTACTGCACTCAGACCTGTCTTAAGTTTTTAAATCGATGGATCAGTCCTCCATGCCTCCCTGCTAACTGGCTCTATCTGGGCTGCAGCTGGCTCTGACCACAGTCGTCACTGCCATCCTTCTACAGTTATCAATTTGAGGAAGTACACAAGAAGTTTCCCCTGTTTGAACCAGCCATGACACAAAGTGCTCAGCTTGTATCAAACTCCCTCTGCTGTTGAGCTGTTGACAGTTTTTGCTGTATGGTTTGAACTGCTGCAAGGGTTCAGGTCAAGTTCAAGCAACGTGCTGCTTCTTATATATTTTTATTTTGCCTGTCATGTGCTCTCTGCTAAATGCTATGGGTCATGTTTCAAACAGTAGGCCTTATACAGATTGAAACTGATATTTTGATTACATACCCTAGTTTCTACAATTACTTACTTTCTAATAAAGTAGTAATTAGTATGTTTTATTTGTAAAAGTGATTTCAGACTGTGTATATAAAATTGAATGCTCACACATATTGATATAAAGACTGTAATTAGGGCTGTTTTATTATGGAAAAACCCATAATCACGATTATTTTGGTCAGTATTGAAATCATGATTATTTCCCATGATTACTCATTGTCTCTTGGAGAGAGGTTGCATTTATCAAAGTAAAAAAATAAGAGTTTACTTGCACAATGTCAATGTGACTCTTGTTTTTGTGATCGTTAGGAGCCGGAATCGTAATCGCGATTAAAATTTAGATTAATTGCACAGTCCTAACTGTAATCTATGAAATGTTTCTTCATCATATTTGTCATTTATGACACTGCCTGGATGATAACCAGTTGTTTAATGATAAGGTCGATATCTATGTATATTTGTCCAACCTACAGTCGGCTTATATCAGCTTCCCTGATGTCAACCGCTCCTCTCTTCTCTCTTTCGTCTAGATGACCTGGAGTTAATTGAAGAAGGCGGTGACAGCAGGGTGGTGGCTGGCAGGGACCTCCATCCAGACACAATGTGGGGCCCCTACCCAGGAATCCTCCAATCAGAGGGCAGCGCAGATGATCAGGAGACAGAGGTAAGAGCTCTGATGCAATCGCTGTCCAGTAACCACCAGCACAGATCCTGTCATGGTTACTGAAACTGAAATATTGTAACTGTTTTTTAATTCTTATATGGTAGAGAAGCTCTTAAATTGAAACAATACACATAATTGTAAACTAACATCAGTGCATCATAAGCATCATAAAAAATAATAGACGGTCTATAGAAGTCTCTCAATGCACAGCAATATGTCAGTGCTGGAGTTTGGTCTGGCTACACTGCTTTCGATATTCTGAGATTATTTTTGGGGGGTGGGGGGGTGTATTTCTTTTTTTCTTTTTTTGAGATTTTAGGTGTTTATTACATAGGACAGCTGAAGACCGGAAAGGGGGAGAGAGAGAGGGAATGACATGCAGCAAAGAGCTGCAGGTCAGAATTGAACCCACGCCGTTGTGGCAAGGACTGAGCCTCTGGGTATGGGTTGCGCGCTCAACCAGGTGAGCTACCCAGGCGCCCCAGTTGTTTGTATTTCTTTAAACCAATCACAACCAGCCTGGGCTGCACTAATCCCGGATGCAGTGACGGTGCCCTTGCAAAATAGATAGCGGAAGGGGCGGGACCCACGCGCAGGATGTCGGGCTTTATCCCAGCAACGTACATCTGGTGAGCCCGACTATATCTGACGTAGCTATAGCAATTGCAAGTTTGTATTAGGTGGTAGTTTAAAACAGATTAAGGCAGTCAATTACTGTTTAATTATAACTAGTATAATGTTGAAAACATTTGTTGTGTCATTTATAAAAAAAAGAAATGTACTTCACAAATGCACTAAATTCAGTAAATGATTAGCTTGCTTTGGAGTCACATCCCAGATAAATCAACAACACTTTTGTCATTTATTAAGCAACCATGTCAGACATTGTCTGGTTCTAGCTGCTCACATGTAATGATTTACTGCTTTTTCTGTTTCATATCATTTAAATTGAATAGCTTTGGGTTTTGGACAAAACAAGCAAACTGTAGACGTAATCCTTGGCTCTTGGAAATTCCTTGGTATTTTCACACTTTACTTACATTTTATTGACACTAAATTTGATTGATCAAAAATAGTTGTCAGATGTAAGTTCTAGCTCTATTTTTGACTGTTCCATTTCATATTGTTATAGGATGAATACAAGCTTTTCTGGTGGTAAATCAGTTAATCGAAAAACATTTTGCAGATTATTTGCCAGTGAAAATATGTAAAGCTTATTAATTATCAATTATTGCATGCATCCTTAAAGTAAGACAAACCACTGAATGCAATTAGAGTGATGCTTTATAATAATATATCTAGGTCTGCACAACATATGGTTTTTTATCATCATCCCAATATCAAATGGCGATAATAAACATATTGCGAAAGGCTGCCACATATCTCAACAGACACAGTAGAAAACTGCACTTTAAAATTTTTTGTTAGTGCTGCCTTTTATATTCCATTCAATGTTTAATTTGTCCAATAAAAGAATGTTGGAAATGATTTCCTTTCATTTGTTTTCATTCAATTCAACAAGCAGCAGAAATGCAGAACTGAGCACACTTTAATATTGGTTTATTTATCGCAAGTAATATTGTTATTGCGATATTCAACAACGTTATCGCATATTTTCTTCATATCGTGCAGCCCTAAATATATCTTATAATACACATCTTACATATTGTAACACTGAGGTGAGAGTAAAACATTGTTTAACTGTAGCAGGCTGAAAAGAGACCTATAGCTAACGGAAGAGATGGAAAGGTCAGAGGTCAGATGGTCGGGTAACAAAGAGAGACCATAAGTAAACACCTTATCAAGAATGTGTGTGACAGTAGTTGGAAATGACAACAGCTGTGTGTGTGTCTGTGTGTGTGTGCATGCGCGATCGTTGGGAACCGGATGGAGCCCTATCAGAGGCTGAGTTTGTGCATCATGTGCAAGTCCATCTAATCATATGATACTGATGCTGGGAGAGGCTTCCTGGCATGCAGCACAAACACATGAGACACACACACACACACACACACACACACACACACAATCACTCACTCACTCACACATTCCTACCTAATTTTTGCAAGTGATCTACCTTACTATACCTGGCTTGCTTGTCATATCTGAAGTTATTTTCATTTTGTTTGGCTTCAAATGCCATGTGCTCAATGTAGTTCAATACATTTTAGTCCGGCTCAGCCTGGTTTAGCCAGTCCACATCTGGGTTCAAACCAGTTAATATACGGTTCACAAAAAGGTCCACCCAGTTCAAATAAAGCTGGATGGAGTTTATACCACACCCTCAACCCTTTCCCCATCATTATCCTCTTCTCTCCTCTCCTCTTCTCTCCTCCCTCTCCTCTCCTCTCCTCTCCTCTCCTCTCCTCTCCTCTCCTCTCCTCTCCTCTCCTCTCCTCACCTCTCAGCCCTCACCAGACTCCCATTCCATCCTCTCCCCTCTTCTCCTCCTCTCCTCCCAGCCCTCCCCAGACGTCCGCCTGTCTTTTATCTCCACATGGCGCCATCCTCCTGGACAACAAACCCCAGTGATTGATTCCTGCTTGATAGGCTCTCATTTCTAAGATTTCGTTTATTATCAGTAAGGTTCTGAGTGTACAGATAGATGTCTCTGTGTGTGTGTGTGTGTGTGTGTGTGTGTGTGTGTGTGTGTGTGTGTGTGTGTGTGTGTGTGCACGAACATTCACTCTCTCTGTCTCTCTTACACACACACACACACTTGCTCACCCATCACCTTTTGTTCTTCCCCTCCCTTCCGCTGCCCATACCGTCCTATTCCTCCTCTGAACTGTAAAGTCAGTTTCTGTTCTTTTGAGGGCTTTGCATTCATATGGAAAGCATCTCATTCTGACTCTTAATACCCATTTTCTCTCTTCTTCCTCATTTTCTGCCGCCCCTCCCCTCCTATCTGTGGATGGAAGAAGTGAGGAGACGGACCTTCGGTATCTGCTGGAGATAGTGGCCGTAATCTCACATTCCTCCTGTTTTTCTCCCCCTGTCACTCCACATCCTCCCCCTCCTCCATCCATCCCTCCATCCCTCCCTGCTTCCCTCCCTCTCGGGTCAGCAGGGGTCAGGGCTATCCTCAGTGTGTTGGAGAGGAGAAATCTGCTCAACTCCCGCTAAAACCAGAGCCATCACACTGCATTCCTTTATTGGTTATTCAAAGTTTTATTCTAAAAACAGTGAATAAAGATAAAGGATAAACTCACTTTAGATACTTTTTATATAAAAGACTAATATTCAATGTCAAAAAGCACTCTTTGCATGCAGTAAAAGATGAAGATTAATCCAAAAAGAAGTACTTTAGCAAAAGAGACATTTAGTTGCACAGTTTCAACAAACATTAACAGTGTGTGTGCCTGGGTAGCTCAACTGGTAGAGCGCACAGCCATATATAGAGGTTTACTCCTTGACCCAGCGGCTGTGGGTTCAACTCTGACTGCTGCATGTCATTCCTCTCTCTCTTCCCTTTCACGTCTTCAGCGGTCCTATAAAAATAAAGGCCTAAAGTGCTCAAAAAATAATCTTTAACAAAAACAGTGTGTTGGAGAAACACAGATTTTTAACATGAAACTGCTTCATGCAGTATTTCAGTTTCAGTTTAGTATGTATGCATTGCATACTGAATGCTTTGAATGAACTTACCTTTGTAACTTTTTCAGTGTAAACACATTACATTCTCAAAATCTGATTAGAACTGGTATGGACTATGGATTTGGACAACCACGCTACATCCTGCCAGTCTAGAGAACGGACCAACCCCTCTCTGATCACAAGCTTGTTTTATTTTGACTCTTTCTGCAACATTTAGGTGTTTTAGTTATTCCAGTTTTGTGTGTAAATTATAAATACAAATAAAAATGGATGGCCAGGTATGTCAGCTGTGTGTCTGCCTGGAATACTCTGTGTAGGACAGCCCATTTTACCCGCCATGTCCTCATCCATATAGAGACGTGTGCCACGTAGCTCTCCACTGTGAGCGCCATCTAGCAGAGAGCCATAAACTTAGAAGGAAAAAAAAGAGCTTAAAATGTGAGTTGATTAAATGTTATTTTGTTATCGCCAATCGTTCTGGACCTCTGACCTTAATTTTAAAAGAGATGCGGACCTTTGAAATATAAGTTTGAGAACCCCTGATGTAAAGTATGCAGGGGCAGCAGGTGATGTACATTTGTATCTTATCTAAGTACAAAAGATTTTTTCTTTTGGCTGGACATGGGTCCGTGCTTTGTCGAATTCCCTCTAGAGTCCATGTCCCTGCATTGGAGATGCTTTCACCATCTGCTCACCTCTTTATATGTGTTTTTTTTTTCCTTCACAAGATATTTCCTAGTTATCTATCCATCCTCACTTCTATCTTACTTAAACCACCTGTCTTCCTCAGTCCTCATCCTTGCTAGGCTCTGTGGAGCCCCCAGGCTTTGCCCCCCCATCTTTGGGTGAGATTGGCATGGCCCACTGTGCAGTCCTGCCCCTTCCAGCATTTTTTTTTTTTTCTCTCTCTTTTTTTCTTTTTTTTTCTCTCTCTCAACTTCTCTCTCAGCAAATTTGATTCTTATTTGGCCTGGACCGATAAGCTATCCGTTTAATACGAGGCCTACCCAACAACACACATACCTACAGTACACACTCAAGTAGCACACACATGCACACAAAGAGTACATGTACACACATATTAAGTGCAATGACTTTACTTTATTTTTTATCTGAAACAATATAAAATGATATGTCTTTGATGTTGTCTTGGTGAGGGTGTGTGGATGTGGGTGTGTGGGTGGAGCAAAGAGAGGCAAATGAGATCCAGTCCTCGCTCTCCCTCCAACAGATCTCCTTCATTAGATTAGTGGCGTGTTAACTGGTCTGTGTCATATGGAAATCCTGCCATTTGCATCTTTTGAGAAAGAGGCGTAAAACCATTTATCTATTTAAATATATTCTGGCTGATATGGCTGTTGGACTTTAGAACAGGGTATAATAATGTTTACTGATCAACTGATCAGCTGGCTGCTGATTCCTCACTGTTTTTGGTTGAGTGAACAACCAGGTCCTCCTCGGCGAGCCTCCCATGGCAACCCAGGAGTGAGCACACCAACTGCTATTCTGATCGCACATAACAAATCTGATATTATATCTCCTCTCCTTCTGATTGGATCCTGCTTTAATTAACTGATAGTACAAGTGCATGGGATTGGACCGAAGTTGCAGGATTGTTGTGAAATTTCAGCTCAGATGAAGAGAAAGTGAAAAGAGCGATGATGCTAAAGTGTAGCCACACCTTGAGTTTGTTGCATCTGTTACATCTTCCCAAAGAACAGATGTCCGAAGTGAAGTCTCCACACACAGTGTACCACAGGAGGAACTCCACTTACAGCATTGTCTCTATTGTTCTCCCTCCTTCAGTAGCACCCAGCAGCTCACCCCACCCCAATCCTGTCTTTCGCGGAAAGGCAGCCTGAAGGCACGATCCTAGAAGTAGCAGAGTAGGGGAGTTCAAAGCGTTATCACGCGCCGAACGTCTTTTCATCATGTTTTAGAAACAAGCGTTCGCACTAATCCCCCAATAATCTCTCCAGGAGAACTGGGGCGATAAGGCGCGCCACCCACGGCTTTTCAAACACTTTTTGGGTAGTCTCTTCTCACTCCCTATCTCTCCTCCCCTCTACCTCCTCTACTCTCTTCTCCACTTCCTCCTTCCCTCACCCCCCTGGAAGGACAAGTGAAGGTGATCGCCGTCTCTTTCTTATTCTCTCTGGAGCCATCTCCTTTTCTTTTCCTTTTTTTTGCGTTGACTCTGAGCCGGTTTGTTTACATCCTGATTTTGATCTTTTTTTATCTGGACTCATCAACAGTGTTTCTCTGCCTCTCTGTTTCTCTCTCCCTCCGCCCATCAAATTAGAATGTTAATTAAAATGGTGCTCCTTCAGAAGATGACAAATCGATGATTACGGCGAGTGTTGAGACACCTTCTGCAATGCCCCCCAGAAGAAAGCAATACGTAAGGTAGCTTCTTAAAAAGGAACGAGAAGAGGAGTTTCTATCTTTAAAGAATTGTTTTCTACACCTGGCGCTGTGTTTTTGAGTATTTATATATCGAAGTGGCATGTATATAAAGTCATAGGTGATTTGGGGCAACCTAACCTCTCCCAACATATTAAAACACACTTATCTTTGTTGGCTCACAGGTTGTAGTAGCTAGCAGAGCAATATTAAGTGTGTGTTTGAATTTCATTTGGCAAAAGCTTTGTTTACATTGCTAAAATGGCATGCTTGTATTTTAATACATTTCTTATTCGTCCTCCACCTTCTGTTTTAGTAACACAGGTGAGGGATGCGTGGGCGGAGGCGACAATGGCAGAGCTCTTCTTGCACTTCTGACATCTTTAAATGGAGACATTTTAAACTGAGGTTTTTGCATGTGCATAACCCAATATAATCGTAACCGTCTGAACACAGGCTGAAAAGCTGGTCATCATAGAGACTGGCAAGACTTTAATGGTTCAGATATGGAGATAATTTCGCACACTTTCGGACTATCTTTTTTTGCTGTTGTATAATTTGTTCATAGAACACTTAACAGAAGTTTTTAAAAAAAGAGCCCCTCCAATAATGTCACTTGTAATGTACTGACAACATCAGAAGCCATGTCAATATGCACACATTCTCTAACCTCTGCTGACTTATAATATATGATGGCAGTATTCAAGATTGTTTTACCTATTAATAGGTTTAAAAAAAAAAAAAGCCCATATGATAGGCCTTTTTTCACTAAAGAAATTTTGATTCATCATAGTAGGAAAAGCACAGGTGTAAAAAATATGATTATTCTGAATTCCATTTAGTTGTTTTTAGTTTCAGGGTCCTGGTATTGTGCACGTTGGCTCATTGTCACACTGTCTTGGCTCACTGGGACAGAATTGAATAGAACAGAGCCATTGGTAATGATATTGGTAAGAGCTGTCCTTTTCCTACTATGACAAATTAAAATGGCTGCTGTGAGAGCCCATTACTTAGGGTTGTACACATAAGCTTGGTAGTCCTTCAGCAGTCACTGTTGCCAGATTGAGTGAATGCAAGAAAGTGACCCAAAATAGTAACTATTTAGTCACACAGAAAAAGAAAAAAACAGAACAAGACACCATGAAGTGAATACTGATCTCTGACTGGGATGTGAACAGTCCTCTACAACTGTATAGTGTAGCATGCTGCTTTCAAGCAGTGGTTGTCCAGGGACTATATGTTTACCAATGAATTTTATCAAGTAAACCCCTGGAAGATTTTAATAATAATTATAATTATAATAATAATAATAATACATTTTATTCAGCGGACGCCTTTCTAGATACACAAGGACATCTTGCATGTATTTTATGTATTCCCTCTTGAAATTATCCCTCTCGCATATTCTGTCATGTGAAAATACATCACGTTACATAAGCTGTAGTCTATATCTTTGACATTCCTTTTCTGGGACTGCTCCATTGCCGCCGGAATTTCATTTTTCTCAGTCGTATGTCCGTCCCCTTCCTCTTCCTTTGTGTTGGCGTTCTAAACTCTGGTGGATATGTGAGGACTATGGTTAACTGCTCCTCAGATCTCTGCAGGGTAAATCCAGACAGCTAGCTAGACTATCTGTCCAATCTGAGTTTTCTGTTGCACGACTAAAACTACTTCTGAACGTCCACATGTTCCACCAAAACAAGTTCCTTCCTGAGACTATTTAGTAGAGGCAGAGCACGTGGTTCACCACGGCCTGTACTTTTTTTGCATATGCCAATTGTTTTTTAAATAAATGCCCAAAGCCGGCGCGAGGCTTTTTCTCCCATTGATAAAGATGCTATAACTGCACTCTCACTGGGACTTTAAACGTGGACTCAGTCTCTTCCAGCAACATTTTTTGGGCGAAACCCACGTTACACCTTGAGTGATGGATGTATTGCCTCAAAATGTTGACCCTGTGCATCATGGCCTTAAGGAGAGCCAGCTTTTATCTGTCGTGATTGAATCAATGTGCGCCACATAGGCTACCTGTCGTATGACTTGCCCACATCATGGCAGTAGCTGTCTGTCTCTCAGTCTGTCAACCTGGCCCTGACAGAGGAGCCTATCACCCTGGGAAAGGGAGAGAGGAGGGATGATTGCAGAGAGGGGAGAAATAACTGCCAAATAAGATAAAATACTGATAGACAGACATGCAGCCAGCCAGGCCAGGGAGGAAGAGGAACAAAAGAGACCCAAAGAGAAAGGTGGGAAAGGTCCATCGACTAAAACAAAACATTAGAGACAAAAGGAAATATGAGAGAAAAAGAGAACTAGAAGAGAGGTGAGGCAAGCGTAGAAGAGGAGGGTTAAACGAGGCAGAGGGAGGAGGTGTTCATCACTCAGTGGCAATGACTGGCTGGTATCTGCATCTCCCTGTCATCTGCACCGGCTTCTGCAGGGTGGAGGAGGAAGGAAAGAGGAGGAGGAGGTGTAAGAGAGGAGGAGAGGGAAAACCTCCATCCTCTCTATCTCTGAGCCTCATCTCCGGCAGTTCAGGAGCCTGCTTTCCAAGAGTGCCTCATTTTCAAATCTCTTATCTCGGCCCCCGTTTTAAGTATCGCAGTTTTATATTTTTACATGTCATTTGCATGCAGCTCATCAAACCTGGCTCCCTCTATTTTTTTCTCCTTTTTCCCCCTGCTTCTCGGAGGTGTACGCCGATATGAGCACAAGGGAATAAGCTTTCACTCTGCTGCTGAGCCATAGCCATGTACTGTATTGAAAAAAAAGTATCTTGTGTTTCTGTTGAATGTTAGAGAAATGCTTTGCGTAAGTGCAACAGAGGTAAAGTTTATGTGTGTGTGTGTGTGTGTGTGTGTGTGTGTTTATATGAAAGAGGCGGATGAGAGTAGGTTTCTGATTTTTATCTGCCTTCCTTTTCTTCTTTGTATTTTTGGAGGATTCACACAGTGACCTCTTTGTTTGGGACAGTGAGTACAGCCCTCCAACCCCCTGGATCGGGAAAGAAACCATTTCCTGTAGTCGAGAGATAGAAAGAGAGACAGAGAGAGAAAAGAGGGAAAGATAGGATGGGAGAAGGAGGGGCAGGCAGACAGAAGGGCAGGAATGAGAGTTGGGGAGAGGAAGAGAATCGGAGATTAAGAAAGAAAGAAAGAGGTGTATAAAAGGAAGGAGGTGGTGCAGGAGAGACAGTGAAAGAGGAGAAGGAAGGAAGAGGGTGAATTGGATGATTGAATGAATGATTTTGTGAGAGGAGTGAATGAATGAATGATGGTTGAAAAGGTCAGAAGAGGAGCAGGGTGGCTTATTAAATTCTCAGCTAGAGCAGCACAAAACATTTGAAACGCTTGCTGCAGGAGTAAAAATGCACCTTTTTGGAATGTGTCATGAACTGTAAAATCTGCAGGCTTTGGTTTTGTTATTCACTGGCTCTACAAATATTACTTACTGCAATTTTCTAGGAGAGGACACCTCTTGGAAGGGTTTGACAGTGCGTGACATGGATGTTTCAAACCCTATTAGCTGCTACAGGTATTCCTATATTGGCCCTGACAGTTGTAATTAGGTCGCACCAGTGATGAGGAGGGATTTCCTATTATTGATTAATCTTAATATTTTTTGGATGAAGAAAAGGTATGGAGAAAAGTATAGTTTTGGTCTCAGGATCAAAGCTCCTAATATACCTAAACTCTGGGTATCTGCTGATACATATTACTGATCCAGTAAGAGTGCTCTGTTTTTCCAAAAATTTAAATCTGTATATGTGGAACTCATTCCATTCATTTGTATATACTGTAAGGTAACAAAGTCAGTCATGTCAAAAAAAAAATTCAAAAAAGCAGCCCAACATGACTGGTGAAGTGAATGGAATTGAACAGTAACTAAAATAGACAAAGAAACTGTATTTATTGTAGATTGGTCATGTGTGGCCGATTCCCAGTCCAACAATGGCACCAAAGAAAAAGAACGTGCCTGTTAAATGCTTTTAAAGCATGAGGCACTGAATGTTTTAATATCACGGTTATCAGTTTTGGGGGGAATTCTTCCCCTTTCATTTGAAAAGCTCCCCATAAAGAGTGTAGTATTGTTAAATTCTATCCTATATCTATACTCTATCGACCAATCATGTTTTCAGTCCAAACGTCCTCCTGCAGCCATATATGTAAGCATGCACTAATATGGACTATTGACTATGTTTTTCATTTAATGACCATGACACTGTCCTGTTGAGATGGTTACAGAGCAGTGTAAACCATATTAGACAATGTGAAACAGTATACACCATTGAGACATAGATGTGCCAGTAATGATTTGCATATACAAACATACTTATTCCCCAGTGGTAGCAGTAAAACTGTGGCCGTTGACAGCTGTACAGAGAAAGCTTAATCTGCTCATCTGCAGGGTAGGGTGGTGGTGGTGGTGGTGGTGGTGGTGCTGAGAGGGGGGGGCGGGGGTTTCTCTATTTCCTCCCCTTTAATTGAAGTGTATGTATACCATTAGGTGATGTGAGATGGGGTGAGACGTTGGGGTTAGTTCAGGAAAAGTTCTCCGCTTCCTAACCCCATTGCCGCCATCATCCTTATCATCATCATCATCATCCCTTACCCCTGATTGGCTTGAGAGAGAGAGAGAGAGAGAGAGAGAGAGAGAGAGAGAGAGAGAGAGAGAGAGAGAGAGAGAGGGGTGCCATTCTGATACTGAACAGGGGAATGGAGGAAGAAAATGAAGAAATGAAATCAGCCTGGCATCATTTGCATTCAAGTTTTATCGGTGTTGAGGAGGGCGTTTTTGGGCCTGATAAGAAGAGGGTGTCGCAGTCTGCGCTGGAGGTGGAGGGGGGTTGGTGGAGGTGTGTGTGTTTGTTTGTGTATGTTGTGTGTGTGTGTGAATGGTGTATGTTTTATGTGAACTGACTTTGGCAAAAGAAGGTGGCTCTGGAGTTCAGTTGGTGTCAACACACAAATGTGAATGTTACAGCAGCTATAGTGAGGACAGGGCATTGGGGCTGGGAGTGGTGGGGGTGTGGGAGCGGGGGGTTAATATCAGACCAAATAATTAGATTCACTATCGTCTCGGCGGCAGCAGTGCGGGGATCAGGCAGATTAAAGCCAGGCTCGGGGCTGGTTAATATTCATGAGGGGACCGGGGTCCGGGCAAGGGGCTTAGACTGCAGCTCAAAGACTCTCCTCGGGGCTGATGAGGCTTAAGGCAGCGCTCTCAACCAAGATGTAGTTCTGCCGGGGGGGCCTGACATCCCACTGATAGATGAAGGGCTGAGCAGATAGTTAGGGTCAGACAAGAGGAAAAGAGGGTGACAAGGTATCTTAAGGTCTTGCATCTATGTGGATCTATAAATCTATTTTTTGATGACGTTGGGTTTTTTTCATTGCGGAGAACCTGACATTTCTGGTCAATCATCCTTTTCTCCTTTTTTCTTTTCATTCTCTCCAAACTGTCGCTACTTACTATATACAGTCCTGACACCTGTAGTCTCCCAGGAGCGTTCATCTTCTTCTCAGACTCTTTGTAAAGAGGAAACACATATACTATGAATACATTTCCATGTCTTGTGTGAACATTTTCAATACTGTTGCAATACGATACCTGACTTTCTATAATAATACCAAAACAACCTTTCTGATGCCTAAGTTCGGGGAATACAAAAATTAGCCACTTTTTTTTCCCTTTTACCAAAACCATCCATTCCTCTAAATTATTAAATTTACTGCATTCTAAAGCTAGACATATCTGATCAGATAATAAGGCAAGCATAAAATCTGACTAGACATTCTATGTCAGCTTTTATATAACTTTGATACTCTGCGCTAAGGACACATTTAGTTTGGTACCAAACAAGTATGAAGGTTCAATACTGTACCCAGCGTTACTGTTAGATACTGTAGAGGCTACATTTGTGCTGCACTGCTCTCTGTGGGATGAAACGCTGCCCAGTCAGTGAGAACATAGCAGGTGTTATCTAGCTGCTGCTAAAGGAAAAATTATCTTTTTTTTATTATTGATGGGGGTGTGGCCAGTCCCTGCAGTGAACACGACAACTCGTGCATTAAACAATGTGCTTGAGTTTGTTGAGTTTGTTTTATTTCTTACCTTGACATAATACACTGAATACACAGTCCGAACACCTTTTGGCGCAGCCCAGGTTGACCCTTGGTGGGTCCAGACATGTTCCTCAAGTGACTGTTGGCTGTTTGAGTCAAGTCATCAGCGTCAGACCAAGAGAAGTGAAAAAGGTTTTGATACCATCCAGTGGCCTCTCCGCTCTCCTTAACTCACACCCACATCTTTGGCATCTGCATCCTTTACTGGCCTGGTTAATTACACTCACACACACACAAAGTGGGATTTGGCCCTGTGCCTCTCTCTGATTCTCATTATCTCATTTGAAGCTGTGTTGTGTGTTTGTTTGTGTATTCATGGCTTTAAATTATGTATAGTAGCATGTTTTTTTGTTGTTGCAGGGTTACGTTAGAGATAATCTATTTAATGTAAGTGGTGGTTATGTTGCGATTTAGTTCCATGATTGAACACATCGACTTTTGCTTTCTCAAAGTTGAACCAGCAGCAACAAATGATCAATATCTCCTTTAAATCCATATGTGGTCATACTGAGGACATGCTGTTTGAATGCCCAATAAACTTCCAAGTGATTTTACCCAGCATGTATATGTAGGGGTATATATTTGCATTCTACTGTAGCTCCTGTAGTGTTTCCTGAATCCCAATGAGTCCACAGACAGGCCCCAGAAATAAGACTGGTTTTCCTGCAGTCCTTCAGGCTGGAGTGTCTCTTTCTACTTGACAGTGCTTGACTATGCGAGAGCCTATATGGGATTAGAAAGGTTTCTGGAGTGAAATGAGAATAGTTTAAAATAGTTTAAGTTAAATGCTAGAGTTATGAGCATTTCCCCTAGAAAGGAGTTATTTTCAGGATAGAAGTACCTCTATAAAACATTTAGCTGCCACATGCCACTGAAAGGATTTCTCCAGTCAGATATGAAAAAATCTTCAATGATATTACATAACTACGGATCAATAACTTTGCCCAAGATACGGTGTATTATGTTTTTTTTGTCCTAGTGACTGTACCATAATAAAATCACGTTAATGTAGCTGTGGTCAGGGAGGAAACTGCGTAAGGGAGTGGACAACATTGACTTTTAATAAAAGTGTTATTAATTATCAAATAAGGAAATATAAGAGTATCACACTCACAGTAAGTAATTACTTAATATTTTTTGAAGAACAAGTCTATGTGTGTTTCTTATTTTCTCTTGGGGTGTGTGTGTGTGTGTGTGTGTGTGTGTGTGTGTGTGTGTGTGTGTGTGTGTGTGTGTGTGTGTGTGTGTGTTTTCCACTTGTGCGCTACTGAGCTCTCCCCATTGCCCTATCATGGCGAATTCCAAAGCTGTGGCCATGATGAATTAGTCTGAAACAAATTAGCAGTACTTACAGCTCAGACGGCTCCAGCATTGGGTTACAAATTAAAACAAAAGAAGCAGTATCTCCACATCAGCGCTAGTTCCCCATGAAATCCAATACGCTCTGCCTCAATCTTCAACGTACAACAGACTGAGAGGCTTCCTTCCTTCTGTCCTTCTCTTCTCACTGTCTTCCCAAGCTGTCCTACAGACAACGTCCATCTTCTGCAGGTATTTCAAGATTTACCTCTGGCTGTGTAGTATGATCCGTCTGATCATACATACAGTAAAGAAGTAAAGGTTTTTACCATAGGGAAACAACGACAGGGTGCTGATTAGGAATTTAACATATGGATCAGTGCAGTCTTTTTTTCATTTATCTACACAATATGAAGTTTTTGGCCTCAACTATGTGTTTTTCTATTTGTAATTTAGCAGAATATCTAAAAGACTATTATTTTATTTTAATGAATGCAGTTTGACTGTTTGAGGACCATACCGATGGTTTAGCATGTTTTAGCCCACTCTTTCCTAACTGTTTTGGCTTTGACCCTTTCATAGCCATGATGTGTCCTCTTGTGAACGTCATACCTTTCGAGCGATGGTCCCTATTTAAAATTGTTTCATTTGAATGTTTTTAGAGTCCTGAAGAGGTCCAGGGTTCAATCTCTTTTTGAACATTTAATGAAAATGCAAAATAAAATTAATACATTTGTGTGTGGCAGTAATTGTTTGGGGGGGTGGTTCTTCTTGGTTCTTCTGCTTCTTGGTGGTGGAAGAAGTGCTCAGATCTTTTACTAAAATTAGCAATACTACAGTGTAATACTGTGTTACAAGTAAAAGTCCTAAGTGCTAAGTATTGGTATCAACATATACACTATGCAGAATGGCCTAGGGTTGGGCATCGAGAACCGATTCCTACTTTGAATCGTTTCAAAAACTCCGATTCCATCGGAACCGTTTCTTTATTGGAATTGTTTGGAGGATTTGGTTTAAAATCTGATCACGGGGTTCCAGATTTAACATGCACAAGTTCTGGTTTCCGTAGCAGCCAGGCACTTGTTGTGTTGCAGCCATGGAGCACAGTAAGCGGTGCTCTAGTGGGGCTTTATTTTACGTTGAAAAGCCCCGTCAAACTGCAACCCCCTTTGAATCAAAATAAAACGTTCCTCTTATTTGTGAAATAAGCATGTGACCCGTTTCAACCACCGCTCAAAGAATCGGAATCGAGAATCGATAAGAACCGGAATCAAAAGGAAGAATCAGAATTGGAATCAGAATCGTTAAAATCTAAACGATGCCCAACCCTAGAATGGCCCTTTTCATAATTGTTGTAGGGTGCCATTCAATTCATAATTAAAAAATGTATAATGCAGAGCCTACTAATATATTTTCAAAATCAATGGCTGCCCTGAACCACTGATACGATCATTCAAAAATCTAAACTGGCACTGTATGTTCTAATGAACTACTGCAGTCACAAGCCACTGCACATACTTACACTTCTGCACCTGTATCTAATGCAGATACAGATTCATATTTCAAAACATTCTCTATTAATAAAATTAGCAAAGAGGATTGTATGTACACTATGAGTGCATTGTAGTACTCTAATGAAGGGCATTTAGGTAAGAATTGACTGGGAGGGGAACCAGGTTTTTGGCAGTTTATTACAGATGGAAAGAATAGAGGTCAGATACATGTGCAATGAGAATACTCATCAATCTGGGCAATCCTTTTTTGGCCTAATGTATAAAATGTGCCAGTTTGTATGAAACACACATCCTGTTCTGTGCTCTCACTGGCTTTCCACCATATCATACTATCCGCTGCGTAGTTTCCTCCCAGAAAGCCAGTGATAGATCCCTTTGTCACTCACTTGGAGGTTCATTTTCACACTGATCAGCCCGTCTTTAAATATAGCAGTATTGACAAAACACAAAGGAGTAGAAATCATTGTTAAATTGCTACAATAGAAGAAGTAACACAGGATTTGAATTTGATGACAAAGTACTGATTAGCTCTAAAAGATTGTAAAAAGGCTCCCATTGGTCATGTAATTTCTTGACTATTTAATGTATTTAATAGTATTTGTATTAAAGCTAACTATGGAGTGTGACACTAAAGGAACACTTAACAAGCAGGATACACCATCATGTCAGCTTTGACCCTTATCGACTTAACTGCTCAGTGAGTGAGTGTGGTGTAAGCACTCTCAGGTCCAGAGCTGAGGGAATGCTGCCTCCTGGTGGAGAGTGAGCAGTAATGCATCTGCCCCATCACACAGATTCAGCCATTGCACGGACATCATACATTTTAAGTGTTTTATTCCCTTTTTAATTGTTGAATTAGTTCTATTGTATATAAGATAGGAATGGAAAGACAACAGAATAGATGAGCCATGCCATACATGAATAGAGAAGTGCTCCTTATTCACCTTTATCTCGGCAGTTAGATGTTGGAACACCAGAAGCACAAACGTACAGTACAGTACTTGTCATTTGTTAAAAGCTGTTAAAAATCAATTTTACCCAATTTTGCAGTAAAATCATATGGGGTGATTGTGGCATAGTGTGGTACTGAAAAAGCGTATTAGTGCGTGTGCGTGTGTCATGGGATAAGCCTGCATCCTGGGAGTGATTGTCAGAGGGAATGCCCCTGGAGCCTCATATGAACAAAGACAAGATTGTACTCAGGACACACAGGTGTGTGTGTACATCTGTGTGTCTGTGTGTTTTACATGTTATCCCTCCCTCCCTCCCTCCCTGTCTCTCTCTCTCATACCTACACACATACAGAAACTGGATGTTGACCCTCCACTCTTTGTCCAGTGTATTCACTCTTGATCTAATTATGGCAGCCATCTGAATAGCAGCCTGTCGACCTCATCAGATCTTTCTCTTCCTTTTCTTCTCTCACTCTCTCCCGGGGTCTCTCTTCCTCTTTTATTCCTTTTCTCTCTCTTCTCCTTTTATTTTCTATGCGGCTTTGTTCAGCCCGTGCTCCCCTCATTTCCTCATTTCCTTCTTGGGTTGTAATCATCCTCTGCCCGCTGGCGTTTTTTTATTTTTTATAAATGGGTGTTTACCACTGGCCACACACTGGACAGTACCGAGTGACTCTGTATTCCCAATTGACAGCAATTAATGCTTGGATTTTTGTGATTATCTCATGGTCTGCATACTATACAGAAACCCAGTTAAGGAAGAGAATGGACACTTCAAAGTGACAATGGCATTTATTTTAAGAGTCTCTCTCTCATTTCGTTTGACTTGTTCCCTTTTTGAAATTATGTTAAGAGGCATGAGAGGAAAACCAATTGACAGTGTATACTGTTCAATTTGGCAGATGGTAGCACTACACTGAATGTACTGTATTGCTAGTACTATGCAAAGTTCCATGAATAGGAACATGTAATGTACAGTAAGTATTATCAGGTTAGACTCTTGTCTTTTTGCCACTGTGGTCATTTTCAAAGAGAATGTTTCAAAATTCAGATACCGTGCAAGACACAATATCATTTGTTAATAGCTCATTTGTTTAAATTTAGGCATGGGTGGATTTTAGTTCATATCAAGAAATAGTGAAAAAATACCATCACAGTTTCCAGGTACCAAAGTGAAGTGATTGTTTCAACACTAGTGGTCACAAAACACGACTTCGCTAAATTTCTCGTATATTTGACATTTTTTTTATGTAAAATCATGTCAACAAAACAATGTATTGACAAAAAAAGTGAAAATTATTATTATTAAATTGAGCAGTAGACCTTTAAATCTCACTATGCAGTTTATTTTACACATTTGTAAGAGGGTACAGCCTCTGCTTCATTATATATTGTATAAGTCAGCCGGGATTGTGATAAGTCTGACCAAAGAAAAGGTTCTGTTCATTCCTCATCTGCTTTCTGTGTTTGTGTGCAGAGCTCTAGGTTGACGCTGGTGTGTGAAGATCTGGACTGTTGGATTGGTCTGCTGCCTCTGACCTCTGACGTCTCAGCTGCCAACTGTACCATCTACAGCCAAGGCGAGTTTGACAATGGAGAACGCCTCAAGCATCATGTCCACCTGCATTGGCTCTTTGTGATGTACAGTATATTCTAGGGGTGTGAATCTTCACTGGTCTCACGATTTAATTTGATTGTCCTGTCAACGATTCAAATCGATTCGATATCACGATGCATCACCTCCTCAATATTATTATATATTGCTACACATGGTTTTCATCAACAAATTCAAGCAGTCAGATATACAGTATATGAGCTCCCCTTTTTATTGAATCTGCTCTTAAAGAAGACATTATCTGAATGTAGCGGAGTTTGAACACAGCAGAGAGCAGACAAAAGGTAAAAAAAAACCAGAAAAAGCTGTTAACAGTTTACTTTAGCTCCCCATATGTAGCATTTATAAACAGTATATATACATTTAACTAAATGGTTTATAGCACACTAGGGGTGGGAATCACCAGAGGCCTCACGATACGATATCATCACGATACCTATGTCACGATACGATATTATTGCGATTTTAAACATATTGCAATATTCTGCGATATATTGCAATGTACTACCTTTTTTCCAACTTCAAATTTTTCCCAATTTCAAATGATGTCCCCAAAGGACAATTTTGTCAACATCTGTTTTATCTAAAAAGATACATTTCTCTGTTTGTTCATCTCACTTCAATTTTATTGCTGCAAAATGGGATTGTCAAGCAGACAGACTGACCAACACATATATCATAAAAGATCAATACTTGGCATCTGTGTATCGATACAGTATTGCCACGAAAAATATCGCGATACTATGCTGTATCGATTTTTTCCCCCACCCCTATAGCACACTACAATGTATTTGTATGCAGAAATAAGTCTTTATTTATGTATTTATCAACAACTATAACTCCTCCTGTGTGCACCCAGAAGTGGAGGCTGGTGATTATGAATTATATATTAAAACACAGTTGTAATTACATAACATTTCTCCATATTAGAAGTTGACAAATTTACTTTTACATTAATGAATACCTAAATGTCCTTATATCTGCTTACAACTACATTGTAGTAGGTATGATTATGAATGCAAAATATGGGGGTTAAAGTAAAATGTTACCAGTTGTCCTGCTAGTACTACCCTCATTACTAACCAGTCACCATCTTTTGAATTCTGGGCAGTCATTCTTGAATGAAAAGCACAGGGATCATTAATCCCCAATGATAGCTTCATTCCATTCAGAGGCCTGTGCTACGAAGCAAGATCAACATGTCCTGGGTTTCTTTCAGTAATCCGACTTCACCTAACCTAACAACCGTGGTCCCGCATAAGCTGTATCACGACGCTGGTTATCAACTAGTTCAGTCAACTCAGGGTTTCCCAATCCAGCGCCGCGCGCATTCACATAAAGAGGAGGGGTTTGCGCACCACGACCAATCGCAAACATCTAACAGAGCCGCATGTTATATATAAGAAGAGCAAATTATAATTCTACATCAGTGGTTCTCAACTTTTTTGTGCCACCCCCTATCCATTATCCAGGTCCCTAACGCCCCATCAAATATTATGTAGGCTAAATGCCCGAATATTAATGATTACGCCCTAATATAGGCCTATTATTGTTGTTACTATTGTTATCAAAAATAATAAAAAAATCAAATCATTGAATGACAATCAACACATGAATAGAAATTATATATATTTACAGGTTTTTTTAAATGTCAAATGCAACCATTTGACATTCAAATTAAATAACAGCAGCCAATCAGAACGACTAGATATGTAACATTCAAACTATAAATAGGTATTATCAAAAGACCTGCTGCATGGTGTGAACCTCAGCACCTTTAGAAGAGGACTATAATTTGAAGTGACCTTGGGTGTCATGAAATTAGCTTTAAATAAAATGTATTATACTTATTATTATTATTGTTATTATTATTACAAACACTAACAGTAGCCAATCAGAAACAGCTAGCAATTTAACATTCAAATCTATTTTTCATTCAAATCTAAAATCGAATTGTGCCAACAAGAACAAAACAGCTGGCACTTATCAAGGGGTAAAAGCAGAAGGATCACACACACACACACACGACCGTATTTTGGTGATGACAAACGACTTGAAGAACGACACCTACTGCCGAATGGAAATAAGTTTACAACCTTTGAAAGTTAGTGAGAGGCGTTTTTAATGCTTAGAAGAGTCTAGCTATGTTGCTTTGCCTCGTCTTGGGAGTAAATAGCAGAAAAAACGTTTGGAGAAAACGCACTCCCCACATCGGCTCGTGTTTTGTGGAGGTGTGAGAGTCCGGTACAGTAAACAGTGACATCACTGCCTCTATGGCTTCCATAAGAAAGTTTTAAAACACCAAATATAAGCCCTGAACTGCCCGCGAGTTTATGGAACAGCTGACTGTTTGCCAAACAACAAAGCACAGTCGATATCTCTCGCACGTCTCTTTCTCTTTCTCTCTTTCTGCGTAAAATGAAGCTGCATTCAGGTACAGTAGGAAACGTTGTGTTTAATAAACCATCTGACGAAAAACTGTTACTGTGGTGTGCTACATTGGGGTTTAAAGAATACAACAGGACGTCGCAGAGCGATTGCTTTTTTTTTTTATCTGAACGCAGCTTCACGTAGTAGCTACAGAGCTCATTTAAGACAATACTCTGACGGCCCGTTTCCATGAAGGCAGCACGGAGCTGCACCAAACAAAGCTGACAGAAGCACAGAGAAGATAACCGTCTGGTCCAGTCGCAGTGCTGTAAACTGGCAGCTTTTAATGTTGCAGACTACTTATTCTTTAGTAGTTTTTAAGTGTAAACATGTATTGTTATTGTGAATCTTTGGTTTAAACTAGCTTTCAAACAAACGCCCTCCAAAATATTGCTTCCAACGCCCCCATCATCTTCTGAACGCTTCTGGGGCGTGTACCGCCCGTTGAGAAACACTGTTCTACATAAATATGAAGAACACAGACTCTGTTTTACAGGGAAAACGCAATACAGTCGCGCTGCTTCCTAAAACAGGAAGGAAAGCTGGGCAAAAAATAGCCGACGCTGTAGATGTTTAAACACAACGCTTATTAATATCGCTTCCTCATCAGTCAGGCACAATATGTGACCATAATTACGCTTGTGCTTTCCATAAACTGTCGTTGCTTTAGCCTGTTATTTCAGTTGCAACCCTGGCAGTGGTAAGGCATCGTGAGAACAAATAAAAAATATAAAAACATAATTCAAACAGATGTGCGTATTGGCAACACATGGCTCAAGAAGCCGACAAATAGCCGATATGTAATTCCCTCCCATTAAAATATATATATTTCATAAAAATACATATCAGGGAATGTTAACGGGGTTGTCGGTCTCTAAATGTTTTAACTTTTATGAGCGCACACCTCTCTCTTTTTTTTTTTTTTCCTCTCTCTCTCTCTCCGCGCACCGAGCTCCGCCTGATCTTCTAAGAACGGTGACACCGTTATCAACCGAGTATTGATTGGTCAGTAGGCGGAGCTTTAACACCGGTTGATCTCTGATCTCCAACATAACCATAATGCTCCCGACCAGGTTAGGTGTTCAGCATGAGTTACCATGGCGATTGAACCTGGTAACAACTAATCCACCGTCGTGATAAAGAAAATCCTGGGTTGAACCTGAATTTAGCTCGCTAACGCCAAATCCTGCTTCGTAGTACAGGGCTCAGGTGCGTCAGTTCCAGGGCTTTGCTTATGTGGACTTACTGGGACACTGGATGAATGAAGTCATCATCAATATTACTTCTATATGCAATCTCTCTGCAACCACCCCCCCAAATTATTTTTTACAATAAATGTATTGCTTTTTCTTATTTTACACAAGAACAGTAATAATGACACCAAACAAAGATATAGACAATTCTAACAAGCAAAAACTAAACACAAAATACAGCTCATGTCAACAGAGATATATTGGAGGTCACAGGAAAAATGCTGCGTTCATACCACCTCGGAATAACAGGCACCGCCCCCCTGGTTACGTTGTTTTTCCGACTGGCAGCGTTCACATGGTCGGGATTCGTGTTCTTCTTCTGTTATATTGGCGTTTGGCATAACAATTTTTTGTATGACTGCCACCAACGGTTGGCCGTAGCCGAGAGCATCAGGTGGTGAAAACATGGAGGCCACAATAACAAAAGATCTGCTGCTGTTTTCTTATGCGAGCATCCAAACAGCACATCGCCAGGTGTTTGTTTGTGTTATCTGCAGGACAACCAACGGGAAAGGACACGGACAATGTGTTGTTTCTTTATACATAGGCCTATTTATGAATAATTTTAAACATATTATGTCTGTGTATGTTTCTTGGCAGAGGCATTTGTCCACAATAAACTGTTTATTGTCATTGAAATATGTTCAGTGAACCAAAGTCGCCTCCATCAGACGTCAGTTGTCAACAACGCGTCACCAACTGGGGAACTCTGTTATCAAAATCCAGCCCCAGTTTCCCACCTCTGATTCCCACAGGACGTTACGTGAATGGTGACGTTTTCACTCGGAAAAACGTTTTTCCGATGTCCATGAACGCACGGACAATCCATATTACAGGAAGTTACATCACAGGTCACAAGAGCCTAGGTTCAGGAGATTCCTTGCATAATAATCAAAGAATTGTCAGGTCCTAGATAGTTCAAATAGGGCTGCCAGACTTTGTAAAACTGGTCCGCTTTGTGATGTGTAATATTTGTTAAATATTCCAGAGGAATCAATTGTAATATAACCTTAAACCAACCCTTAACAGAAGGGCCCTTATCATTAATCCACTGGAACAATATAGTTTTTCTTGCAGCAAAAGTAAGCATGGTATATAACCTTTTGTCACTTGTAGTAGGTATACGTCTACTTGAAAGGCCCAAAATCAGAACTAATGGATCCATTTCTAAATCTTAACCAAATATTATTTATAATTCATCTAATATGTCAGACCAATATGTCTGTAATGTATGACAAGCCCATAAGCAATGAGTTAAGGTACCTATTTCTGTTTTACATTTAAAACACAGAGGAGAAAGTGATGGGTTGAAAGAATGCTTGCGATTAGGAGATATATGCACCCTATATACTATTATTTTTAACTGGATTGCTTTCGTCCGAGTACAGATGGAAATCTTTTTAGCGTAACTCCAAATATGTCTTCTCAACAATAGTCACTGATAATTCTTTCATACACCTTTAATCCTATTTGTATTGGTCATATGAAAATAAAAAGTGAACTGTTGCCATATCTTACCAAACTAGCGATGTGCCTTGTCAGTTTCCAAATGTGACCCAAGCTTGTGTGTTTTCAGGTGAGGAGTTGTTCTGTAAGGTGACCAGAGAACTTGGGGCAGGTGAAAGGCTCGTGGCTTCCCTGTTGCCTCCTCCAGGATCCTCCTCCTCCCCCCACCTCTCTCCTCCACTCAGCCTTGTCACCCAGAAACAAGCTGGGGTGAAGGAGGAGTCACTGTACCCGCCGGCGCTGCGCTCAGAAATCCAGCTCCTCCCCCAGCAAGCTGGCATGGCCGCCATCTTGGCTACTGCCGTTGTCAATAGTGAGTGTTGTATTTAAGGCATGAAAATGTTAGCAGTATAGCTGCTTTTTTGTTTATATAATAGAGGATAGAAGAATAAAAAGACATACAGACACACATTACACACAGGCCCGGAATTGTTTTATTTGTTTTTATTTGGGTGACTAAGTTATAACTAAGTTATTACAGATGGATTGGTATTTTGTGGTATGAAAAGATACTAGAAACACAAGTAATAAAGTATAAATGCAAAGAAGATAATTCATTAGGCATAGGTATTTAAAATGTACAAGACATATGGGATATGGCCCCTAAAGTATTACATCAAAAACAGTATCCACTTCTAATCGTTTATACTACAAATTCTTTGTCTTGTCCGCCTTTACATCTTCTATTCAAGCATTGTTATTCTGATTACTGCAATATCAGCTGCAGCCATATGATCTACTGTTATTTTGCATTTGTCAGTAGCAATGATCTCTTTGGCCACAAGATGGCACTGCAGTTCTTTTGCTCTCCTGTCAGAGCCGCTCAATAAAGTTTCCCTTGGGCCATGTGCTATGCTGATGTCTGTAGCTGATGCCTAAACACACACATGACGTGGCCATTGGTAATCATCCTAGATCATTACACATTCCTAGATCTGTTAACACTGCAGCAAATAATTGTAATGTTATTAAAAATAACCCAGGTGATGAGATATGATAATTAGTTTCCTGTTGCCTTGGATACTCATAGCAATGGAGTGTGTGTGCGTGTGTTTCTATTTTTCTATTAGAGCTGTAGATTGACTTCTGAAATGTGATATACGCACATACTTTATGTATATTAACATCTTCAGAATAAGGGTATAGGTAAAGACTAGTAGATTAAAATTAGAACAACATTTTTACTTAAGATACTTGAAGTTGAACATCCACACCTTACCTTACCAAAACAGGTCTCTATTTGATCAGTGGTGCTTTTCATCAAGTTGGTCAAACCATACAAATTTGTGTTTCTGTTCAGTCAACTAACTCTAAATGTATGTTCTGCTGTCTATCAGAGGACATTTTCCCATGCAAGGACTGTGGAATCTGGTACCGCAGTGAGAGGAACCTGCAGGCCCACCTTATGTACTACTGCGCTAGCCGTCAGAAGCAGCCAGCCGCAGCCTCGTCCCCGCCACAAGACAAACCCAAGGAGTCTTATCCCAATGAACGCATCTGCCCCTTTCCACAGTGCAACAAGAGCTGCCCCAGTGCCAGCTCACTAGAGATCCATATGCGCACACACAGTGGTGAGAGCAAGACTTACTGTATATGTATGCCAAACAGACAAAGGATCGGGGGTCTCATTATAAAACTGTGTGTAGGATCCTTATTAAAACTGTACGTACGCCAAAAAGCCAAAAATGGCGTACACCAAAAAAAAAATCTGATTTCTAAAACCATGTGTACGCACATCGGTAAGCAATGTTCCCTTTATAAATCAGAGTGTGATTTATAAGTGTGCGTACCTGAATCAGCCTCTTATCCCGCCCTGTAAACGCCCATTTTTAACCATGAATAGTCAATGCAAAGCACCTCAATAATGCTGATCAATATAATCATGACCACTGACGGGGAAAAAGCAAAAAACAGACACTGGTGAATTGCTGAAAATTGAATCATAATTTCGGCCTGTTCTCGCAGAGTGTAGGTAAACCTTATGTATAGACTACCTATATTAATAATACCGTCCAAAACAGCGGTCTTTACGTTACTCGGGGACAGCTTGAATATACCAGACCTATAGGATAAGATTTAACAGAACTATATATTATATCCAAACAAGCCTTAGTGATGAAGTTGAAGATTATATATAATATTTATAAAAAAAAAACACTTAGCTGTCTGCCATTTCCCTCTGGAAACAGCAGGTTTCCCCCAGAGTGGCGAGGACCTGTATTTGGACCGGGATGGCACGGTTCTGATGCGTTGCCCTCTCTACTGGACCCAGTTCAGTACATAGATCCACGATCACAGCTTTAAGGAATTTAAATCGGCATATTAGCCAGTCATCGTCATGGTCCCTGAAGTCTCTTTTTCTCCTGATTCTTCCATTAGCGTAGTCCTCCTGCAGGGCCAGCAGTGCCATCATGCAGCATTACGCACGGGGGTCACCGCAGTATTTATGTTTACAACAATTTGTGATTGTTAACACCTTGCTAAAATCACAGCATCAACTAGTGGTATCCCCCCCCCTCGAGATACAATTGAATTTGACAATTTGAAGACGAAAGAAACTCTATTAGGCAAACACACTTTTCTTCATGCAGGTTTTGTTATAAACAGTATTAAAGTTCGGACTGATAACGAGGACATTAAGGGTAACGATTGCGCCAGAGCTTAACGGCTGTATTTTCAGACTTTGACATTTGATGATATATGCACAGTATTAAAGACAGATATTTAGTTATTTAGGCTACACTGTGTTCTGCAGTTATCTAATGCTAGGGTATTTAAATGCTATCCTGTATTCCATGACGGTGAGACAGCGCCGATTAAATATTAAGACCTTTTTTTTTTATTTAACATTTTATTTGAGGTGGATTTTACAAGGTTTTAATGAACAAGTATCACTCAGTACAAGCGCAAATAACACTGCTGAATTTAATCTTCATGATAATGTGGACAATATGGAATGAAAAAATGTGCGTGAGGCATCAATCCTTGAAAATATTACGAGTAATCATTATTCCCACATTTACTTTCTGCAGTCTGACTTCAGTTCACCACCTAACTATCTGCGTCGTCAATTCCCATTTGTCTCCAAAATGTGCATATGCATGGGTCAGAGTTTGCGTGGAGGACCGCATATTCTCCCGTTATTTTATAAATCACAACCTTTGCGTGGGAAGTGCTGTACGCACATTTTCAGCCCCGTTTTGTGCGTATGCCACGTTTATAAATGAGACCTCTGAACATTGAGATCTACCTTGTTACTTGACTAGTGTGCCTTCATCAACCAGTTCATTTGACTGTGCGGTAGATGAGCTCACTGTTTGTCCCTCTAACTTATTGTCCCTCTCGGTCCTTCCACAGGTGAGCGTCCATTTGTCTGTCTCATCTGTCTGTCAGCCTTTACCACAAAAGCAAACTGTGAGCGCCACCTTAAGGTCCACACGGACACACTGAACGGGGTGTGTCATGGCTGTGGCTTTGTCTCCACCACAAGGGACATCCTCTACAGCCATCTGGTCACCAGCCACATGGTTTGCCAGCCTGGATCTCACAGTGAGGTCTACTCCCCTGGCCCAGGACTTCCAAAGCTGCCCCTTTCCACTGGTAACACATATCATCATTATAACAGCTGATTTTCAAGATTATCAATTTTGTGGATCAACTTAAATCTTGACCAAACTTGAATTTTGCCATTCTCAAACCATTCAAATGTAAGCTACTGTTATAGTTCACTCATTTTGACTCTCTTCTTCAGGTCTCAGTCCAGGAGACTCGGGTGTGGTGCTGAAGTGTCAAGTGTGTGGTCACAACTCTGACTCCCCTGCCCAGCTTCAGCAGCATGTGCGAACTCACCTAGAGGTTAGGGTCCCAGCCGAAAGGAGTCCCACCCCTCGCCAAAGTACGCCATCATCAGTTGACCACCCCCAGCTCCAGCTGTCTCCCCAGGAAAGGGAGCCCCTAGCCTGTGTCCCTTTGCCAGACTCATCCAGCCCTGGTGCAAACGGCGGCTCAGCCACGCCTCGAGACTGCAGTCCTCCTGATGCCCCAACCACTGACCTAAAGATCAAAGAGGAGCCTCATTCAGACTCAGAGACAGAAGAGGAGCAAATGGAGTTTAAGGAGGATGGAGAGGAAGAGGAGCTTGGTGGAGAGGAGGGAGATCAAGAAGCAAAAAGGAAGACAAAGGAGGAGCAAATTGCCACATCCTCCTGCCAGACATTAACCTCTCCGTCGAGTCCAGCCACCGCAACTGTGAAGGCAGAACCAACTAGTCCCACCCCTGGTTCTAGCCCTGCACATTTGGGAGGTACAGGGTCAGTTCTTCCTGGAGGCGCAATGTTCTTGCCTCAGTACATGTTTAATCCTGAGGCAGCCATTTTGCCTCAGGCCTCAGAGATACTGGCTAAAATGTCAGAGATGGTCCACAGCCGTCTGAAACAGGGCCAGCCAGTTCCTCAGAACAACCCAGCAGCCTTCTTCCCATCTGGACCGACTGCACCTACAGCTGCAGCCACTCCCCCTCATAAAGGAGCCACCTGCTTTGAGTGCGATATCACCTTCAACAACATTAACAACTTCTATGCACATAAGCGGCTGTACTGCTCCAGTAGGCACCATGGAGAAGGTGCAACCTCAGCTTCAGGCCCTGGATCGACAAGAGATGCAGCCCCAGCCACGATGCCTTCCAGTGGGGTACATGGCTCGTCTGCATCTCCTCCGGGTGGAGCAGCAAGTAGAGCAGCCTCTGCTTCTCCTACTGACTCTGACCCCCCTGCAGGAAGTGGAGTAACAGAATCCAGGAGGATGGTGGAGGTGAAGACAGAAAACCCGGTGGTGAGAGAGGGAATATCATCCTCTTCTGAAGGGGAAGGTGGAGGTGGAAGTGTGGGAGGAGGAGCTGGAGGAGGAAGAGCAAGTGAAGGCAGCCAAAGTCCTGCTAGTGGTTCTGCAGAGGACCAAGAAGACGATCCCAATAGAACCTTCTGCGTGGCCTGCAACATTCGCTTCAGTCGTCATGAAAACTACACTGTTCACAAACGCTTTTACTGCGCGTCACGCCATGACCCATCCAACCACCGAGCCGTACATATGGCCAAGGCAACCACCACAGCAGCCTTCCTTCCCCAGCCCATCCGCACACGCAAGAGGAAGAAGATGTACGAGATTCACATGGCCAGAACTGAAGCCTTAGCCAATGCTGCTGCTGCTGCTGCTGCTGCCGCTGCAGCCACTGCTGCTGCCGCCTCTGCGCCATCCCCTTCCGTTCTGGGCTTGGCAGTGAAGCAAGAAGTTTCTCCCAGCGGGGCAGGCAGCTCCAGCTCTGAAGGAGATGGCCCGATTGACCTCAGCAAGAGGCCCCGTCTGAGAGAGGTTTCACGGCACAGCGGTAGCAGTAGCAGTATTCTCCCTGCCCTGCCTCTTACTGACTATCACAAGTGCACCGCCTGCAGTATCAGCTTCAACAGCATTGAGAACTACCTGGCTCATAAAACCTACTATTGCCCTGCCACCACCCTCCAGCCCCACACCTTGGAACAGCTTCACAGGCTCAAGAGATCGGCCTCCACCTCTCCCAAAAGCAAGCCTCAGCAGGAGCGCCCAGAACTTTTGCACCCTATGGAGGCTAAAGCTCTACCCGCTGAGTGGGTTGCTCAGGCTCAAGGCACATCATCCAGTCCTCACCCCTCTGCCTTACCAGCCTCCGATGCCACATCTTGTCCCAATACAAACCCCACACTTGCAGCCACCCCAGGAGCTGGAGCCAAAGGTGTAGGCGCTGGTTCCTCTCAGGTGGTCTGCCCATACTGCCCTAACAGGCTCATCACCTGTGACCTGATGGAGCACTTCAAGACTACCCACGGTCTGGTTGTAACCATTCAGCCACCCCAGCCAGGCATTGCAGTCAGTCGCAGCCCCAGCCTTAGTCCCAGGGATGGACCTGCAGCAACCACCTCCACCACCCCGACCAGCCAGCCCAGACTGGTCTCTCGTGTTCACAGAGACCGCATCAATGGACAGGCAAGGAGCGGTACAACTTCTCCTGTCTCCCCACCGGTAAACGGCAGCCCTTCCGGTGGGGTTGGATCACCTTCGGCCTGTTCACCTCTGCCGCTGTCTCCCCCAAGGGCTCCCTCTCTGACTTTATCACCTGTGCCTGAGGTCCTGAAGGAGACGGTGGGGTCATCCCATCTTCCAGACAAGGCTGTCCCGACCATAGCCTCTACACCCCAGCCTGCCCCCATCCCCAGCCCTAAAACTACAGTAATCTCCCCTGTCCTGAACGGTAACTCCCGCTTCTGTCGACTCTGCAACATCAAGTTCAGCAGCCTGTCCACGTTCATAGCTCATAAGAAATACTACTGCTCCTCCCACAGTGCTGAACATGTCAAGTGAGCTGAGCATTTCACTTCTTCATCTTCCCCTTTCTTTATCTTTCTGAGTGGAGGCTTTCCTTCACCAAAATGGCGCTCAGCTGGCATGACCATGAATGACAATGAATGACTGTTACTCACCTGGCAGGGCCTGATGCCCAACTGCTCCAGAGCAGAATTGGCAGGTGGTGTTACTAACATACATCAACTGATATTTCTCCTCTGATGGGTCAAAGTTTGTAGTACACTAAGAGCTGAGGCAGATGCTACCGGCACACACTGGTGTGCCCTTGTCCCCTAGATCACTCTCTGTCTTCGTACCCCAGTCCCCAATTCAACATCTACCACTCCCAGGCCTCACAGTATGTTGCATTATGAGGGCGATAAAAACATTTATGTCAACAGCCTCTTTTCTGTCTCATTGTTGAAATGTCAGTACCTAGATTCTGACTGTTGGAGGCATTTCTGATAATACAGGATGATGATGCTGATTATGATGAATCTCCAGTCTTCTCCTGAGCTCTTAATGTTCCAGACCTAAACAGAGGAATCATTTCTCTTGTGTGGAAAAGACTTGATCATTGTTAATGTTTTTATTATCTGTGCATAGTGTATGATGTCTGAAAAAAAGAATTCTATAATGCTTTTGGTTTCAACACTGGCTCTTTTTTGCTTACTAGAGAAGCTAAAGCGTTTTTAGCTGAAAAACAAATATGTGGTATCACAATGTTACTAATTACTGAAGGATAATATTTCAAAATGGACAGTTTTTTTTCTTCTTTTCTTTCATACACACAAATTTTTATTTTCTCTTTAAAATGCAAGGGAGAAAAAAATGTGAAATATTTATCTTTTAGTCCTCACTGATTTCATGTCAACAGAAAACTACCTACCTGGTGTCTGAGAGTACTTGTATTTTTTATTTGTATATTTTTCATACTGTTGGAAGGAACTGGGTGTGTTGAAGTGTATTTTCTAAGTGTAGATATATAATATCTTCTCACAGTAATCACTGGGATCACACTGAACTTCATTACATTTGCATTTTGTGATACATTGTGTCACTATTTGGTTTTCTGTTTATGTAGTCTTTAATTGATGGTGAGGTCTGAAAACCAGCGCTGTTTATTTTGATCCCCTCTTGTACCTTGCTGATGAGCAACACAATTAGATTAGAACAGCTTCTTCACTTACAGCTTTTCACATGAGAACGTTAAAGGGAGCGCTTCTGAGACTGTTGTGTTTATACTTTGGTGAGAACATTGTAACCTCCACATTTTACGGTTACAAAATCCAAATCTTGCGTTACCAGCCTCCATACCATGCTAAGTATGACCATCACGGACACTCCGCTTTACATGATTTGTTGCATACTGCCAAATCATACGTATACTAAGGGATACACAAAACACAAAAAAATGCTTCTGTATCTAATACACATCTTAAAAGATGTTATTTTTCTTTTAAATTATTGTGTTTCTGTCCGGCAATGAAGGCATAACAGGGAAGATTCGCATCTTAGTACAACACCTCACACAGTAGATAGATGTAATAACCACTTATTGTGGCCCATGGTGTGTGTAAGAGAGAGACCCTTTCCACTCTCACTTTATTGCTTTCTCACTCATGCACACATACACAGACAGTTTACGCTATATTCCCATGCTGCTGTTGCAGTTGCAATACAGTGTTAGTTAGAACTGTGAAATGCTTTCTTTTTTCAATTATTCATTATTATTAATATTGATGCAAACTTACCAATGTACAGTAAGGATCATCTTCAGTTTTTTAGGGCCAAGACTTAATTTTAATTGAAGCTGCCAATAGCCAATATTGCATCCAGATGCTGAATTTGTTACAAATGTAGTAATTTTCCTCCCACAAATTCTAAGAAATTTCCCTCTCGATTTTACTTTTGTCAATGTACAAGACCCTCTAAAACAGCCTTTGGACCTTTTATGATATGTTAAAACTACAGAGTTGAGAATTAGTATTAGGTCATCGCAGTTTCATTGCAAGTTCTGAGGCCAGTCCTCCCATACTGATTTCTTTGGTTAGCAGGGCAATACCTAAACCAGCTATTAGACATTTTTGCAAAAATGCTAATGTCAGTCAAAATGTAACACACACACCTAATCAAAGTCATCACTCTCAGCAGTGGTTGTAATAAATATAGTTTTTTTTTTTTAGGGGGGGACAACAGAACAAGCTGTAAACATAACACTGACATATCAGCGTATGAAAGTGTTATCGTGACTGTGGCAATGTGAGCTCCTCATTCATTAATTGTTCATCCCATCTGTCACATAATTCAAAATTCCTGGTTGATTTTTATGTTGTGGTTTGGAGCAGAACTGTACCAGACACATCTTTCTAAGTGTTTACAGTAGTATCTCTCAGTTCAAAAGGAGAAAGAAAAAGCAGAAGAAAGTCACAGAGTCATGTCAACTAGTCACAAATTGAGTAACAGAGTGCTGGAAAATCATCCTTTGAACTTACTTTAACTGCACTGTGTTGTATAAAATGTGCCGAATGTTTTAGTTTTAGGGATTTTTTTGTAATCTATTTATGTTATACAGAACTTTTCCCCGTCCAAAGTCCGTCACCTTGAAGGTCTTTCTGAAAGATTTTAACCCTCACATAAAACCTTTTTTCTAGTTAACATGTTTTCTCAATGATTCCTCTCATGTCCATAATGGAGAAAATCACTATGAATGTCAAAACGTATATTTCCATATTTTTCATTTCATTTCAGTTCCATTACACTCTTGTCCAAACTATGCATGGGAAATAAAAAAGTTCTGAGAGACACTGATGAGAATGTGACTGTACTTTATTTCTAGTGGCTTCAATCTTTTTTGATGTGAACGCCTACGCACATCTCTCGTCATGTTCCATCAGTGGAAATCCTTGACTTTTGTAGGTGCTTGATTCCCGGTGTACTCATTTAAAAATCACTTCCTTTCATAAGAAAGTTTCCAGTGTGCTGTTTCTCTTTCATACTCTTAAATGAAGGCTGAGTGAATCATCAGCTTTCCTTTTAAAAGTAAAGTGCATGGGCACTAGTACCTGTAAGAAGAAAAGTGTGCTCAGAGATCAAAGGCTGCCCAAATAATGGCAAAGTGCAGCGAAAAAAACACTGGTACCTTTAGTTTGCACAGAGACAAAATTAATTTATGCATATTTCCAAATGACTTTCTCACCTTGTATATATGCTTCAATCATGTGATGTCTCCTTGTATTTACTTATTGTGTACTACTCTGTGTTCTGGAGCCGTTTCAGCTCACAGTCAACATGTTACAAGTGTCATATTAGCATCAATGAAACACTTGACACGAGATGCCATAATCTAAATCTCGGACCCTGTGTGTGTGTGTGTGTGTGTGTGTGTGTGTGTGTGTGTGTGTGTGTGTGTGTGTGTGTGTGTGTGTGTGTGTTTGTGTGTGTGTCTTTCAAATATCTCAAGAACCATTCATTCGATCTACTTCTCACTTGGCTTCCTGGGTACCCAATGAACTTGGGGTTTGGAATTTTGAGCAGTTTGGACAGCATTGGATATTGGATATTAATAAACTGTAAATAAAACTAAACGACTGCACAATAAAGGTTGAGAAAAAAAACGCTGCCATAACAATGGCTCTTCCGTGTCTACACTTCACAATAAAAGCCCAGCTTAAATTCACTCCGAGCATTTCGCTAAAAGGTAACTCACTAAAAAGGAATCTTTTGCCAACACTCAGGGCTGTAGTCAAGTCCACTTTTGTCGAGTCCAAGACAAGTCAAAGACCAGGGGCCTCATTTATAAAACCTGTTACGCAAGAAAAAGTTGCGTGAAGCAGGGTGAAATTTGTCGTCGCAACATTCCTCGCAATAGTCGGGATTTATAAAGAATTTCCATGCGTAAAAATGTTCCCAGTTTTCCGCAAACTTTTGACCACAAGTGTGATCGTGCGTAATGCTCCCAAGGTTTTGTAGACTGCGTTTTAGTGAACTCCGATGGTATGCCCGTTTTCCGAACCTAACCCAGTTTTTGTTTTCCTGAACCCAACAATCCCGTTCTTGCTAAACCGACCCAGAGCCGGTCGCGGCGCCCGGCGAGGGGCTGCCAGCAACGGGGGAGAGGCAGGGGCTCCTCCCACACCGTGCAGCGCTGCTCTCCCCTGCCTCTCCCCGGGAAATGCGTTGTTTGTTTGATGTGTATCTGTGTGTGTGTGTGTGTGTGTGTCTGTGCGTCTTTATGTGGTCGTATCTGATTGTAGGTGTCTGTGTGTGAATGTTGTCTTTCTGCACCCGCTATTCCCACACAGTTACCATACAAGTTACCAAATTGTCACATTTCAAGCACATTCACCTGTTTTGCACCAATAATGATCCAAAATCTTGTTTCTATTTTTTACCTTTTTAATAATTGAATTTCCTTCCTCACAAAAACAAAAATGATCATATGATCATAAATGTGATCTCACATGGGTAAATGGCAAATATGAACAATAAATTATGTATATAATTGGTAATTGAGCTAAATCTGTTAAGTATTAAGGCTGTGTAACAACAATATGAACACTACACACGGGTTACAGCTTCCAAACAGGATTTTGTTTCGATGTTCTACCTCTGTTAGGAGCATATCGATCTCACAACCACTGAATCGTGTTTTTTCCCCATTTTTCCGTTTCGTGATTGGTGATCAGGGGCTCCTTTCAAGGCTGGAATATTCATTGATCGATTAACACGGACCTTATTAGGACAAATATGGGACGACCTTGGGAGGAGCGTGAGGCTCGTGCACGACAGCATAAGGTAACGCACGTCCGTATTTATAACGAGAAGAGTGCGTACAGGTTGCGCCGCAAAGGTGTTATAAATCAGAATATTGTTTTTGCGTACGGAAATTCTGACTTTTTGCGCACGAAATCTTTCACAATAGAATCTACGCACAGTTTTATAAATGAGGCCCCTGGACTAGTCGAGACCGAGTCCAAAAAGGTTCAAGTCCAAGTCAAGAGCGAATCCAAAAAGTTTGAGTCCAAGTCAAGACTGAGTCCAAATGAGAAAAAAGAATGAATGAATGAAAAAAAAGATTCCTCTTCAAGACCACTTTTATATATTTATTTTATGTTCAATTCAATTCAATTTTATTTATAGTATCAAATCATAACATAAGTTATCTCGAGACACTTTACAGATAGAGTAGGTCTAGACCACACTCTATAATTTACAAAGCCCCAACAATTCCAACAATTCCAGTAATTCCCTCAAGAGCAAGCAGTGCGACAGTGGCGAGGAAAAACTCCCTCTTGGGAAGAAACCTCGGACAGACCCAGGCTCTTGGTAGGCGGTGTCTGACGAGCCGTTGGGGGTGTGATGAACAGTGGCGATGTGATGTGTTATGTGATGTGTGAGAGACAGTATATCTTCTAGTTTGTATGATAATTGTGCTTTATTATTTGTAATAATCAAAAAGCAAGTGTAGAGTAACACAATATAGGATCAATTAGGCCATATTATTTACTTTAAGTATAAAATGAAAATTTTCCCTTTCTTGAACTTATTACTTGTCCTGAAGATTTCATGATACAAAGTGCTCCATGACATTGTGTCAGTGTCTAAATGAAAATGATTTCTCACACTAATCATGCAGTGTTGCTCAGGGCTGTCATCAAGTCCACCTTTGTCAAGTCCAAGACCAGGACTAGTAGAGACCGAGTCCAAATGAGAGACAGTCAATACCGAGTTCATATTTTATGTGATGTGAGATACAGTTAGATACAGTATCTTTTACTTTAAGACTATGACTTTAAGAATTTTGCTTTATTTGTAATAATCCAAAAGCAAGTGCAGAGTAACACACTATAGGATCAAATCAGGCCATATTATTTACTTAAAATATAAAATGAAAATGTTGCCTTTCTTCAATTTATGACTTTTCCTGAAGAAAAAAGTTACTTTAGAACAAAAGCATATAGTGCTGGACTCGGTCGAGACCAACTAGAATATTTGGCGAATCCAACGGTCGAGTTCGAGACGATTCATGATAACAATCATCCATATTGGGAGTTTACAAAGAGGGTGTGAAGGCAGCAGTGAAGCTATAGCCTCACTCTGGCCTTTCAACGTAAATTAAAACAAGCATTATTGTAGAATAATTAAGAATTATTAGAGTGCAAATCCAACTAAATTGACTGAACTCATTTTTGTAAATTCAGAATAGTATTTTTGTTTGTTGTGTGGATGAATCATTACAATGTATATTTCATTAATAAATTAACAATTTGGAAAAGTGTTTTTCCCCCTCCTTTTTTTCGGGCCAGTAAAATATACAAGGGACCAGTAAAACCGTGATCTGGGGAAAATGTTATGTTGGAACCTGCTAGGGCTTTGCAATTAAATCAAATTTTTATGGTGATTTCGATTTTGGCTCAATCACAAAACAATTATTTTGCACATTATGTTTTGCAAGTAAAGTTTTATTTTGTCTTGTCTTGTGCCCTAATATGTTTTCAATGTTGATTTGTTTATCTGTTTCACTGTTTTTTAAGTTCAATAATGTTGGTGGGGTATTCTCTCTTGGGGGAGAGGAAATGCACTCCACGCTTTCCTCTCTAACAGCCCTGTACCCCACAGTCAAACTGACATAGAGCCACACGCCCCTAGCAAGGGGTTTTCCATTTATTTTTCCAGCCATTGGATCTCAGTTGGTTATTTTCCGGCTAATTTTGATTCTTATTTCTTTTATGTCCTTATGTAAGTCTGTCCATAGCTCAATACAAACCTTCAGCGGATGTGCTGTTTCCAGAAGGGGATTAGCGTGCATGAGTGTTGGTATAGTCCATCTTTAACGTCTCTGGTCAGGACCTCATCCAAATCGGTTGCCCCCAGCTCATGACATTTAGCTCTCTGGGCTGGGTCGAGTCTGCCCAGAAATCTGCGGCACTTCTCTTTCTGAGCTATTTCACCATAGCCAGGGAATGCTCCATGCACTTCATACCGCTGGGCCCAGCAGGGAAAACTTTCATTCACCTCTCCAGCAAAGTGAGGCGGGAGTTCAAACCTGACGTTTGAGGACGACGCTCTCTGCAGTCCAGCAAGTCTCCTTTAAACGTTTTCTTCATCTTTTCTCTTACTGCCCTTTCTTACTATTACTGTGATGAGAAATTCTTGAATGCACAAGGACCAGAATCTGATAGTCGTGCTAATTATACACTGTTAAAAGTTAAGCTAGTTGAGGTAGCAGTGGCAGTGGTTAACTGACTTCACTTCAACGAACTGCCTAACACTATGCAGTAAACTTATGATGGGAGTCCAGGGAGAAAAACACCAATGTCGCCCAGGGTTTTGTGTTGCCTGAACTTGGGAGAATGATAAAATAAAATAACACGTTTCAACTTCTGAACCGAGACTCCACTGAATGTCTCCTCTTTATTATCTTTATTTACACAGTCAGAGGCAACACATGTCAAAAATCACCACTTCTGCTTTACCCTTCACAATAAAAGCTTCGGGCAGATACCCTCTATGGCCTCTATTAACATCCTCTGAACATTGATAGTGTAATTTTACAGGGAAAATATTGCTGGATGGATTTAATGTACAGAAGAAGGCAGATTTGTTTACAGTTCACAATAAATATTTGTCAACAGTATAAACCAATAGCTGAATTTCAGCTGTAGTCAGCATTGTGTTGGACAGTAAAATAGGCTACAAGCATTAAAAGTAGGCTATTGATTGTATTGTATTAAAAGTCTTACTAGGTATATTTATTAAGGTTAGCCTGACTATAGTCTCCAGCAACAATGAGCAGGATTATTAATTATTAATTCAGGTCTTTGCAAAGATTCAACATGGCATCCTCTGTACTTGCCTGTGGTAGAATGTAGACTGCTGTGATAATGACATATGTAAATTCCCTTATATAAAGTGCGATCTGCATTTGATGGACAATAAGTTTAGATCAGGTGAGCAGAAATGGGATAGTATTTTAATATTCCTAGTGTCCTTATTCCCTATGAAGCACAAGCCCCTTTTCTTCTTTCCGGAGTCCTCTGTTCTGTCACAATTATGTATAGATAGAGTCACCTTAATATGGGTTATAATGGCACTGTCTGGTAAAGCCACGTTTCGGTGAAACATTACATTACAGTGATATATCCTGGTGATCATTCAGTTTTTTATCCCTAACCCCTAACCTTAACCCTATATATATATATTCATAACTTAACATTAGTCATTCAAATGAAACCAAGGTGAAAAGTAGTGTATGTATTGTTAAAGTCAGCCATGGCTTGAAGCCAAGTAAGAAATCACTTAAAAAGTCTGCAAGTCTGAGTGGTGCCTTCCTCTCAGCACTCTGACAGATAAAATCCTTTGTGGATTAAGTTTTTCAAAGGAGACTTTATTGGCAATCTCTGCAATAGTTAAGTTTGTCCTGGTCCCTCACCCTACATTCATGATGCCATGCAATACTCCCTGTCAGGTGTTGTCAGCCTTAGATATGGTGTGCTTGAGCTAAAGTTAAAAGATAAAAACTCTGTTGTGGCATCTGATGACAAGCTGGCCATGAGAAGAGCTCTCAGGGAGTAGCTGTTACACATGCACTTAAGCATGCACGCAAACACACACACACACACACACACACACACACACACACACAGAAAGCTGTCATCTCTCATTAGGAGATGGTATACCTCAACTAATCTCACCTCACTACAGCGGGTATTGGTTCGCTGTATCGTAACAGGTCATCATGTCAGGTCATACATATCATGTGTAAGTGAGTGAGCATTCCCGGTTTTCTCCCTTTGAACTGTAGGTACATTTTTTAAAGTGGTAATCTATGACTGGCCTCTCCTGACATCATGATCCTTCCCATAATACCTTTTTATTCCTTGAAGAGAGACATACTTGTAGTGCAGAGAACACGGTATTCAGAGACTCACAGCAGAAAACTGCCTTCCAATCGGAGAGATGAAATAGAGATTGGAAAGGCCACAGTGTGCATGAAAACCCTGAAAACACACTTGAAGATCTTATTATATACGTGCATGTGTTTAAACCCTCTGAGACCAAATCTGCCGTCATTATGTTAAGCCCGCCCACCAACTCTATACACGATATGATTGGCCTGACCAGAATTTGGTTTTTCCAGCTTGCAAGCCAACGGAGAGTTGCTAGACGATGCTGGCTGCAAATTAAATCTGCTGCCGCTAGGGTGGTCTAGATTTCTAGGCTAGGTCAGTGCATATACTTTACTTCAAATACAGTTGGAAAGCGCATAGTGACTGACCCAAATGCTCTCTGGCTCATTGCAAACAGGAACTGCTTTGTTTATAAGTTCAAGGTTATTGCCAGGTGAAAGCTGGCAATAACCGCCCAAGACTGGGATTGGTTTAAAGAAATGCAATCAACCCAGAGTTTCTAAAATATATCTGTGGTGTAGCCAGACCTTGCAATGTGAGACACACTGACACCACCCACACACTGACACATACAGGGCAGAAATCCCTGTCTGTCTCTGTCATTAAAAATAACAAAGTGCAGCTTTCCCCAACAACAGTGAGTATCAGTCTTGCCCTCTGTTCCACTTCCTTCCTCACAGGTTTGCCTCCTACTCCCTTCAGGCACAGTAGCCATAAACATATGCCTGCATACAGAGAGGCTAACAAAACATTATGTAAACATGCTTTTATTGATGTAATGCATTTAATTGTATTTAAATATATGATCCTCTGACTGTTTCTTCCTCTTACATAACATATAGTGATGATATACACATGAATGCACTAAGATAAACTCTCTCTTTCTATTGAATCTTCCATCCCTTGTACTCATACTTATTAGCCAGCCAAAGTCAAAGTTGTCCTCAGTGCCATTTTTTCAGTTTTTTACATGTGTGTGTGTGTGTGTGTGTATGTGTAGAGAGAAGAGGTGGGGAAACACAGGACAGGGAGATTGGGATTGAACTCCAGTTTGAGTGTATGTTATGTTCACTCTGGTGGAATCTGGAGGTCTGTAGAGAGGCAGATCTGTCCCATGACAGCTCTTGTCTATTTCTAGAAAATTGCTGCATTTTTCCCATCTGCAAGCTCCAAGATTTAGTCTCTGAACAATGT
The DNA here is from genome assembly GCF_010015445.1 of Perca fluviatilis. Lineage (NCBI taxonomy): Eukaryota > Metazoa > Chordata > Actinopteri > Perciformes > Percidae > Perca > Perca fluviatilis. The sequence goes on from NC_053119.1 coordinate 42,021,798, forward strand.
ATATCTATCTGAAAAGTACCTTATCATGCATCTATCATGGTCTCATCAATTTTTACTGCAGCTGCTGTCTGCACTGAAAGAGCTGAATATATGTCCTTTAACACAAACCTCACTGAGATAAAAATTACCAAAAGGATAATAAGAGCAACATGTTTTGAAAAAAATATCTTTCAAGGGTATCTATACCCTCAAAGCACAGATTGTCATCTGACTACAAACTATATGGCTTATGGCTGTTTGTTTGCCCTTTAAAACCAGTATAACCATTAAATTATTGTTGAAAGAGGCCCAACAAAAAAAGACCTTAAATCTGAGAGATCAGAGAGGAAAAGGTTTTAATTAATATGCCTCCATGCCACCAAGTGGTACAAAGCAAATGTATACTGTCTAAAATTCAATCTCAACTAATATTATATATATAACAAGGTGGACTAATACAAATACCTTGAGAACATATAGTCTATGAAACATGTTAAGTAACAAAATAACCTTCCATTCCTAAGAGGTTCACCAACAGGTCAGCAGTACATCACAACACCACATATTAAAGTGAGACAATGTTTGCCAGGTGGCCAGAATCTCCATATCGCTTATTAGGTGCTGATATTTTAGTGTTGTGTTTACAACTTCCTTCTGCTTTCCCCAAGTGACCAAAACAGTTTCTGGTTAAAATATTGTTTTTGCATTTTTCACATGTGCAGACTTTTTAAGTATCCCATGTATCAATTGTAAAGCCTGTGCCCTACACTTTCAAAAAAGAATTGAACGTGTTTCCTCTTATATATGTTTTCATTGTGTTAAAGCAGACAATTCGATATAATGGTGGTGACACAAGAGGAAAGGTCAGGGGGTCACCAAAATAATAGTGTATCATTGGAGCAAGAATATTCACAAAAATCACAAATTTGTATAGTGGTGCGCACAGCAGCAATTTTCAGAAAAAATAGAATATTGTAAAAGCTCATAAATGACAGCACTTTATAAACTAACTACGCTAAAATAGAATAACATGACATTTTAATAAGGAGCCACGCAACAGCAACAACTTCTCAATGAGCTGTTGTTACAATATTGTGTTAAAAGCCGAGCTTAAGTCAATAAGCAGGATCCCGGCAGAAGTGTCCTTCCAACTTTATTGTCAGTTCACGCCGAAATTCATTTTGCGTTTCCAAGCAGCTCCACTCAAAAGAAGAAATTAATAGAAAAATACACACAGAGCCAGACAACAATTATACATATAGTACAAGGATGAATACATATCAACATCCTATTTTTTCACCGGGCCGTCTGAGCTGTGCTCCGGAAGCACCGCAACCTCTGCGAGTAATCAATACCATTCAAGTCAATGCTTGATATTCCACCACCTGCGTCACGTCCCAGAAGCGTGTGGGAAGTGGCTCTCCGCTCCGCTCCACTAAAGATATGCGCCAGGTCTATTTTCATGCGAGCTGCGGGGCGTTCAAACTGTCGGGCAGGAAGTGAAACAGCAAGAATATCCAGTCAATTTACCAAAAGACACCCCAAATATCATATAGGTCTCCTTTACTTATAGTGATGACTATATTTTAAGACGCAAATAAAGTACTTTCCATGCCAGAATGGGTGGCAAACAGAGTAAGACACACGTCCCAGAGGGACAAATAGTGGATATAATGACAAAAAAATACGGGCCTGGATGTCTCCAATGTTTAGAATATTGATCATCAAATTTTAGGTTTTCTGAAAATAGTTAACCATTAAATGTTTGGCACAATGGGAAAAGGAGAGTAAAAGTAATCTTGTATTTTATCTGCTTTTATATGTTTAACTGTTTTTAACTGCTCTTTAATGTTTAATTTCTTATACTGCACTGTAACTTTTATTCTCGTATTTTATAGTTTTTTTTATTGTTTTTATTGTTTTTATGTAAAGCACTTTGAATTGCCCTGTTGCTGAAATGTGCTATACAAATAAAACTGCCTTGCCTTGCCTTGCCTCTACAACAACATGGACAAGAGATTCATCCTGGAGGTGGAAACATAATACGAACCCATAGATCCTTTTTATCAGGATAACGCCAGAAAAGAGAACAAAACCGCGGTGCAGCCGGAATGCAGCACAGACTGGCCCAGTGGAAAATCCGGGTTAAAACAGATGGCCACCCTAGCTATGTCTGTAAAGATGTCCTTCAGCTGCTCTGCAAAGTCCTCTGCACGCAGCCTGGAATGTGATCTGGACCAGCAGTCTTCTGATGGTTTATGTTGGAGAAGACCCCCTTCACGCTGTCAGCAGTTAGCTGCAGTGCCTAGTTGTAGTTGTAACACCTGTCCCATGTAGCTATATAGTCTCTATTGTAGAGTGTAGGAAGGGGCCTGGGTTCTTTTTTTACTTTAGATGGCACTATTACCGGTACTAACTAATGCTTGTTAGCAATCTATGTTTCTCAATAACATTAAAATAACTGGCCGGTGCCTCCAATATGAATGAGGTAAGTTTTGTGTTAACCTTTATAACCTATATTACTCAGAATGAAACCTCATGTACAAAATCTAAGACCCAACAATCCATCCATCCATCCATCCATCTACCCATCCATCTTCGTCCGGGGGGAGCAGCTCAAGCAGGGGACCCCAAACTTCCCTTTCCCGAGCCACATTAACCAGCTCTGACTGGGGGATCCTGAGGCATTCCCAGGCCAGGTTGGAGATATAATCCTTCCACCTAGTCCTGGGTCTTCCCCGAGGCCTCCTCCCAGCTGGACGTGCCTGGGGAGGCGCTCAGGGGGCATCCTTACCAGATGCCCGAACCACCTCAACTGGCTCCTTTCGACGCAAAGGAGCAGTGGCTCTACTCCGAGCTCCTCACGGATGACTGAGCTCCTCACCCTATCTCTAAGGGAGACGCCAGCCACCCTCCTGAGGAAACCCATTTCGGCCACTTCTACCCTGGATCTCGTTCTTTCGGTCACGACCCAACCTTCATGACCATAGGTGAGGGTAGGAACGAAAACTGACCGGTAGATCGAGAGCTTTGCCCAGGCCCGGGTGGAGATATAATCCACCTAGTCCTGATTCTTCCCCGAGGCCTCCTCCCAGCTGGACGTGCCTGGAACACCTCCCCAGGGAGGCGCTCAGGGGGCATCCTTACCAGATGCCCGAACCACCTCAACTGGCTCCTTTCGACGCACAGGAGCAACGGCTTTACTCCGTGTTCCTCACGGATAACTGAGCTTCTTACCCTATCTCTAAGGGAGACGCTAGGCACCCTCTAGAGAAAACCAGTTTCGGCCGCCTGTACCTTGGATCTTGGTCATGACCCAGCATTTGAACATAGGTGAAAATTGACCGGTAGATCGAGAGCTTTGCCTTCTGGCTCAGCTCTCTTTTCGTCACAACGGTGCGATAAATTGAATGTAATACTGCCCCGGCTGCGCCGATTCTCCGAAAAATCTCCCGCTCCATTGTCCCCTCACTCGTGAACAAGACCCCAAGGTACTTGAACTCCTTCACTTGGGGTAAGGACTCATTCCCTACCTGGAGAAGGCACTCCATCGGTTTCCTGCTGAGAACTATGGCCTCTATGGGAAGAGGTGCTGATCCTCATCCCAGCCGCTTCACACTCGGCTGCGAACCGATCCAGTGAGTGCTGAAGGTCACAGGCCAATGATGCCATCAGGACCACATCATCTGCAAAGAGCAGTGATGAGATCCCAGCCCACCGAACTGCAACCCCTCCCCACCCCGACTATGCCTCGATATCCTGTCCATAAATACTACAAACAGGATTGGCGACAATGCGCAGCCCTAGCGGAGGCCAATCCTCACCTGAAATGAGTCTGACTTACTGCCGAGAACCCTGACACAGCTCTCGCTTCGGTCAAACAGAGTTTGGATGGCCCTGAGAAGAGACCCCATCACCCCATACTCCCGCAGCACCTCCCACAGTATCTCCCGGGGAACCCGGTCATAGGCCTTCTCCAGATCCACAAAGCACATGTAGACTGGAAGGGCATACTCCCAGGCCCCCTCCAGGATCCTTGCGAGAGTGAAGATCTGGTCCGTTGTTCCACGACCAGGACAGAATCCGCATTGTTCCTCTTCAACCCAAGGTTCGACTATCGGCCAAACCCTCGTTTCCAGCACCCAACAAGTATACTTTAAATACAATAAACTTCCTGTCTTGTTAGTTTCCCTCCATTTCTGCTCTATTGTCTTGTCCTGTTAATTGGTCTGTGTATTTCTACTGGTATTCCTCTGTCCTTTGTCGGTTTGTCTCTCTCTGTTTGTCCTGTGAGAGTCCTGTTCGTTTGTAGTTGTAAGTTTATAAGTTGTAGAGTCAAAATAAAGTGTCTTTGTCTGCACTTCTGCCTGGAAGAGTCTTGCATTTGGATCCTCCTGCTGAAATTGTGACACCCTCTTTTATATGACACACAAAATAATATGTTGCCTCAATATAGCTTTCAGAGTATACTATAAATTGTTACCTATGCTTAGGTTTTAATAAAATAAATGCATAAAACCTTTTGACATGTAAACCCTAATAATTGTCTGTGGGCCCACACTCACACATTCATACTCAGCAATCAAAAAAAAAAAAAAAAAAACCCTGTTGCAGGCCTGGGTAGAAGGTTGGGAGCGTGGAGGCCTAGAACTGTGACGGCCGTTTCACATGTTTACACAAGCAATAAAATAAAATGCACATGCAATATACTCAGTACTCACGAATCCCGGTGATAGTCAAGGGGATACAATATATGATTAAAGCTGCAAGCAGCGATGGACGGGCCCTCGTGCCTCTGCGCGCGTCGGGGTTACTGGCGGACGCAGCTCCTTGCGACAATGCATTTGCGCAGCACTCAGACGCCGCAAATCGTCACCAATGAAAAGGGAACTCCCCGCTGAGTTCAATGATACCTCACACAAGACTCTACGTCATACAGTTTATTAGCTGTAAAAGGGGGCGTGGCCAAAGTATAGGGGGCGGGCTAAACCTTTACGAATAAAAATGGAAGTCTCTGCTGAATTCATTGATACCTCACACAAGACTCTACCTTAAACAGGTCACTCATTTATGTAAGGGGCGTAGCGTAAGCATAGAGGGGGGCAAGCCAAACCATGACCAATGAATAAGGAAGTCTCTGCTGAGTTCACTGATACCTACTAAGACTTACATAAACGGGTCACCATTTAAAAGGGGCTGCCACATTATAAGGGGCGAGGGCCAAACCATTACCAATTAAAAGGAACTCTCTGCTTAGTGCAATGATACCTCACACAAGACTCTACCTTAGATGGGTCAGCATGTATGAAAGGGGGCGTGGCTTAAAACACTGGGGGTGGGCCAAACCATAACCAATGAAGAAGGAAGTCTCTGCTTAGTTCAATGATACCACACACAAGGGTATACATCAAATGGGACATTAGTTATAAAAGGGTGTGGCTAAATCTTAGGGGGGGTCAAACCATCACCAATTAAAAAGGAACTCTTTGCTGAATTCATTGATACCTCACACAAGACTCTACCTTAAACGGTTCAAATGTTATGAAAGGGGGCGTGGTCTGAGTAAGTGGGCATGGTTAATGTATAGGGGGCAGCTCAGTATCACATGTAGACCACACATTATAATTTTCATGTAAATCTGATGATGTTTGTCATATAAGGCGCATTTCCTGTTGCCAGCGCTATGACCACAAGTCAATTTTGGCCTGTAGGTGTCCTAAGGCCTGGACCCTTGTTAATTGTGATACATTTCGGGCAGATACGACAACGTACACTCAAGTTACAACAACTTCTTTGTTCATGGTACAGACCAAGTTTGAAGTCCATCGGATGAAATCTCTAGGAGGAGTTCGTTAAAGTATAGCACCTTGACTTTTAGGCCTACTTCCTGTTGCCACTAGGGGGCGCTATGACTTTAAGTAAATATCGGCCTTTATTTGTCCTCAGGGTTGGACTCTCATGAATCCTGAAAAGTTTCGAGCCAGTTGGACAATGTACACTCAAGTTACAGCCACTTCCTGTTTTGATGGCAAAACGCACAAAATGGCCGCCCTGCCATGGCCACGCCCTATGACGAAAAGTTTTTCTTTTAACAACTTTTCATCTTTCGTCTTAAGATGGCACAGACCGATTTTGAAGTTGATCGGATGAAATCTCTAGGAGGAGTTCGTTAAAGTACGACATGTGGAAATGGCCAAAATCGCACTAATTTCGAACTTTTAAATCAAAATGGCGGACTTCCTGTTGGGTTTAGGGTATGGCTCCAATGAAGTGTTCTGTGCGTCTTGACATGTTACATATGTGTACCAAGTTTCGTGAGTCTACGTTAAACATACTGCAGGGGAGCGGGAAGATCACCGGAAGAGAAAACAGCAGTGACAGTCTACATCACAATTATAAAAAACAGAAACATTTTAAAATTTAACTTCTAGCAAAAAGCAGGTGGGGGGGCACTGCGGCAAATATTGGGATGGCTCCTCCCCTAACGCATGTAATCTCACTCCAAACTTTTGATAAAACTTGAGAACCCTGATGACATTTGATGTAAACGTAGTCAGTGAGAACTCTGTGGTGTCTGTGGCTTGGAGTGCAAGGCACCTGGGTGTAACACTGAATGACCAGCTATTTTTCACTGCCAACGACCCAGTACCAAAGATTCATGTTCCACAACATCAGAAAGACCTAAGAAGGTGACACAGGTTTTGGCTCTTGCTCTTCTGATCTCGTGTCTAGGCTTCTGCAACTCCCCCCTGTCAGGATAGATCACAATCTATCATGGACTCCTTACATAGAGAATATTTGCACCTTTTCTTTCTCCGTAGACTTAGATCCTTTGGAACCAGCTGCCAGATTATCTCTGTTTTATGCTGTACTGCAGCACAGCCTGGTTTAGCAGCCTGTCTGCTAAATTTTAAACTAAATTATATAATCAACTCAAAGTTTGTGCTAAGATCATTGGTCAACCTGTTGCACACTCTTTTCAAACAACCCACAAGAAGAGCATGCTCAGACTTGCTAACAGCATCTTATCAGACTACATGCATGCATTTAAATTATGAATAACAAATTCTGCCTTCTAATAAGCAAATTTAGAGTTCCTTTGTTATATACAACAGGCTCAATATCCCCTCATTTCCACTTTATTTCCACTAAGATGACTCTGCTTGCCATACCCAGAGTCGGAACAAAAAAGGGGGAAGCTGCGTTCAGCTTCTATGGTCCCTACATCTGGAACAAACTACCGCTAAACTGTAGGTCGGCACCTAATCTCAGCTCTTTTAAATCAAGGTTGAAGACCTTTCTTTTTAACACTGCCTTTTCTTAATTCATTTTTGTATTTAAATTTTAAATTTTATTCATTCATTTTTTATAACTGTTTCTTCATCGGTTCCCAATTTGTATGATATTTTTAACTGTCTATATGTCTTGTGTAAAGCACTTTGAATCGCATTGCTGCTAAATTGTGCTATACAAATAAAATTGCCTTGCCTTGCCTTGCCTAATGTCCTCCAGGGCCCAGTGATGCTTTTAATTGCTTGGCTTTTGTGGCTCAGTGTTCATTCTTCCCTTTTCTCCTCAAGTTACCACAACTGCCCACTTTGTGTGCCATATTTGGGGCAGATTGATAGACAGCTTGTCCCTCCTTTGTGTTCTCTCCACTTGGTGCATCATCCATCTTTCCATCCACCTCTGCTTACCTCTGGCAGCGGGTATCCAGCCTCAGCGGGGCACAGGCGAGGTTGCCTTTCTGCAGATACAATGATAGGCCATGTATAATTTATGGAGGGAAAGTGCATGACGGCAGTTATATGCAATACTGGCTTCCGTTATCTGCTCGAAACCTGGGTGGGGGGGGGGGGGGCGCACTCCATTCACTGTCACACTACCACTATGTCAGCAAGATCTTTACTTCACTTAGAAACTCTTGGTTTTCCGACTTGTCTCTTGGGAAAAGGCAGTCTCCTTATACACATTTGCTGTAAAAATGGTTCAATACACACATATTCATCTTAAGCATGTATCAGAGAACTTGACCTGTGTGACAAAGAAAATGACCACCTGTAGTTATTTATATCTGTAACATTCATAGAGATTGTACCATAACACTTTAATGGTGGCGCTTAGTGCTTATCCGGGTTGACGTTGAACTCTGTCTCCTCATATATGTTGCTCTCTGTTATATTTATCTCATTAGCTCTATTCCATATAAAGCTGGTCACTTCTGGAGAGAACTTGGAGGTAACTGTTTCCATGGATATCGTGGTCATAGCAGCCACTTATATATAGCCGACATGTCATATGAGCTCTGTCTTTCCCTGCACCCCTTATCACCAAAGAACCAAATCCTATAAATATAATTAAATTAAAAATCTTTAAATCTTTCTGAGCAGACATATCTCACAGATAAAGTGATCAGTATGCAGTAGATGCTATATTTTAATGTCTTATGGTGCTGTGCTGTAAATAATTAATGCATTATCAGACATGTTTTGATCTATTTTTTTTTCTTCACGAAGGGTGGAGGGGGGCAATGGGAAATAACAGTCAGTAAATGCCATGTTGAGATTTTAAATCATACAGTATGTTGATATTTCCATGATATTTCCATTGCTCCAAAGTTCTGTTTTATCATAAAAAAATCCATTATGAATTAAATGAATAATCAAAGCTATAGAAAAGGTTCTGATGTACCGTAAATTGTATTAATACTACATCCAACAGCGTTAGTCATGTAGAATTTTATATAAATACCATAAATCTGAAATGTCATTACCTGTAGTGACATCATGTTTTTATTGTGGTGTATGGTTACTATTGCTTTGGAAGTTTGTTTTCAGCATAAAATCCTTTGCCCTCAAATGCCCTCAGCCCTGCTGAACAGTTCATTTTATTTTGCTTTGGTTTGCAACCTTAATACTCCACACTCATCAACCTTTTTAACAGGGACACACTGGTGTCTTTGTGCTGAGAAATGTCTCACATATCATTGTAAAATCACTGTTAACATGAAAACTGATAGTAAGGAGAAAACCTCCAGGTTTCAAGGTCTTCAGTAATAGGACAGATAAACAAATCGTGTTTAAGTGCAGCGGTCGGGTTAATGGAGTGAGAGGACGCTGTAGCGCTTGCTCTCTGTGTCAAATAATGTGTCGTAATATCTGTATCAGTTATCGTATAACGTTATTAACATCACTTGTTGTCAGCTTACCTCATGCATTTAAACGATTTTTCTTTTAGTAAAGCAGATAACCTATGGCGCTAGAACAGTGACAGTAACCTGTGGAACTGAAAATAAAAATTGGCATTGAAACAACAAATATTGGCACTGAAAAATGTTGAACTGAAATATAAAACACAAACATCAAAATGTTATAATCTCACAACGCTATTATATTGTTTCAATTTGACATTTTTTTTGCATTTTTCAATGTCAATCTACATTTTTTCTTGATGTCTGTCTTTTTTCAGTGACAGGTTTTTTTTACGCTGTCAGGATTTTTACAACGTCACTGGTTTTCAGTTTTAAAGGGGTGGTTCAGAATTTTGGACATAGGACCTCATTTCCAAGTTAGCCAGTGTGTTATTTATCAGTGGTGACAGTTTTCAACACTTTCATCCAGTCCTGCAGAGTTCGCTGGTGCTAGGCTAGCGCAAGTCAACGGTATCTGCTAGCCTGCCATTAAAAGCAGTCTTACACACTCCACAGTACACCCGAGGCAAATAAATTATAACGCCAGACTATCGATGTAAATGTCTGTTGATAAAATAATGTTAGAAATAAAACTACCCTTGCATCTCAATGATCGCATTACATTTTGAGGGACTAGTTTCTCAGCAGCAGTGGAATTTTACTTAGCTCCGGTTAGTAGTAATGCGCCAAAAAGTAAACAGAGAAGCACACTCCAGTCGGGACACCTAGGTAGTAGCTACTGGCTTGGACATCAAGACACCGGCGGCGACCCTACTCAAGTGGCAAATGTGTAGTGATCATTTTAGACCAGATGACTTGAAAAACCCCGCAATCTAAAGGACCACAAGTCACTGACGATGAATGCGGTTCCATCCATTTTTCTAGATGCACCAACAGCTACTGATGAACAGGTAATAACTTTCAGTAGGCTACTCTAGCTAATAAAGCTAGCCCCTTTCATAATGTTAGCCTAGCTGCTACTGATAGATTGAGACTGACAACGTTAGTGGAGATAACGTTACAGTTCAATACATTGAATGGAGAGTAAATGCGAAAAGTATTGCTTTTTCTATAATTTTAAAAAAAAAAAATAAAAAATTAGTTGCTTTCACCCGGTAAATACCTTTATGTGAGTTATAGCCTGGCAGAGTGTTGGAGCTCATAGTGGCAAGTAAATAAACTTTTTCATGTAAACCAGATTTCTAGGTAGCCTAGGTAATATCACTCTGCCGCTGCTGTAGCCTATGCTACCAACTACAGGGAACAAAGTATAACTATTGCAATGCGATGCAATGGTAGTTTTATTTGTAACAGTATTCTATCAACACAGACATTTACATCAATAGTCTGGCGTTATAATTTATTTGCCTCGGGTGTACTGTGGAGTGTGTAAGACTGTTTTTAATGGCAGGCTAGCAGATACCGTTGACTTGCGCTAGCCTAGCACCAGCGAACTCTGCAACTGGAAGGACTGGATGAAAAGTGTTGAAAACTGTCTCCACTGATAAATAACACACTGGCTAACTTTGAAATGAGGTCCTATGTCCAAAATTCTGAACCACCCCTTTAACTTTTTGTTACTGTTTTGGCGTAGAGAGGAGGGGCTTGAGGGGAGGGACAAAGAGGGCGCGGTTTACAGGTAATTTGCATATAATTTGCACACTGGCGAGAGATCGCACCTCCACACGCATCCTCACAGATGTGTTATAACCACATATCTGCAATGGCTTCCACAAGTTCACCTGGAACCTCCAAATCTCAAGTAAGTGTGTTTATCTCTGCCATTTTATTTCACATAGAAGTATGGTTTAGTGTTAACTTTTAATTTCACTATCTTAAATGTTTCCTACAGTCTTCAAACCCAGAGAAATCCACCTGTCAGTGGTGTCATAAAACCTTTGACCCCTCTGGTTCCTCTAACTTCCATCAAAACACAGGCACCCAGATGATACGTTTGAGAGTAATCGTAAATCATACAATGTCACAGAAAGAATATTACTCAGTAACCATAATACAACTTGCTTTCTGCCACACAGCATCATTTTTTAGGGTTAGGGTTAGGGCTAACCCCCTAACCCATATCGATTGATCAAGCTTAACGTGCTACGTTGACAGCCCTGGGGGACACAACACATCCACAGTTAGCCAGCAGCCTGCCATTATTATAAACGTGAAGAACTGTAGTCACTGACCAGGGTTCTCACATAAATATGTGTTCCTCTGGTGCAGGTGGGAGAAGGCAGTGTGGAGGGTTAGGGTGATGGTGTTGTCTAATGATACAACTGTTATTTCTAGTCTTTATTGTTGCTATTACTGCCACTGTTCATCATTCCAACTGCTACAATTATTATGAATCATATTTGTCTATATCTGTATCAGTGTCTGTGTCCAAACCGGCAGTGACAGATGGCCACCCACAAAGAGCCTGGGTCTGTCCGAGCTTTCTGCCTGAAGGAAGTTTTTCCTCACCACTGTCGCACCAAATGTTTTGCTCGTGGGAAATTGTTGGGTCTTTGTAAACGATAGAGTGTGGTCTAGACCAACTCTATCTATAAAGTGTCCTGAGATAACTCTTGTTATCTTTTGATACAATAAATAAAATTGAATTGAAATTGAATTGATGATCTGTTTGGCCTGTATGCAAATTGCAATGGGTCAGTCAGAAAGACAGGGGGTGATGAAAGTCCATTCACGCAAATAGTGGGTTCATTCACTCACTCAATTTTTTTTAAATTACAGAAAGTAAAATATGTTAATATTGTTACAGTGTAATTCCCCAAACTGGGTCACATTACAGAAATAATCATCCTATAACAATAATCATCACAGCCCTGTTTGCACCATTATTGCTGCATGTGCAATAGTGCAACATACATGATAGATGTGGTGCACCCTAGATATATACTGTCAGCTGTGTGAAACGATGTAATTGAGCCACACAACTGAATTGACCTACTATTTTAATTATAGATATTTATAGTTAAAGCCTCGCAAGTGGCTTGCCAAAGTTTTTTAAGAGTTCCTAGAATAGCAAAACTAGGTGGCGTTGTCAGACAACATTTTATTTCAAGTGTCCGCCACTTACCTGGCGGCGCCCTGGCAGTGCCCTGGCCACATATCCATGGTGTCCCACTTCTGGGATAGCTGTGTTGCCGCCGGCCTGATTTCACTCTTTTTGGCGGGATGTCCGTTGATTCAATTCAATTCAATTTTATTTATAGTATCAAATCATACCACAAGTTATCTCGAGACACTTTACAGATAGAGTAGGTCTAGACCACACTCTATAATTTATACAAAGCCCCAACAATTCCAGTAATTCCCTCAAGAGCAAGCAGTGCGACAGTGGCGAGGAAAAACTCCCTCTTGGGAAGAAACCTCGGACAGACCCAGCTTCTTGGTGGGGGCGCCCCGTCTGACAAGCCGGTTGGGGGTGTGATGAACAGTGGCGATAGTAGTCACATTAATAATGGAACAGTGACTGGATGTAGCGGGAAGCTGCAGGGTTCAGCAGGACGCAGCATGACATTGCAGGGCATCGCTGAGCTCAGCAGGGAGTGCAGCAGGACCACGGCACAGCTGCAACCAGGGTCTTGGTGCCAACGTTCTCCAAGGAAATACGCTGGGGAAAAAGCATAAGGACTCCGGGGAGTAAACTCCCCAGAAGCTAGGATTAGTAACAAGCATTTCTGGGGCGGGGCTGCACACAAATAGTAATAGTAATGGTAATAGTAACAGTAATAGAAAGGGAAGAGGAGAGACAGCTCAGTGTGTCAAAGGAAGGAAGTCCCCCGGCAGTCTAGAACTATAACAGCGTAACTATAACAGGTAACTAAGAGAGACAGGTCATAAGGAGAGGTAGCTTTTCCGGGCTTAGAACTCTCCCCTGCCCGGATCTGGCTTGGCGGCCTGCCTCCCTCTACTTTGTTATGTATTATTAATCTAACAATTATGAAGAGAAGCAGTTGGGCCAGTTAGGTGAACACTGCAACTCCTCACTCCCTAACTATAAGCTTTATCAAATAGGAGAGTTTTAAGTTCATTCTTGAATGAGGTGACAGTTTCTGCCCCGAACCCAGATTGGGAGCTGGTTCCATAGGAGAGGAGCCTGATAACTGAAGGCTCTAGCTCCCATTCTACTTTTAGAGACTCTAGGTACCACCAGTAACTCTGCATTCTGGGAGCGCAGTGCTCTAGTAGGACAATAGGGTATTAGGAGCTCTTCTAGATAAGATGGTGCTAGACCATTTAGAGCTTTGTAGGTCAAGAGAAGGACTTTAAACTCAATCCTGGATTTACAGGAAGCCAATGCAGAGAAGCTAATACAGGAGAAATAAAATCTCTTTTCTTAGTTCTTGTGAGAACACGCAGCTGCAGCATTCTGGATCAGCTGGAGAGTCTTAAGAGACTTATTTGAGCAACCTGACAGTAAGGAATTACAATAGTCCAGCCTGGAAGTAACAAATGCTTGGACTAGTTTTTCAGCGTTGTTTTGAGACAGGATATTCCTAATTTTGGCAATGTTACGAAGATGAAAAAGGCTGTTCTTGAGGTTTGTTTTAGATTGGCATTAAAGAATATATCCTGATCAAAGATAACTCCTAAATTTCTAACAGTGGTGCTGGAGGCCAGGGCAACACCATCCAGAGTAGCTATATCTCTAGATAATGAAGTTCGGAGGTGTTTAGGGCCCAGCCCAACAACTTCAGTTTTGTTAGGGTTTAACATCAGAAAATTATAGGTCATCCAGGATTTTATATCCTTAATGCACGCTTGAAATTTAGCTAGCTGACTGGTTTCGGTCTGGTTTGATTGACAAGTATAATTGGGTGTCATCCGCATAACAGTGAATGTTAATTGAGTGTTTTCTAATAATATTGCCTAGAGGAAGCATATATAAGGAGAATAGAATTGGTCCAAGCACTGAGCCTTGAGGAACCCCATGGCTAACTTTAGCGTACTTGGAGGATTTATCATTAACATTCACAAATTGAGATTGATCAGAGAAATAGGACCTAAACCAACTCAGAGCAATTCCTTTAATGCCAACCAAGTGTTCCAATCTCGCGTAACAGGATTGAATGGTCAATTGTGTCAAATGCAGCACTAAGATCTAGTAAAACAAGAATGGAGACAAGACCTTTGTCTGCAGCAGTTAAAAGGTCGTTAGTAATTTTCACCAGTGCCGTCTCTGCTATGATTCTTTCTAAATCCTGATTGAAAGTCATCAAATAAACTATTGCTATGTAGAAAATCACATAACTGATTAGCAACCACCTTCTCAAGGATCTTGGATAGAAAAGGAAGGTTAGATATAGGTCTATAGTTTGCTAAGACCTCAGGATCCAGGGTGGGTTTTTTTCAGAAGAGGTTTTATCACAGCTACTTTAAATGACTGTGGTACATAACCTGTTAATAGAGACATATTGATCATATCTAGTAATGAGGTGTTAACCACAGGTAATGCTTCTTTGAGTAGTCTCGTGGATGGGGTCCAAAAGACAGGTAGATGGCTTAGCTGAGAATATCTTTAACATTAATTGTTGAAGGTCTATAGGATAAAAGCAATCTAAGTATATGTCGAGACTAGTCTTTATTTCTAACGACTCGTGCTTAAAGGTGAACCGTTAGAAGTTGAGTGTAAAAGGTGATGAATTTTATCTCTAATTGTTGTAATTTTATCATTGAAGAAGCTCATGAAGTCATCACTACTCAGAGCTAGAGGAATAGATGGCTCAGTAGAGCTGTGGCTATCTGTCAGCCTGGCGACAGTGCTGAAAAGAAACCTTGGGTTGTTCTTGTTTTCTTCTATTAGTGATGTGTAATAGTCTGATCTGGCCTTTCTTAGGGCCTTCCTATAGGTTTTGAGACTTTCTTGCCAATCCAAACGAGATTCTTCCACCTTGGTGGAACGCCACTTACATTCAAGGTTTTGCGAGATTTGTTTTCATTTGCGAGTTTGGGAGTTATACCAAGGTGCTAGTTTCCTTTGCTTCATCATCTTCTTTTTCAGGGGAGCAACGGAGTCTAAGGTCGTCCCGTAGGGCATGTCGTAACAACGGCTACAAATGCATCAATATTGAGAGGGACTGAGGTTAACATACAGGTCCTCTGTTATGTTAAGGCATGACATAGAGTCGAATGCTGTTGGAATATCTTCTTTAAATTTAGCTATAGCACTGTCAGATAAGCATCTGGTGTAGGAGCTTTTATCTAATTTAATATAATCAGGTAGTAAGAATTCGAAAGTGATTAAAGAATGATCTGATAATACCGAATTCTGCAAAAATTATTATTAAATCCTCAATTTCAATACCATATGCCAGCACAAGGTCGAGGGTGTGGTTTAAACAGTGCGCGCCTTGTGCACACTCTGACTGAAACCGATTGAATCCAGTAATGAGTTGAAAGCAGTACTAAGGCTGTCATTGTCAACGTCCACATGGATATTAAAATCACCTACAAGAAGTACTTGGTCTGATTTAAGGACTAAACATGATAAAAACTCTGAGAATTCAGATAAAAATTCAGAATACGGACCTGGAGCCCTGTAAATAACAACGAATATAATTGGCTGTAATGTTTTCCATTTTGGATGTTGAAGATTAAGAACAAGACTTTCAAATGAGTTATAATGTAATTTAGGTTTAGGAGTAATTAACAGGCTTGCATCAAAGATGGCTGCAACTCCCCCCCTCGGCCTGAGCCTCTAGGAATTTGAGTATTAATATGGCTGGGAGGAGTGGCTTCATTTAGACTAACATAGTCTTCATGGCCCAGCCAGGTTTCAGTAAGACAAAATAAATCAATTTTATTATCTGATATCAACTCGTTTACCAGTACTGCTTTAGAAGACAGAGATCTAATATTTAATAGTCCACATTTAATTTTCCTATTTTGTTCTATTGCAGTCGTTTTAATTCCAATTAGGTTGTTAAGTATAGCGCATCTTTTGTTTACCTTTGATTTAACCGATCTGAGCCGGGGGACAGACACGCGTTTATTCGACTATGAGTGGGCGACTGCTCCAACGGAAGCACAGAGGGGCGTGAGCACTGCACCTCTGATTACTAATATCAAACTTGGGTTGTCATAGTTTATGTCTGATAAATTCGTTCAGATTTTTTGATATGAGAGCGGGACCGCCCCCAGGTGGGATGAATGCCGTCTCCTCCATCAGACCAGGCTTTCCCCAAAACGCCCTCCAGTTATTCACATAGCCCACATCATTAGCTGGGCACCACCCCGACAACCAGCGGTGGAAGGATGACGTACGCCTGTACATTTCATCATTGGTCAGGTTTGGCAGGGGTCCAGAGAAAACTACTGAGTCCGACATTGTCTTTGCGTACGCAAAAAGTGACTCAACATTCATTTTAGTGATCTCCCGATTTACGACCATTACCACCTACGTGAAGTATGATCTTACTGTATTTACGGTTCTTTTTGCCAGCAGCTTTAGATGGGTTTCTATACCGCCCGCCCCCGCCCGAGGACACATATGACCGTGAGGTAGGCCTACTGTAGCCGCGGCGGCGCTGGCTTCACATATCGCAGTATAGAGCTCCCAATAACCAGAACTGGCTTGTATCGCTGAGTAGGGAGTGTATCGCTGAGTAGGGAGAAATTGTTAGAGAGGGAAGACGCCCGGTTTAGAGCGACCGTCATCATGTGCACTCCCTGGTCTAGATCTAACGCTACGCCCTCCGGGACAGTCATTCACCACTCGCGCTGCTCGGGGTCTGCCGGGGACAGCTAGCAGAAGCTACAGAAGCTACAGTATGTTGGCCCGCATTAACTACATGGTGCTGGCTAGCTACGGAAGCATACGATTCTGATTCCGGGCGGAGCCGGACTCAAATTACTCAAGCCTTGCCTCCAAAACAGCGAATATGCTACATTTATTACATGTATCGTTATCACTAAAGGAGGCAGAGGAATAGCTAAACATTTGACACACAGAGCAAGAAAGAGCAGGAGAGGGAGAGGAATTAGCCATTGCTAATGGCTAAGCTAAAGTAGCTAACAGTGTTTTAACAATTGTAAATTCAGCGAAGTCAGTCACTGTAAGTGAGGCTAAGTATAAGTGCTTGAGTAAAACAATTGTAATTCAAATGCAATCCAGGCAAATAGCCGCTAATTTAAACAGTGAAGCAGAGTTCAGTAAGTTTTTGCCGGAGCAGCAAACTAGCGTTTGTAACACGGGAACACCGGAAGTGACACAATAACGCCTCACCTTACACGTCGGCACGTCCGTACGAGTACAGTTTGTGCGTCGTTGAGTATGCTTTTTTTGTTAATAAACACACCAGTTTGTGCACTTCAAAAGCTTCTTGTCCAGCTTCCCCAAAATGCCCCACCACCTCCTCGCCCTTGGCATGAGATGGGTGGTTTGACCTAAGCATAACACACAAAATGTATTAATGTAATGTACTTTATTTGATTTAAAAGTTACATTGTTTATTTAGGTGAGCAGCAGGTAGGCCATCTACCTGCGGTGTTACCTATTAATAGCGACAATATTTATCTCTGCTCCTCTATGGCTTTATCCACTAAGCCCTATCTGCACACCAATGATAGCACAGTAAGAGCAGAAATCAATCTGCTCAGCAGTTGGCTGGCTGGTTGCTTGGTAATCGACAGGAGGGGATCGCAGGACTCTCTTTGTCTGGAGATTTATGTAAGCTCAAAAAGCAAAGAATTTTCTGAGAACGACCTTCGACTATCACCACCATCACGTTTTCTGAAGGGAACGCAGAAGGAGGGTGAAAGAGGGAAGAGAAATGATTTTTGTCATTTCAGGGTCTTTTAGGACGATGACAAATGCCCCTACTGTGATCAGTTGCTCCACCTAAATAGCACCCAGCCTAGCACCTGCTGAGAATTCAACTGTTTTACTGTATGCTTCAAAGAAGTACTGCATGTGGGTGGGAAGAGTAGGGGTTAGGCATTGTGCCTGGCACTATGATTAATGGCTTTGAGACTTTGAAAGAAACACTGAAAATCAATCCAAGCAATAGATTTGATCTGTGGACCAACAAACAAAAGATCCACAGTAATGATGCAACATGTGGCTTGGCTATTTTTATTGTTGGACTTTTGTTGCTGAGGTGGGTGGGACAGTGCAACTGAGATAGTGTTTATGCAGAGCCTGCAGCAGTGTAATTTTGGCGCTATTTGTTTGGTATAAAATGATGTCTCTTGTTTCTGCCTGATTAGCCCACCTCGTATTGAAAGTGCAAGTGTGTGGAACAATTTATGTGGATTTATATGGCATTTGCACACACTTTAAAATCACAAAAACACTTTGATGTATGTTAAGTTTATCATGTATCACGGACAGTTTGGTTCTTAAAATCAGTAGCTGAACATAACATTTTCAGTTAACTTTACATGAACGCTGGTACTTTTGTCACTGTCGTAATGTTACATAATAAACATGTGTTACGTAACTGAAGTCAGATAAATAACCGATACACAAGTTAGGAGAGTGCTGTTATGACATAACTAAACTGGTTTTGGATAAAATGAACATGAACACATGTTGCATTAACGTCATATGGGCATGAAATAACACTAAATAACTGGCACTTGAACTTGCTGTAGGGGGCGGAGTTAACACTGGCTTTTATCTGCACGGCTTTTGGGAAGGCTGCTCTGTTGTATCCTCGCGTATGGCTCCTCAGAGATCACTCCATTATCCTCGCTCCTCAGTCCTCAGGGCATGAATAAGAACTTTGAGTTTAAATTTATGGGATAGTTCCGCTGGTGGTTCCTCAGGATGTCCTTCACCTTCCGCTTTCTTTGTGTTCCTTGTGGCATTCCAAACTCTGGTCGATTTGGGAAACATCCTCCGAGCTAGAACCGACAATCACACACTCGACAGCCATTTTAATTCCAGAGCTCACCTCCCTACGTCCACATGTTCCAGCAAAACAAGTTCCTTCCCGAGACTATTTAGCAGAGGTACCATGGCTCCGTCCAGAGCTTAACACTGCCCAAGACGATTATTATTGGTTTAAAGAAATACCAATAAACTATAACATGTTTTCTTCTATCCTGGAATGTTGTGTGGACTAGCCAGACCCTCCTCCGCAGCGCTGTGGAGAAAGGTCTGGTGATGCGAGACTAGGGAGAAAGGGATATTGGGGGACAGGAAACTAAACTAATCGGGTAGGCAGTCACACAGGCAGCAAAACAAGGGCAGGACATAAAGTATTTGAAACGAGACAAGAGGTTTGTATCTAAACAAAACTGCAAAATAAAATAATTAAATCAACAGACTGGGATGTGACAGATATTGTTCGAATAGGATCACGTCAGTTTGATTATCAACATCACAGGGACATAAGGCTAATTCTATCTGGGTACAGTGGGCAGTACCTGCTCCCCCCCTCTCATCTCCATCACCTTCTCTCTTTCTTTTTCTATCAGTCTCCTCATCTTATCTTATCTTATCATTTTTGTCGGTCTCAGTGAGGAAAGTAAACACAGGGTCAATTGATATTTATATGTAAATGTTAGCGGCCTCCAATAGGATCATCTTGCAATGAAAATAAAAATATATAGGCCCTAGGGTGAAAGTAAAATAAAAACTTATTAGCCAGCATCAAGATGGATGGTCACTGTTTAATGTAGCGCAACCACACAGAAACTATCCGTCAGATGATGTCTGGATATATCAATTAGAAAGCAGTCCACTAGTAAAACTATCTAGTTAGCCTTCCTGTATGATGCTTTGGATGGATTCAGCTGCCTGTCCGGTTTCCTCAAGTTGTTGACATAATCAAAGAAACACCCTTGTTGATGAAGAACATTCACTTTACCACACACACACACACACACACACACACACACACACACACACACACACACACACACACACACAGGTAATCAAGTTGTAATTCTACAATTACTAGAAATTGTACCTTAATCTAACATCAGTTCTAAACACAAGCAAGCATAACAATCACACTTTGGACCTCTTACTTCCACGTCTTCTACATGTTTCTACCTGTTGACCTTTCCTAGGACCTGTCAGCTTTAGCCCCAGACTTTTCTGCATCATTGTGTTGCATTGAAATAGCATATCATGTGTAGCTCATAGGCGGCGCCAGGGGTGGCTTTGTGGTGCCTAAGCCCAAAATGTTTTCAGCAAGCCCAGAATCTTGAATGTTTATCACGTGTAGCATTTTTTGTACAAAACCCCAACCATAGTCCTGACTCTTCCCAGAGGCCTTCTCTCAGCTGATCATGTCTGGAACACCTCCCTAGGGAGGTGCCCAAACCACCACAACTGGCTCCTTTCGACGCACAGGAGCAGCGGCTCTACTCCGAGTTCCTCACGGATGACTGAGCTTCCTACCCTATTTCTAAGGGAGACGCTAGCTACCCTCTAGAGAAAACCAGTTTCGGCCGCCTGTACCTTGGATCTTGGTCATGACCCAGCATTTGAAGATAGACCGGTAGATCGAGAGCTTTGCCTTCTGGCTCAGCTGATCCTCATCCCAGCCGCTTCACACTCGGCTGCGAACCGATCCAGTGAGTGCTGAAGGTCACGTCACATCATCTGCAAAAAGCAGTGAAGAGATCACCTGCCCACCGAACTGCAATCCCTCCCTACCACAACTATGCCTCGATATCCTGTCCATAAATATCAGAAACAGGATTGGTGACAAAGTGCAGGCCTGGTGAAGGCCAACCCTCACCTGAAACAAGTCTGACTTACTGCCGAGAACTCGGACACAGCTCTTGCTTTGGAAGAGTTATATGGTAGCCCTGAAAATGGGGGCAACAAACGGGGGGCCCCTCCCCCGTTTTTTTTTGGGGACCCGGTCATACACCTTCTCCAGATCCACAAAGCATGTGCGCTGAGCGAGCAGGTACGAGCATACCTCTGACACTGGGTAGTTGCGCCCCTGAATATAACATATTGTACAGTGGTGTTGTTTTCGTCAACGAAAATTATGACTAAATATAGTTGTCAACAAACCTTTATCACGTCAAAACGAGACGAGACGCAACGTAAATGCTGGTCATGTGACGATGACTATAATTAAATGTATAATACAATATTGTAGACAAATAAAAACAAGACTAAATGTGGTTTACAAAATAAAAAATGACGTTATTTTATCATGTTTAGTTGCGTTGTTGTTATTTTTTTGCAGTATTTCTGTTCCATGTATCTTACATCAGGGGCTGCATAAGGTCTCGGGTTATACGCAGGCAACATTACTTCCTCAATCCCTGTCGCGGCATTATTTAATTTAGAAGATGCAGCAGTGAGTTAGAGAGTGAGACGAGCGTAAACGACAACAAACAAAATGAAGTCTGACACAGAGAAAGCTAGGACCGTGGCCGGCCAGCTGGAGTTCGTCTTCTGGGAGAAAAAGAATAAACGGCATTTGGAAAAACTTTCATTACATAGAAGTGGAAAAGAAACGGAATGTGTTGTGGAAAAAGATGGGGAGAAATGCGGCCTCAAAATCACAGGAAAAAACACCACGAACCTTAAGAGACATATCAAGCCATTCCATAATGACTTTGAGCTAAGTCAAGACATTAACGTAACGTTACTTTCTATTTTAGAAAGCTAATGGGAAGTCATCAGGCTGTGGTTAATGTGTCTCATTTTAACGTTAGCTTTAGACGTTAGCCACTGGAGCTGAAAATGACTGAGACAAACGTGTATGTGTGTGTGTGTGTGTGTGTGTGTGTGTGTGTGTGTGTGTGAGAGCGAGAGTGTTTAGGTTCTTAGATCCCACCTGACTGACTCCATGTGTACTAACCCTTGTTGGCCAACATTTGGGTTTTGTCTATACTACTAGGTACTTATATGGACGGGATTACATAGAATTGCATTACTAAAAAGATACTAAAATACAATTTTCATTGACTAAAACTAGACTAAAATAGTTATGGATAATTCTGACTAAAATAAGACTAAAAAAAAAACTCAGACTTTTAGTCGACTGAAACTTGACTAGACTAAAATTAGTACTATACTTATGTCTGTAAGTATAGTAGCAAGCGTAATATAGGTTGTCATCTGCACCAGGGGCCATTGCTAATCCTCTCTGAGTCGTTCCCAGTTTAGTAAATATGATACATGTTGTAACACACTACACCTCTCTGCTCTACGGAACACGTTCCCAGTTGAGATTTGGTATTTCACCACTAAATATTGAAAGTGGATGGTATTTCAGTATGGAAGATTATTATTATCATCGTCATTATTGTTGTTGTTGTCATTATTATGAACATGCTTTAATAGACACAACAATAAAAATATGAAATTGCAATTACACAATATGCACATGAAGTCAATGCAATTTCCCTGGGGTCTCTCTTTCCAAGGATAAAGTATCTCATTCACGGTGTTGATTGCAGTCTGGAGAGGTGAGATTTCTGGCCATGACAAGAAGGTGGGCAGATAGCGACAGATGAGTTCCTTAGAGTGGGTCTAACAATAAAACACACACACACACACGCACACACGCACACACACACACACACACACAAACTCAGCAAGCAACCACAGAATTCATGTATTCCTTATCACAATCGAGGGCATCACTCTGCAGCATTTTATTTATATCTTTGTCTCTCTGTGTGCTTCTCTGTGGTGATTAAATAGTGCTTTCGATGGCCTATCTCTTTCCAGGGATTGAAGCTCCTGAGAGAAACAGCTATAAAAACCAACACAGACAAGGTCACTAAGTAATAGTGAGAGATATTTGTCAATGGAAAAGAAAGAGAGTCGTTTTTAACACTGACTTCTTCATGGGGTGACGATAGAGCTCAACTGGCATGTTTGATGCATCAGAGCCAAACCAGAATATTTTATTAAGGACAATGATGTGGTTGGAGGCCTAAAACAAACAAGCCCCAGCTACTAACAGTGTAGTTGTAAGGATGGCAATGATTATTAATTTAATTATTTAACCAAGAGTAAAAGACTCATTGAGATCAAGAATGTCCTGGCCCAGACAGGCAGCAGCACATATAACAGACATAAAACAATTTAAAATGGTGACACAAGAACAAATTACAGACTTGTAACCTGTTTATTTATACCTTCTCCTTTAATTTGAATGTACATAAGATGTACCCTACATTTTACTCCTGTACACCACAATGTAACGTGGATGTGTTTTCCCGGAGAAGAAGCAGAAGTCACCGCGAAAACGGAAAAGGAAAGATGGAATGGACTTTCATTTCTAAACAGTGGAAATGTATCATGCAAAATATATAATATACAACCTTTTACTTTCCTCCTGGGTGCTCACTTTGTTTCAGGGACGTATCACCTCATTCAAGAATGAACTTAAAACTCTCCTATTTGATAAAGCTTATAGTTAGGGGTGAGGAGTTGCAGTGTTCACCTAACTGGCCCAACTGCTTCTCTTCATAATTGTTAGATTAATAATACATAACAAAGTAGAGGGAGGCAGGCCAGCCAAGCCGATCCGGCGGGGAAGAGTTCTAAGCCCGAAAAAGCTACCTCTCCTTATGACCTGTCTCTCTTAGTTACCTGTTATAGTTACGCTGTTATAGTCCTAGACTGCCCGGGGGACTTCCTTCCTTTGACACACTGAGCTGCTCTCTCCTCTCCCTTTCTATTACTGTTTCTATTACTGTTACTATTACTATTACTATTTGTGTGCAGCCCATCCCAGAAATGCTTGTTTACTAATCCTAGCTTCTGGGGAGTTTACTCCCGGAGTCCTTATGCTTTTCTTTCCCCAAGCGTATTTCCTTGGAGAACGTTGGCACCAAGACCCTGGTTGCAGCTGTCGCCGTGGTCCTGCTGCACTCCCTGCTGAGCTCAGCGATGCCCTGCAATGTCATGCTGCGTCCTGCTGAACCCTGCAGCTTCCCGCTACATCCAGTCACTGTTCCATTATTAATGTGACTACTATCGCCACTGTTCATCACACCCCCAACCGGCTCGTCAGACACCGCCTACCAAGAGCCTGGGTCTGTCCGAGGTTTCTTCCCAAGAGGGAGTTTTTCCTCGCCACTGCGCACTGCTTGCTCTTGAGGGAATTACTGGAATTGTTGGAATTGTTGGGGCTTTGTAAATTATAGAGTGTGGTCTAGACCTACTCTATCTGTAAAGTGTCTCGAGATAACTTATGTTATGATTTGATACTATAAATAAAATTGAATTGAATTGAATTGAATTAGAAGTATTTTTGTTTCAGTTTGTTTACATGATGCTGGGCGCGCCTGCCTCCATCACACTAAACAACGGGCGCGTCTCCTGACACAAGTCACGCAACAATGTGTTTTCAGTGAGTGTCCGAAATCTGGTTTCGTCATTCCCTCTATAGTTCACTATTTAATAAACACTATATAGGGGATAGTTAGTGAGTGAAAGTGGGAACGGTTTCCAATACAGCTATTCACTAAGTACACATTTTGCAAATAGAGGAATAAGCTGACTAATTGGAGCAGAAGCGGGTCAAGTCATTTTATGTCCCTAATGAGATTACTACTGCTCCACTAGACCTCTTCAACTTCAAAATATGTGTAAATGTCAGCTGCAGTTCTGTAGCATAGAACAGAGCATCTGTCAGTCCAGAGTTCAAAGCTTATATTGAAGCCATAGCACAGTCACTGAAGGACCCTCTTCACCTGGGTACATTTCCTTATGCTAATTTGTCCTCGTTGCTAATTCAAATATCCAAATTAAAATTTTAAATCACAACACTTCCCCTGTTAATATTAGAAAAGACTAAACAAAAAGTTTGCTGGAATTTACATTAATTCTCAAAACATACTTTAATGAGCCAGCCTGGCTTTAATGATTAACATGCAGAATAATTTTACATCTATCACACACTTTCTTCTCTTATTAGCACACTAATTATCCTCTTAGTCTGCATTCACACAGCCTGCTTTGGCCATCAGACGGTGTGGCAAAAATGCAGGTGTTTCCATTCAATTTAAATGGGGATAGCGCGTTTAGGCTGTGGTAGTCTATATCCTTGATGTTCCACTTCCAGGACTGATCCGCTGCCGACGGAAATTCCGCCGGATTTCACTCATTTAGGCCAGATACCCGTTGCCTTGGGCTTCCTTTGTGTTGGCGTAAATCCAGACAGCTAGCTAGACTATCTGTCCAATCAGAGTTTTCTGTTGCACAACTAAAACTACTTTTGAATGTACACACGTTCCACCAAAACAAGTTCCTTCACGAGACTATTTAGCAGAGACACGTGACTCCGTCTGGAGCTTAGCACCGCCCAAGACGATTGTGATTGATTTAAAGAAATACCAATAAACCAGAGCATGTTTTTCTCCCATCCCGGAATGCTGTGTGTGTGGCACTGTGTGTTAACTATTTGTGTGTTAACTATTTGCCCCCCCCTCTAAATTTTGAACTGAGTGAAGCTAAAGTCTAAACACATGAGGTAACTACTGTCTCTATTGTCTATAATATTCCACAAGGGATTCTGATTTAATGTTTTTTGAATGGGTGATATTAGTCTGCTTTGTCAGCAGAGGGCGCTCTAAGCTTTACACTTGACTGGGTATCAGTAGCTGATGCCAGTAGCGCCGAAGTAGAAGTCAGTATGTGATGAGCGAGTTTAAGTGTACATGCTACAGCTCCTGACCTGAACTGTGTTTTCATATTTCCTACAGGAAATAAATGTGTTATTCCAAGAGTGAGTGTCCCCTCATTCTTAAAAGTGTAACATGTGGACTAGCCTCTGCCTCCGCAGCACCGCGGTGGAGGAAAGCCTGGCAAAGAGAGACTAATGGCGTTTATCCATTACATGGTACCTGCTCGACTCGCCTCGACTCTACTCACCTCGACTCGACTCGGCGCACTGTGCGTCCCTTTTCCATTGCAGATTTTAGTACCGCCTCAGTGTGGCTGGTCGTCATAGCGACTACGCGCTGGGCTTGGTAAGCGTTGCATTTCCCCCGACTCATTTCCTTGTTCTCCTTCTCCGTAAACAACATGAAATCAACAAGATAGTTAACTTTTACTGCTCCAGATTTCCCACTGTGGTCAGAAAGAACAGGGCAGACACTTTGTTTCTCTCACTATATGACTCTAGAGTCACTACTCGCTGCGGAGCTAATTGCCGGCACTCTCTCACTTCTCCCTCGCTCACCAGCTCCCCACACACACACACACACGGCGACTCGACACACACCAGCGCACAAGTATAAACATCAGGCCACTTGTATGCTACGGAGAAAGCTCTGCATGGAGCCTCCGCAAAAAAACACCGCTGGCTAAACTATTTAAAAATGCCGTCTGTCGCTAGCAATGCAGTGACGATTCTTTCCGACCAATCTGTAGCTTGCAGGGTTTCACGTCACCTTCTTGGCTCGCCTCAGCTCACTTGGAAACTCGACTCAGGAGGTACTAAAAAAAGTACCTGTTAGCAGGTACCAGGTACTTTTTTTCGTAATGGAAAACCAAAAAAGGCGAGTAGAGTCGAGGCGAGGCGAGTAGGTACCATGTAATGGAAAAGCGCCATAAGGCTGTGGTAAAGTTGAGACCGACTCATCTTTTGGAGAAATGCAAGCCCACGGCACGCTGCAGTAGCCAGTCATGTAACCGGAGATCAGACTTGTCAGTCGGTTTTGAGGCGGTGTAAGCACAGTCCCGTACAGTAAACAGGAAACATCACTGCCTTTATCTCTGCCACAAGAAAGTTTTAAAACACATAACACAACCTCTGATATGCCAAAAAAATTCTGGCCCTTGGAAAAATGTAGTTAATGACCCCTGGTCTAGCTTTGCTGCTAATGGCACAACATCCAGTGGCAGTGGCTAGCTGGGTTAGAACCATTTTCTAAAGCATAGGTGCGGCGTATATTTTCCTGCTTTTTTGTCCTTTTCCAATCACACCTATGATATTTCTTTCAGGGCCAGTAAAAATGTAGAAGGGGCCAGCAAAACTCTGATCTACTGGCCCCGGGGGCCAGTGGGGATTTTTTTTATGTTGAGCCCTGCGACCACCCCGACGATAGTGGTGAACTCGCTGAACAGGGTAGTGGTGAAGATAACGTCATACACCCGTGTTGCAAGAAATGTTTCTGTACATTGATGTCAGCTCTAAAAATATGCTGTTTGTTCTTTGAACTTAAGATAATTGTGCCTGAAAAGTCCTAGAAAAGAATGTGATTTTGATTTGATGAGTGAGATTAAGAAGATATGGGAACCCTGAATATGCTTCATGCTTTACTATAAGAAAGCCACAATAAAAGTTGTAACCACTTGCTTTTAAAAAAAATATTCTAAAAGGTAACTTTCACTTCTATCAAAGTCTTTTTCTAGTACGATACTTGTACTTTTACTCAAGTATTGCTTTCTAGTACTTTATACAACACTGGATTCCTTTAATGCCAACTAAGTGTTCCAGTCTCTGTAACAGGATGGTATGGTCAATAGTGTTGAATGCAGCACTAAGATCTAATAAGACAAGTATGGAGACAAGTCTTTTGTCAGCAGCAGTTAGAAGGTCGTTAATAATTTTCACCAGTGCCGTCTCTGTGCTATGATGCTTTCTAAATCTTTAATTACAATCTAGTGGTGGGCGGATCAATCCAAACCAACGTTGGTATTGATATTGATCAGTGTAATGAGATCGATATTTTAATTTTTCTCCAGTATGCACCGCTGCGGTTTCATCAGAGAGGCGACCTGGCTGTCGGTGTCTGTCTAAGTGCCGATCCTGTCACAGCACAAAACAGGCACACTTTGCTCCTCCTCCCCCCTCTTGTGATTTGATGTTGTAACGTTACGTGACTGAGCGGCGCCGGGCAAACAAGTAATTAAGCAGCCAGGCCCGGCAGTGGCCAGCAGCACACACACACACACAAGCAGGACAGAGACAGAGCAGAAGAATGGCAGAGAGGAAGAGGAGGGCTGTGTAGCTATATTTTCAGGCCGAAAGTGAAACGACAGCAAGCTGTATAATTTTTAAAAAGGCTGTAAGATACAGTGTTAACACAACAAAATTAAACAAGGATATGTAAATGCTGTCCTTGGTTTTAACTTATTAATAATCCAAATGTAAAATCACAAAAACACTTAGGCTCTGGTTAGGGTTATGAAGGGTAAGGTCATGAACATTTATCCACAATTATTAAAAAGTATCGGTATCGTATCGGTATTGGCGATATTGGCCCTGTAAGCAAAATATGTTGTGTTCCACTATAATTATTAAATAGCATATATTTCTATGTTTATTACATTGTTTGAATTAGATCAGGTCAGTTTGATTGTGTTCACCATCACAGGAACATAAGGCTAATTATATCCTGGGTACAGTGGGCAGTACCTGCTCCCCCCCTCTCATCTCCATCACCTTCTCTCTTTCTTTTTCTATTAGTCTCCTCATCTCGTCCTGAAGCGGAGCTTTGATTGAAGTCTTTTAATATTAATCTGTCTCATTAAAGAAAGTAAACACAGGGTCAATTTATATTGATATTTAAATGTTACCGGCCTCCCCTAGGATCATCTTGCAATGAAAAGAAAAATATGCTGTATGGGGGATGCCTCATTTTAACATAAATTTCACAAATTTACACAAACTGAATTGAAGGAAAAGCATTTCAGCTTCCATTGAAAGTTTATCAGTCTATCATTGGACGGATGGAACAAATGTTAGCTGGCTAGCAAGCAAGTTAATTCACTCAAGTGACACTAACTAGCCGACATCGTGATGGATGGCCACTGTTTAACGTATCGCTACCACATGGAAGCAATTCGTTAGACGATGTCTTGGGGACGAATGGCATTGAACCACAAACAGTCCACCAGTAAAATTCTGTAGTTTCCTTTATCAATGCTTGGCATGGACTTAGCTGCTTGTTCAGTTTCCTCAAGTTGTTGACATAATCAAAGAACCACCATGTTAAGTAAAGTTTTCACTACTCTCAAACAGCAATGTAGCGTTCAGATGAGCAAGACGATAATCCTGCCATTGTACAATATCTTTGTCAAACACAATTTCACAAGTTTTATTATGTGCACGTCGATGGTGAGTACAGCCATGGTTAGAATCACAGGCTTTTCAGAAGATCCACTCTCCGGCATGGTCTTCAATATTTGTCACGGAAAAGGATAAACAAAATTCTTAATATTACTCAGCATGAATGACTTGGATGCATCTCTCAAAGCAAACATTGTTTGAAACGGCTCCCTGTGTGGTGTAGTGTATAAGTAGACTTATAATACACAATTACTTTTTTTGTTTATAGATCTCAACGTTTGCAACTGCAAGAAAGGCAGCTTCATTTCACAGAGAAAGACAAAAAGAAAAGAGACAGATCGACTGTGCTTCGATGGCATATCAGAGGTTATGTTATGTGTTTTAAAACTTTCTTGTGGCAGAGATAAAGGCAGTGATGTTTCCTGTTTACTGTACGGGACTGTGCTTACACCGCCTCAAAACCGACTGACAAGTCTGATCTCCGGTTACATGACTGGCTACTGCAGCGTGCCGTGGGCTTGCATTTCTCCAAAAGATAAGTCGGTCTCAACTTTACCACAGCCTTATGGCGCTTTTCCATTACATGGTACCTACTCGCCTCGCCTCGACTCTACTCGCCTTTTTTGGTTTTCCATTACGAAAAAAAGTACCTGGTACCTGCTAACAGGTACTTTTTTTAGTACCTCCTCTGCTGTGCCACGCTACATCCTGTAACGCCCTGCAGTGCCCTGCTATGCCATGAACTACTACGACTACCATTTGTATTCACTGTTCCATTATCTTTATTGTGACTACTATTGCCACTGTTCATCACACCCCCAACCAGCACTGTCGAAGTTTCCAAGCGAGCTGAGGCGAGCCAAGAAGGTGACGTGAAACCCTGCAAGCTACAGATTGGTCGGAAAGAATCGTCACTTCATTGCTAGCGACAGATGGCATTTTTAAATAGTTTAGCCAGCGGTGTTTTTTTGCTGCTGGAGGCTCCACGCAGGCTTCACTTTCTTACTAAATTAATACTATATTTTTTACATTAGTAAGCAAACCCCTAAAAACATGGAAAATCCATAATGATAACTAGATAGGCTACTTAACTAGAAAATGATCTCAGATTAGTTCTGTATGCCTAATTTGAAATAAAACAATTCTGTTGCTAAATAATACCACCGGCAACATCGTCAAGAATGAAGAACGCGTCATTCACGTGCATATTAAGTAGCCACATGTATTTGTTTTGGTCTTAAAATACATCCATAGGTTTACCGCTCCAGCGGAGAGGATAGCTCGTTTAGACAGCAGCTACGTTTACAAGAGTTTGTCCAAAGTTCAAGATTGGTTGCAAATTAAGACAAACAGTTTATTATGTTTCATTTTAGCTCGTTTGTAAAGTCGCTATTTGCAGAGTAGAGTTGTGTTTGCACAGCGCGGTGGACGAGAGTGGACAGCGCAGACTGAGATATCGGTTTCTACGTGTTTCTGCCTGTAGAACAGGTACGTGGGTTATTGATAAGTATTGACTCTTTAATCATGGAGGTTTTATTGTAGGCTACTTACAGTAACGAGTGTAGCGTTAGTTCATCTGCGCCATCGGCGGTAAATAATCCTCGGTAACGTTTCCAGTCAGTACATGTGCTGCGTGAAGTAACGCACACACCAATGACTGTGGCTGCAACCAGCCCGACATACGTTTTTACTGGGCCCGGGCCATCGGGCCATAGCCTGGTCGTCTATGATAACGGGAGGTCCTCCAGTAGGTGCTCGTGCTTCCATGGCGGTTTCAGTTGTGCGTCCTCCTCCTCCTTTAGCAACAAACAAGCGCTGAAATAGAGCGTGCGGCGTGCGGAGCGTGCGTAATGCAATCTAGGAGCAGCGATTCGCCAAACCTCCCTTATTGCAGTCGCACACATTTCTTCTAATTTTATTTTTTAGTAACGAGTAACGAAGATGCTTAGTGGAAATATAACGGAGTAAAAGTATACATTTTATCTAGGAAATGTAGTGGAGTAAAAGTGAAAGTTGACATAAATTTAAATAGCGAAGTAAAGTACAGATACGTGAAATTTCTACTTAAGTACAGTAACGAAGTATTTGTACTCCATTACATTACAACACTGAAGGAATCACATAATAACAATAAGCTGGTTTAAGTCCTATTTCTCTGATCGATCTCAATTTGTTAATGTTAACTATAAATCCTCCAGGTAGCCATGGCATTCCACAAGGCTCAATGCTTGGATCAATTTTATTCTCCTTATATATGCTTCCGCTAGGCAATATTATTAGGAAACACTCAATTAACTTTCACTGTTATGCGGATGAGACACAATTATACTTGTCAATCAAGCCAGATGAAATCAGTCAGTTAGCTAAACTTCAAGTATGCATCAAAGATATAAAATCATTGATGACCTAAAATATTCTGACGTTAAACTCAAACAAAACTGAAGTGATTGTGCTGGACCCCAAACACCTCTGAACTTCATTATCTAAAGATATAGCTACCATGGATGGTATTGCCCTGGCCTCAGCACTCTCCAGCTCATCCAGAATGCTGCAGCGCGTGTTCTGACGAAAACTAAGAGAAGAGATCATATTTCTCCTGTATTAGCTTCTCTGCATTGGCTTCCTGTAAAATCCAGGATTGAATTTAAAAGTCTTCTCTTGACCTACAAAGCTCTAAATGGTCTAGCACCATCATATCTAGAAGAGCTCCTAGTACCTTATTGTCCCACTAGAGCACTGCGCTCCCAGAATTCAGAGCTACTTGTGGTTCCTAGAGTCTCTAAAAGTAGACTGGGGGCCAGAGCCTTCAGCTACCAGGCTCCTCTCCTGTGGAACCAGCTCCCAGTCTGCGTTCGGGGGGCAGACACCGTCACCACATTTAAGAATAAACTGAAAACCCTCCTCTTTGATAAAGCTTATAGTTAGGGAGTGAGGAGTTGCAGTGTCCGCCTAGCCTGGCCCACCTGCTTCTTGTCATAGTCGTCAGATTCCTCTACTATATAATCAAAGATATAATAGAAGTAAAGGGAGTCAGGCCAGTACAGCCCGATCCGGTTGGGGAGAGTTCTGACCCGACCAGGCTCCTCTCCTTAACCGGTCTCTCTTAGTTATGCTGTTATAGTTTTAGACTGCCGGGGGACTTTCTTCCTTCCTTTGACACACTGAGCTGCTCTCTCCTCTCTCTGTCCATTTGTTTCCATTTGTGTGCATCCTTGTCCCAGAAATGCTTGTTACTTACCTAGCTATGGGGAGTTTACTCCCCGGAGTCCTTATGTTTTTTTTTCATCCAGCATATTTCCTTGGATTAGGATGGCACCAAGATCTTGGTTGCAGTTGTCACCGTGATCCTGCTGCACTCCCTGCTACACCCTGCTACGCTCTGCAGTGCCCTGCTATGTCCTGCTGTGTCCTGCTGAACCCTGCTGCGTCCTGCTATGTCCACCTATGCTCTGCTGTGCCACGCTACATCCTGTAACGCCCTGCAGTGCCCTGCTATGCCATGAACTACTACGACTACCATTTGTATTCACTGTTCCATTATCTTTATTGTGACTACTATTGCCACTGTTCATCACACCCCCAACCAGCACCGTCAGACACCGCCTACCAAGAGCCTGGGTCTGTCCCAGGTTTCTTCCTGAGAGGGAGTTTTTCCTCGCCACTGGCTTTGTAAATTATAGAGTGTGGTCTGGACCTACTCTATCTGTAGTGAAGTGTCTCGAGATAACTCTTGTTGTGATTTAATACTATAAATTTAATTGAATTAAATTGAATCAGATACTACCTAACAACAATGTCCACTTTACCTGTAGCTGTATATAATTAGGGGTTTTGTAGAGGCTGATGCAAGCCCTGTGTCACCCTGTTGGGTTGTAATTTGCAATAATGACATTATCACACTACATTATCCAGATTATTACAAATTTTTTTCATATGAAGGTTACCCACTTGTGGTACCTGTGTCCGGGGTTGGGCCAGTTTACCTTACCACCGATGAGCACGGCTCTCCCGCAGAAGCCAGGTCACCCTTTTAATAGTGCTTAACATTGAGCTAACTAATTATCTCTTTGCAATGTTTCCATTAGTGTTGTTAGCAATCCCTGTTTCCTCCACCCTTTCTCTCTCCTTTCAGCAGTATGAGCTCCTCTTATTGAGCACAAATGTATTTAAAAATGATTTTATTGATTTAAAAATGGTCCGCCAAAGTCTATAATCAGAACTACGTCCTTATTAACGGTCTGTTATTCAACAAGGCTGTGTAAAAATGGGTCATAACAGACTATAAACTGAGTACTGGTAAGGTACTTACATTTTACACAACTTAATGGTGGACATTTACGTTTCACTAATCTAATTAGGCGGCAGGGAGCCTCCATAACTTGAGCTGCGGAGAGTCAACACCGGCTGGTGGTGCATTTTTTCGAAGTGCCTTTTTGACACCAACAGACACTGAAACATTCTGCTGCAATGAATGTCAGCGTGGGCAGTTTTCGCCATGTTTTTGCTGTATACCGTTGCCGACGACATCTCATGAGGCTGTGTGTTTCTGCATGTTTAAAGGTTATTTCTTCAACAGACTACATATACAGTACCATCAGTACTAATTGGACACCCACATTGAGGGTGACACCTTTTCCCTTTAACACTTGTTATGTGAAGCAGCAGCAGTAGTGGGAAATGTGCATTAGCAATAAGTTGTTAAAGCTGTGACACAGCTGTAGGAGAGTGAACGGTAAAGAAAAAGCTGACCATACATAGTATCAAATGCAGGTAAATTGATTTAATTCAAATCTTTAGAATGATAACTTTAAAGTGCCCATATTATGAAAAAAAACACTTTTTCTGGTATTTGGGGTGTTATTTTGTGTCTCTGGTGCTTCCACACGCATACAAACTTTGAAAAAAATCCATCCATGGTGTTCTGAGTGAGATACGGTTTCTGAATGTGTCCTGCCTTCAGTCTCCTGGTGAGCTGTTCAAAATCGGCTCGGACTGTGACGTCACAATCCGAAATGAGCTGGCTAACCACAACCGTTAGCTCGTAGCGTTAGCATTAGCATGCTAACGCTAATGCTAACACTAGCATGGTACCTCGTGCTTCAATAGCAAAGCACTGCTACAACACACACAAGTTCACCATAATCTACAAAAGAACTACTTACATGTGCGCCCTCATTTAGAAGTCTCCCAGCTAATCCTGCCTTGTAACTGACTGAAGTTGGAGAAACAGCCTGTCTTTTACTTCTATGGAGCTAGCTAGCTGACATGATCTACATCTGAGCTACTGAGCATGTACGGGGCAATCAAAGATAGTACAAAAGAAGAAGAAGAAAAGAGGTCTCACTCTGTAGCTAAAACAGAAACCAGGTGAAAAGAGGATCTACAGCAGTGAGAGAGAGCTGTGCAGTACAACAAAAATATGGTGTTTTTTGAAAATTAAACCATGTAAACCTATTCTGGTACAACCTTAAAATACAATTATGAACCTGAAAATGAGTATAATATGGGCGCTTTAAGCATATTTCCACATCATTAATTTCATATTATTTTTTTTTCCAGTTAGAACTTACTATATACTGGGCGCCTGGGTAGTTCACCTGGTAGAGCGTGCGCCCATACATAGAGGTTTACTCCTTGACGCAGTAGATGCGGGTTCGACTCCTTTTCTGTATGTCATTCACCCTCTCTCTCCTCTTTCATGTCTTCAGCTGTCCTGTACAAATAAAGACCTTAAATGCCCAAAAAAATCTTAAAAAAAACAAATCAAACTTACTTTATGTCCACAGAGCTAGTGCTGCCTGTTATACTCTACCAGAGAAAGCTGGCTCACAGCTGATAAAACAATACTTCGAACATCGTGTGAATTATGCTGTTTCAATGGTTCAGAAAACTAACATTCAAAATTTGCAGCAGTAGGCCTAGTTGTAGTACTACTACTCAAAACAGTGTACCACTAGAAGTAACAGTCCAAAAGAGTTGTTTCTGAGAGATGCTTCAACACATGTTTTATTGACCTTTTTCAAAATACTGAAAGAAAGCAGCTGTACTGCACATGCATACCATTGAATCAATCAATCACCAGAGTGCATCGCATTTTTCTTGAAACAAAAAATAAAACATCATCTTGCTGCAACAATACAACCACTTTAACAATCAATATCAAAATAATCAAATCTGTAATTACAGAACATTTTAAACACAACCAACCTGCAGCTCTCCAGGGCTGAATTACAGAATTACACACACACACACACACATGCACACACACGTGCACTCATGCACACACACACACATTGTGCAAGTGCAAGATTTCTTTAAAGATATGAATGCACAATGCATTGTTTTGAACATTGGACAGCCTGTGTTACAAGTGTTGACCGTTTTGAGTTTTGTGTCTAGAGTTTTGAAAAATGACATCACGGTTCTGAAATTGTAACTGTAAATATTGTCATTCCACTGTTGTTCTTCTAGCAGCTGTCAATGACTTGAAATGCATTTCCAACTTTGTAGCAGTGCACACGCACACGCACACGCACACACACACACACACACACACACACACACACACACACACACACACACACACACACACACACACACACACACACACACACACACACACACGTCCAAAGGAGTTCTACAATGCTACTATCGACCACTTCACACACTGTAATGTGGTGTAGTATCCAATCTAAGTAATTTCAAGGTGTATTTTCATGCGTGCTGTATAAAAATAAGTGGGCGGGTCACTGTGCTCTGAGTTAACGTTTTAGAAATAATTAGAGTTTTTTACAATCACTTTGGCACTAATTTCAAAACCTTGACGTAAGTTTTCAAAACTCTAGACACAAAACTCACAACCAATGATCAAAATGCACATTTTTCAAAACTATAACACTTGTTTCAATTGCTTGGATACAATACACATAAACCAAAGATCATTTGTTCATTTAACAAAGATCACCTATTCAATATGACACAACTTAACATCAGAGTACTACTATTTCAAAAAGCAATTCACACATTACATTTCAGATGATTGTCTATTCATTTCATTACAATCATCTAACTATCAATTGATACAACTGGTCAAAATGATAAGTAACTGTTGCATTACTCTTAATGCATAATTGTATGGAAACAGACAAACAATATTCCATGTTTAGAGTTAGAGAGAAAGTTTCAAGATAACGAGATTCATTGTCACCAGTTAGCGTGGAGCATGAACCAATTAGAATACAGTATCTATGGATGTAATATTTCATCATCATTCTTTACTGTAATGTACTACTATCAGACACTGCTTCTATGTTCCCATGTACTACCTTTCAGACTATTTACAGTATTGACAGTACTGCACTGTATGGATGCAGGCCCTTGGAATTGCTTGTCCAATTCTGCAAACTCGTTACTGATGATTGAGATATAAAATTTATATATACTATATATAAAGTACTGTATATATATAACCTTTATTTATCTGTGTATGTATATATATATATATATATATATATATATATATATACATACATGGCGAGACGCAGCAAAGCACCACACTTTTGGAGCGAGGAGGAAACCAATTTCTTCATTAGTGTGGTGAAAACCATGAATATAATGTCTTTTGGTGACGGCAGAAAGTACCAAGATAGTGAGATTTACAAGAAGGTGACCGAAAAGTTACGCGAAGTTCAGTTAGCGTCTGGATGTCCATACATCCAGACGCTAACCGTGCGTCGCCGTTTACATCTGGCTATTGCCAAATGATTACAAATGCCATGTATACAGGAGTAACTCTCTCTGCTCACGCATGTAAACGGGTTATTCCGAATGTTTCAGAAACCCGAATAGTGACTAGAGTAGAGCTGGGTTTTCACAGTCGGGTGGACAAGAGTGGACAGCGAACTGAAATATCGGTTTCTACATGTTTCTGCCTGTAGAACAGGTAGGTGGGGTTATTGATAAGTATTGACTCTTTAATCATGGAGGTTTTATTGTAGGCTACTTACAGTAACGAGTGTAGCGTTAGTTCATCTGCGCCATCGGTGGTAAATAATCCTCAGTAACGTTTCCAGTCAGTACATGTGCTGCGTGAAGTACGCAACGCACACCTCGGCGTTTTGGCCCCGGGCCATTGCTTATGTCGAGCCCGGGGTGGTCGTCTACAATAAGGCCGAGGTCCTCCAGTAGGTGCTCGTGCTTCCATGGCGGTTTCAGTTGTGCGCATACCGCCGTCTATGGGCGGGCCATAGGGGGCGGGCCCGCCCAAAAATGCTTGTGCCCCCCACTTGAGGCACAGATCTCTTTTAAAAAATTACTTTAATTTTATATTATCATAGTTGCTAATTTTGTGTTGCATTAATGTTGCATTCTTTATCATTAAAACATTATAAATATAAATAAACAATGGTGTGATTTTTGTTTGATTGATGGGAATCTACACTGCAACAGCCTATCACGGCCTTACTAAAAAGAAAGTTAGGCTACGACGTGACGTAGCCTATGTCAGTGTAGCTGCTCAACAGTTACCGCACATTTTTGAAAGCTGTTTGAGTTTTCGCCGGCTTACTCGCTTCAGTTCGTGATGGTAAGTGG
Organism: Perca fluviatilis; assembly: GCF_010015445.1. Classification (NCBI taxonomy): domain Eukaryota; kingdom Metazoa; phylum Chordata; class Actinopteri; order Perciformes; family Percidae; genus Perca; species Perca fluviatilis. Next base: position 42,059,526 of record NC_053119.1, read on the forward strand.
TTGAAAAGCCCACCAACATTCTCCTCTGCCAAATTGGATACAACACCGACACCTCCTGATGTTGTCGTTGGAGAAGGAGCCCCTGGACGACAGTCTGAGCCTGATGCTAGTAGCTCCGTGGAGCCCGACCCTGGGCCTGGCAGGACCTGCAGGTCAAGTGCAACTGCGACTGGGGCAGCATTTGGGCCACAACTAACTGTTGAATCAGGGGGTGTGATGGACAAACCCAAACAGGTTGTGTTGAGGAAATATCCAGTCAAAATGTTTGGTTAAAAAAACGGTAGCTGTAGCTGGCATTTGAACAGAGACTGGCTTGGCGTAGGCTACTCGGTGGAAAAGGACTCCGCATTTTGTTATGCCTGCAGGAAATTCACATCTGTATCATCGGACGCGACCTTCTTCATTAAGGGGTTTAAGATTTACAGACAAGGGCTTAAATAAGCATGCAGCTTCAAATGACAGGAAGGACTGGAGAGAGGACATGCTGCCTCCACTCAAAGTACCGGTAGGTTCAAAGTCTCTGTGCGTGTGTGCGTGTGTGTGTGTGTGTGTGTGTGCGTGCGTGCGTACGTGTGTGTCTCATAGCACATGCATAGCAATGCATATCCTTCTGTTGACTGCTTTAAAATGCAATGTTTGAGAGATGCTTCTGGTGTTACATCTAATATGTTGTATAGTCAAGTGTTTTATGGATATTCAAAACATTTCTTCTATGTAATGTGTTGTAGGCTATATAGGTTACCTGGTCATATTGCTGTTGGTTATGTTTAACGTGATGATTACGTCCCGAATAGTATAACAAGAGTATATGATATTATACATATATATCACGTGCTATGCGCAATAATAATTGTGCCCCCCATGTATTTCATGTGCCCCCCTTAAGACTGAGGTCTAGCGACGGGTCTGGTTGTGCGTCCTCCTCCTCTTTTAGCAACAAACAAGCGCTGAAATAGAGCGCGCGGCGTGCGGAGCGTACGTAATGCAATCTAGGAGCAGTGATTCGCCAAACCTCCCTTATTGCTTTCGCACACATTTCTTCTAATTTTATTCTTTAGTAACGAGTAACAAAGACGCTTAGTGGAAATATAACGGAGTAAAAGTATACATTTTATCTAGGAAATGTAGTGGAGTAAAAGTGAAAGTTGACATAAATTTAAATAGCGAAGTAAAGTACAAATACGTGAAATTTCTACTTAAGTACAGTAACAAAGTATTTGTACTCCGTTACATTACAACACTGGAAATATTACATCCATAGATCATGTAGTCTAATTGGTTCATGCTCCACGCTAATCGTGACAATGGATCTCGTTATCTTGAAACTTTAATGATCTAAACATGGAATATTGTTTGTCTGTTTCCATATAACTATGCATTAAGAGTAATGCAACAGTTACTTATCATTTTGAGCAGTTGTATCAATTGATAGTTAGATGATTGTAATGAAATGAATAGACAATCATCTGAAATGTAATGTGTGAATTGCCTTTTGAAATAGTAGTACTTTGATGTTAAGTTGTGTCAAATTGAACAGGTGATCTTTGTTAAATGAACAAATGATCTTTGGTTTATGTGTATTGTATCCAAGCAATTGAAACAAGTGTTGTAGTTTTGAAAAATGTGCATTTTGATCATTGGTTGTGAGTTTTGTGTCTAGAGTTTTGAAAAATGACATCAAGGTTCTGAAATTAGTGCCAAAGTGATTGTAAAAAACTGTAAGTAACTACATGCTAAACATTTCTCAGCTAGAAAAGTTCATAGGATGATAATATGTCATTGTTGTGTTTACGGCTTGTTATGCTGCAAGTGGCCCAACACTTTTTCTTTAAGTTTTAACAACTCTGCAAATGTTTAAGGGTATCTATTTTCATTGACCACCAGCAGTGCTACATACAGATTTTGAAAAACCTAAAATATCCTGGAAATAAGCAAGAAGAAATTCTGCTTACTCAATGTAAATTTAGCAAACTTTTTGGAGCATTAAAAAAGAAATACATTGTGTGTACTAATTACGTCAAAAGCCAACTAGATCCAGCAGGATCATTGAATGCATGCAGTGCATTTCAGAAATCCCAGAAAAACAAAAAAGTAAAGGCATTCCAATCATAACTTACATATCACTTACATCATAATTTACAGTAACTATATTTAAAGAGAAAGGAACGAGAACAAGAACATGTTAGCCATATTTACATGCAGTATGTTCAAAACTTTAATTTTTAAAGTATTTAAACTTTCCTTAACCCCCCCTTAGGAAATATATTACAGCCTATAGTTTTAGAATGCATGTTTATCTGACACACTGCCAATAGATAAACATTCCTCTAGCTATTAAATCCTCATACTGACTTAGTCTTATGGGAAAAGTTATTTACAATCACTGTCTCACATTAGTAATGCCAATAAGCTAATATGCCTCAATACATACAATGTACATGTGTATGCTAAAATGCTAAGGTTCTAGCATGATAGAGCTGGGACACATGATTACTGGTGTCAGTGCTCTCATTGGTTAAAGGGTAAGCTGCCTTATTGGACAAGGATATGGCCACAGAAAATGAGCTAACTAATTGGCAGCACAGATGCAAAACCACCTTTCAATTAAGTGAAAAAACATGTAAATCTCTGTCTTGATATGAGGCTTTTATCCTCACTAAATGACTGATAACAAGTTCTAACAATAACAAGCTAAGGTAAAACATTAATATACAATGTCAGGAAAAATTCACTCTTAGTTAAGATATACAGTATATTTCTAAACACTCTTGTTGTCTTTGTCAGTAAGTATAAACACTGTGTGTAGTTTTACTTGGATAAACATCTCAGTATCAGTTGCTAGATGCACATATTCGATTTTTTTGGTATGCTTGTAAGCTCATGGCTCACTCATAGTATATTAATATCTGGCCAAAATCTGACCCTTGTTAAAAAAAAAAAAAAAATCTAAATACTGCAGTCAATGCTTTAGCATTCTGACAACAATACAGTTCAAGGGTAAACAGTTCACTCATTTTCTTTTGCAATAAAGACAAAGAAGTCTAAAAATATCAATTGTTAGTTTACACATCACATGTTTATCCATATAAAGGAGCAAACAAACAGCAAGACAACTAGTCAGTGTCCCCATGTTTTCCACAGATATCATGTGTTAACATCCAACACCTTGTTTGTGTCTTTCAGCCAACAAGGCATTGTCAGGTTACATCAGCAGACAATCCTTGGACTGTTTATGTGAATATGTACAGGAATTGAGAAAACATGTTGGGATTAAAGGGACAGTACTTTCTTGGTTTAATTCTTACTTATCCAATAGATGTCAGCGTGTCATTTTTAATGAATCTACTTCTGAACTGTGCAAGGTAGGCTGTGGTATACCACAAGGGTCAGTACTGGGCCCTATGCTGTTTTCCATCTATATGCTCCCTCTTGGTTTGATCATCAGCAGCTTTGATGTTCAGTTTCATTGTTATGCAGATGACACGCAGCTATATGTCCCTCTATTACAAAATAACCATTCACAGATTCTGAAATTACAGGCATGTCTGGCAGAAATTCAAAATTGGATGGGCAAGAATTTCTTGATGCTTAATGCAGACAAAACGGAGCTGCTCATAGTGAGGCCAACCAAATATAGCATCCCAGTGGAGAAAGAAATTTTAAATTTTAACGACTGTGTGATCACAGAGAGTGACACTGTTAAGAACTTAGGTGTCACCTTTGACAAAACTCTAACTTTCTGCCCACATATAAAGGCTATCACTAGGACTGCCTTTTACCATCTAGGCAACATTTCTCGAATAATACCAATGCTATCAATGCACGATGCTGAAATACTAATTCATGCATTTGTCTCATCAAGACTTGATTACTGCAATGCATTGTTTTCAGCCCTCCCTTCCTGTACGACCAAAAGTCTCCAGCTCGTACAAAATGCGGCAGCCCGAGTTTTGACTAAGACAAAAAAATTTAGCCACATTTCACCAGTTTTGGCTGCTCTACATTGGTTACCTGTGCAAGCCAGGGCTGATTTTAAGGTTCTTCTCTTGACTTATAAAGCCTTAAAGGGACTTGCGCCTGCCTACTTAAGTGAGCTACTTACACCGTATATCCCAATACGCCCCCTTCGTTCTATGGCTGCTGGTCTTCTGATCGTTCCAAATATTAAAAAAAGATCAGCTGGCCACCACGCGTTTGCTTTTCGCACCCCCTCCCTCTGGAATGGTCTTCCATCCAACGTTAGGGAGGCAGGCTCAGTGGATATTTTTTAATCAAGACTTAAAACATTTCTTTATTCAAAGTATTATGGACATGTTTAAAATCCATAACTTTTGAACCATTGTTTTATTGTTTATTTTATTATGCATTATCATTCGTTGTTTTATTTCATGTCTTAATAATTTTAACCTGTGGTATTCCAATTACATTCTTTTTGTGTTGTTGATTTTATATTTTATATTTAATTTCGCCTTTTATATTGGCTAAATTGTAAATCTTCAATTTTGTTGTGAAGTGTTCTGAGACCATGGTCCATGGTGATAATTCACTATAAATAACAATAAATTGAATTGAATTGAATGTGAATAAATGATCAGTGCAGGGACGTGCACAGGTAGGGCTATTGTTACCTGGGCAACAGCCCGTTTGCCCTGATTGGCTCAGCTACCCCTCTGGTGAAAGAGCCTAAATAAACTTCAGCTTCAGCTTGTAACGTTTGCAACACATCGCGCAACATTGCCTTCTATTAACATATCATGCTACGTTACATCAGGGATTCTCTTGATGGCTCTGAGACCATTATAGATTACACATTAGTTACTGTCACTATGTTACGTACATTTTCAACCAACAGGCAGATGTAATGTTAGATAAAACTGATAAAAGTCGCCTTAGGTTTTTTTATGGGATGATAAATGAATGTCTTAATTGGTTAATGTAATAAACTTTGTATAAAAAAAAATGTCCGGTGGATTTCTGAGGACTATGGTTAACTGCTCCTCAGATCTCTGCAGGATAAATCCAGACAGCTAGCTAGACTATCTGTTCAATCTGTGATCAGAATTATATTATAACGTTTCTTTTGGAGACAGTTCCATCTTCGAAGTCTCTGCTGAACAGCGGAGTGTTGCTTTTTTTTTCCAGGTTAGAGCAATAGCCCTTCCAAATGTCTGTGCACGTCCCTGGATCAGTGTGTTGTACTAAATAATGATTCTAATTCCTGCTGTTTTTGGTTTTAATAATATTGATGACGATGATGATAAACACAATGGTTATGATGATTATTTAATATACATTTATAAACACATTTTATTCAGCGGATCTGTATTTTTGTTTTGAAGTCCCATATCTGGCCAGTTAATGTTAATGTGCACTAATTTGTAACAAAAAAATTATCCTGCAAAATAAGTCTGTTTCTCCAAAACGTCATATTATGTCCCTCTCAAGGGTTTCAGATTTCAACTACTTAACAACTTGGTAAGTAACTTGTAACATGCAACACACAACACACAAAAAGGTATTCATAATCAAAGGGCAAATGTGCTACTTTGACAATAAAAAAAAACAGGAGGACCAAAAATTTGCAGTTTCAGTCCAGTGTAGTTATATTCCACATGCCATGCCCTATCACTTTCTCTCTGATCATTATGTGTTGTAGACTTTCAAATAAAACAGAACTGTCACAAATATAAATATAATTAATGACCTTCTACCTAGTCTATATCCTTGACGTTTCACTTCCAGGATTGCTCCAGTGCTGCAGAAAATTCCACCGGATGCATGTATTTTTTTGTCCTGCCTATGCACTACCTGTCTATACATTGTATATCACAATGCACTTTTCTGCTTTTTTTTGCGCTTCTGGTTGGACGCAAACTGCATTTCGTTGTCTTTGTACTTGTACTCTAGACAATGACAATAAAGTTTAATCTAATCTAATCTGAATCTATTTTCCGTTTCCTTCCGCTTTGGTATAGGACTATGGTTAACTGCTCCTCAGATCTCTGCAGGGTAAATCCAGACAGCTAGCTAGACTATCTGTCCAATCTGAGTTTTCTGTTGCACGACTATTTTGTAGCAGATCTATGTGGAGTTTAGCACCACCCATGACGAGTCTGATTGGTTTAAAGAAATGCCATTAAATCAGAGCATGCTTTCCTCCCATCTCCGAATGCTATGTGGCGTAGCCAGACCCTCCTTCAGCACGCTTTGGAGGAGGGTCTGGGAAAGCGAGACTACCTTCTGCCTGACCTTTAACACTGTTTGGTGAACTACTAAATCTGGACAGAATTGTCTTGACTTGATCTTTTGCTGAACGTTGAGTCTTTGCTTGCTATTGTACTAGAGAAATAGTACTATAGTACTGTGCCTCTTTAACTATCATACTATACTGTATCTCAGAAATGAATCCCACTAGGATTGGACTGCAGCGTGCAGATTACAAAACATGAGCACCATCATAGAATTAGTGATGGATGGCAATGTTAAAAAGATCATTATGTCTTCATTTTATACACAAAATTGTGTCCTGTCAAATTTGTTTATCCAAGATTTAGGATAGGACAAATTATTTAAACTGTGGTATTTGCACTGTTGTTTGTCCTTTAATGTATAATAGAGTGTTGCAGGGATGACATATTTTAATATTTTAAATTATATTATTTATGTGTTTCCATACCACAGTGTGACTTATGCCATTTCCATCTTTCATATTTACATGCAACCTCAGTGGTCAAGGCAAAATCTACCACTTTTACATCATGAAATGAATGCAAGTCACAGGTTTCTTATCTCTTTTTTCATTACCTAACGGATCCTGTCCATGAGTCAACCATGGCTGTTTTGTCACCGGATGGAAACAGCTCAATTGAATAGGTTTGTTGTTTCAATTCTTACTGGATTTAAGTGGCACTTACAAATTCATAGATATCCTACAATATTTGCATGCTTTCCTGCTGGTCGTTTGTTGTATGTCTCTCTGCTAAATTATCTGTAGTATCATTTAATGAAGGCCAAACAGCCTCCTCATCACCAGATGGTGTCGTCTCAGCTGGACCCACACCAAAGCTGAGAGTAGCTGAGCTGAGGTCGATGGTATGGTCTGCTTTCTTGCCATTGACTGTTGCTGTCTCCTGATGACCACTTCTATTCTGCTTTGCAGTCACATCAGTGACAGTATTCATATCTCTCCTTGCCTTTTCATTGGTTCCATTGCTATTGGCCTGGGAGGCTCGGGGTTCTCGGAAAGTACCGAAGCCAGTCTGAATCATCGACAGTGTCCTCTGATTTCCCGCAGGCTGCTGGCAGCGGTAAAGCCCACGAAATGCTGAGCGAAACTTCTGAGACATGGCATTGTATATCACAGGGTTTATAGCGCTGTTGGCATAGATGCATGTCCGACAAAACAGGAGGAACCAGGCATCCAGATAGGGTGTGGACACAAAAGAGTTGATCAAAACTAAAGTCCGGTAGGGCATCCACAGGACAGCAAATAGGATCACTACTACTGCCAACATCTTTGTCACCTGTAGGGAAATAGCAGAGATACAGTTCATTAAGACCCCATTAAAGAAAGAAATACTTATTTATTAATCAAATTAAATTTCTGAAGAGGGACTTGAACCAGCCACCCTCTGGTCCCCAAGCCAAGCGCCCACAGACTGAGCTACTGCCACATTGACAGTAGGTTACTGTCACAGGAGGCGAGCATAGACTGTAGGCTTCATTCACCCTGCCTCAGCTCCAGCTCGCCACTTTCAGCTTCAATTTGGCTCTTCAGAAAACTATAGTTGACATTACGGAGACTACATCCATATTTTATACAGTCTATGGAATGAAGCCTCTAAGTCAGGAGTGTCAAACGCATTTTAGTTCATAGGCCACATATAGCCCAATTTGATGTCAGGTGGGCCAGACCAGTAAAACCATTGCATAATAACTGATAAACAACAACACCTCCAAATCTGTCCACACTATGCGCCTGGGTAGCTCACCTGGTAGAGTGTGGGCCCACATACAGAGGTTTACTCCTCATCGCAGAGGCCGTGTGTTCGACTCCAACCTGTGGCCCTTTGTTCTCTCTCTCCCCTTTCATGTCTTCAGCTGTTCTATAAATAAAGGACCTAAAATGCCCCAAAAATAATCTTTAAAATGTCCAAAGTTAAAGAAAAATCTATTTACAAAACAGCTGATGAATATCCTAGGTTGCCTTAAGAACAATATCTCTCAGTTTTCAACTGTATTCTGGTCAGGATGGAAAAAGAAATGATAGTGCTGCCAAATATTACATTCATTGAGCACAGAAAGGTGCTGTGAACACACCAAGAACACTAGCTTCCTATTTACCTTTGTGAAGAAATAGGAACTAGAGATGGCCCGATACCATTTTTTGCTTCCCGATACCGATTCTGATACCTGAACTTGCGTATCGGCCGATACCGAGTACTGATCCGATACCAGTGTGTCATATATTTTATTATGTTTTAACAGCTGTATACTACTATCCCTGTATGGATGTGATATGATTTCTATCTTTGTTGTCGGTATGGCTCAGGTTAAACTCTTTGTGAAACATGAACAAACACAAACAATGAATGCCACAGAACTTTCTTTTATTCTCCATTTTGACAGTCAGTTCTAACGGAAAAAGAACATAAATAAACTACTTTAACGTAGATTTTCTTTCTATTAGGGCTTCATTACGTGGTATCGGATCGGTGCATAAACTCCAGTACTTCCCGATACCAGCGTTTTAGGCAGTATCGGAGCCGATGACCATCTCTAATAGGAACTAGTGATTCTTTTCTTGGAAAACATTCTGTGCCCACTCCTTTTTGACAATTTCTGCTGGCGGCACCTGCATGTACAACAGCGGCCAATGTTTGACAGTGTGTAGCCTGTATGTATGCACATGGGATCTGTAATAGCATATCCATCATAGGACCTGCTACTGTTATTAGCCCCCAGTGAACAAAAGAAAAAAGTATTGGAAAATTCAAATCAATGACTTCTCTGATAATGTCACATCCAGTGTGTGAGATTGGACCCTTTGGCCTATGTTTGACACCCCAGCTCTAAGTTATTGGTAGACAAATAGCAGCCTGTAGGATAAAACCTCAGCAAAAAGTTTGGCCCCTGATGAAAGCTGACATTTTCACCTTCATAGTTTACATCAGTTCTTTTATTTTTTCATAAATGTAAATAATAATGTAAATAAGAGGCTTGTGTCAATCCTAATAAACATGTGAAGAGAGGCATGCAAACTGAGGCTACTATGCTTTACCTTGTTTTGCACCAGATTATTTGACCAGTGCATTGTGATGAATGAGAATAATAAACAGATATGAACCTTATATAATCCACATTATTTACACAAAACAACTACCCCTTGAATTGACAACAAATTTGTGTCTTACAAACACAAATAGGCGGCAGTCTAAAAGAAATGGCATAAATACTGATGACATTTTAAAGGCATCAACAGCAACCATTTAAGTACTTTCATTCAACTATAACTAATAATTTGGCTACTATTTATTTTGTGTGGATAACCGATCAATCAAACGAGTATTAACAAAATCTTCTTTAAATATATTTGAGTATTATCCCAATTTACTAATAAGAAAATGAAATTACAATCACTGTTGCCTAGTACTGCCAAACCCATTTGGAATCAACACCTTTAGCCACTTAAACCCGCAGGCAGGTCCTCCCATCTCATAGGCTGCCTGCCCAACTCCAAGGCTATGTTTAGACTGTAGGCAAATACGATTTGTTTCTCAAATCAGATCTTTAAGACAGACTGTCCCCACTGTTATTTCCAAGCGATCAGATCAGATTTGTGTGTACAGACATCACCAACCTATCTCAATGGGTTGCTGTGGTAACAACGTAGGCATGCTTCCCGCTACATCCAGTCACTGTTCCATTATTAATGTGACTACTATCTCCACTGTTCATCACACCCCCAACCGGCTCGTCAGACACCGCCTACCAAGAGCCTGGGTCTGTCCGAGGTTCTTCCCAAGAGGGAGTTTTTCCTCGCCACTGTCGCACTGCTTGCTCTTGAGGGAATTACTGGAACTGTTGGAATTGTTGGGGCTTTGTAAATTATAGAGTGTGGTCTAGACCTACTCTATCTGTAAAGTGTCTCGAGATAACTTATGTTATGATTTGATACTATAAATAAAATTGAATTGAATTGAATTGAATGTAATACCCTTCTCCTCTAACTACACACCTGCATCTCATTACCTATTTGCAGCGGTGGAAGAAGTAGTCAGATATTTTACTTAAAAGTACCAATACAACAGTGTAGAAATATGGGTAACACTTTAGAATAACTACACATAATTCATCATTTATTAAACATTAGTTAACGATTAGTTAATGGTTTGTTCATGATTACTTATTAATTGTTCATACATAGTTCATCATTAGTAAAGTATTTGTTCACACAATTATAAATGGTTTGTTCATAGTAAATAAGCCTATTAGTTAATGGTTTTTTTCATCATTATTAATTAATTGTTCTTACAGAATTCATCATCAGTAAAGCATTTATTCACATAGTTATAAATGGTTTGGTCATAGTAAATAAGCCTATCGTGAAAAATATGTTTGTAAGTACATGATTTATACTTAACAAATAATGAAACAACCATTTGGAAATGAAATCATTTTCCCATCATAAACCAGTTACTAACTATTGCTAAATGCTTTGTTCATCATTTGTAAAGCATTGCTCCTATGTTAATTCTCATGAATGAAGCATTTGTGTACACACTCAGAAATGGTTTGTTCATAGTAAATAAGGCTCTTGTAAGTTATGTTCATAAATAGAAGTTTGACACTTTCTAAGTATTGCAAAAACCATTAGTGAATTAAATAATTTTCCCTTTATAAACTCTACAAACTAGTAGTAATTTATTTGTTTATCATTTGTAAAGCATAGTTCCTACATTCATTCTAATCAGTAAAGCATTTGCAAATGCAGTTAGTAAATGGTTGGTCCATTTAAGCCCATGTAAAAGGTTTATCAGTATATTTTTTAATAATTCCTACATGATGCATTAACCATTTGTAAATTAAGTAATTTTACCATTAAACGTAAACGGTTGTTTATAACTAGGAAGTTAATGATTAACAGACTATCTAGACTTACATTTGTTCATGTCTTAAATAAAATGTTATGATTTAGAAAAAGGCCTAAACTAATAGCTTGGGTGTTAACACATCTGTTACAAATACTTACCAATAATGTAATCCGTGATTAACTCATGAGTTACTACTGGTTAGTTAAGTATACTGTGTGAGCCCATCTAAAGTGAGGACTTTCTATGCTTTACAAACCATTTATAAATGAGTTCCAAAGGCTAACAGAACCTGGACACACACATGTATTGCTCTATCTGGACATGCCTTCAGAAATATAGTTAGTGTTAATACATCTTTAACAAGCACTTACCAACACATCAATTCATGATTAACTCATGAGTTACTAGTGATTAGATGACTACATGGTGTGAGCCCATCTAAAGTGAGGACTTTCTATGCTTTACAGAGCATTTATAAATGAGTTGCAAAGGCTAGCAGATACAACAGAAACACAAGTAAAAAAAAGTATTTGTAACCGTTATTACGATGTAGTAAGAATGTACATTTATGAAATAGCTCGTTGATATGAGGGTGAATTTGGACCAGAACCAGAAGAAAACTAGATTGTTAAGACCCAGAGAATTGAACATCAATAAAGAGACTAGGAAACCAGGATAAAGTTTGAGAAGTGTATTAATATACACAGAAACATGGCATACACATATACAGATAAAACACAGGAATGAAAAATAACAACTAAAATAATAAAGTGCGCTCATAAAAGAAACCCTTTTCAGTTCTATGAGCTCAATTGTTCTTTGATGACAAGAGTTCAGAGATGTTCAACGTTGGGGCCCATATGAGTTTGGTTTCTGTTTGTCCTACCACCATAAAGATGGAATCCAGGGCAATCCGTATAAGTTCTGAGTCTTGATCCTGTAGCTGCCACCCAGCCCACTGAACTGGGAATCTCTAACCCCTGGAAGACTCTGGGATCTGAAGAATCAATGTGATCCAATATCTGTCTCTGGACCGGACCTCCCGTGCGTAGCGCTTCTCAAATCTCCACCTCCTCCATCTGTAGATGAGGTAAAATCAGTTCTCTCTATTACTATTCAGAAATAAAATCAATTGCTTAGGCTACAATGAAAATAATTTTTCAGTTAACCCATATTGAAATATCTAAATCTCTATTCAGTTGTACAACCGTTCTAAAATGTCTTCTCTTAAGTATCAAAAGTATACAAATCCCTTTCAGGTATCAAAAGTACATTTATATTAATAGGTAACCTTTATACAAAAACACATTTCTAATTCAAGTTTTAAGGAACCTACCTTAGTTACATTAACACTATTCTTAATAAAATTGCATAAATTGCATGTAAACATCTCTCAAATTGTATTATTTTCCCATAACTTAAGCTACAGTGTTGTAATTTAGAGAAATTAAGACATGCGTGCTTATTTATCCCTCCCTGCACAGGTAACAGTAAAAAGAATGCACTAAAAATTAGCCTCTTTAAGTTACTTCACCATAAACTCCAGTTAAACAATTAAACACACAACTTGTACTAAAATTCATTCAACAAATACCCACAGCTAGCAATAGTGTTAAAAGCAACATTACTTTCCATAACCAATAGATAGAATCATTAGCCTTTTCACAGGCAATACGCAGTACTCTGCTAGCCTTTTGTGGCTAATTACCCTATTAGCATATGAATACAGCATCTTAGCTAACCCGTTAGCTTTGTACTATTAGCACCGTTCTCTTAGCTAATACATCCATGATTAGCACCGATTAGCATGGATGCTAGCGAACCTATTGTTAAGGAATTACTCACCATTTTAATGGAATTCACTGCCTTTAACTCGGATCGACAGTGGATTCAGACACAGATATCTTTCGTTCTATTCACAACAAAGCATAGCCAGTATTTAGATTTAATTCACTAAATGCTTTTTTTTCTCTTTACCGACGGTGAATAACGGCTGCCTACGTTCGGGTTCCGATGTAGCGCCAAAACTGACGTGAGGAGACGTAAATCTAGAGATCTGACGTAGCCTAGTTGATAGCTGATTGGTCAGGCTCGAAGTTCACCCATTGGCTTCATTTACAAGCCCATCAAAGCTAAGTGAAAGTTAAATCGTTTTCCACTATTTTCTCCCATATCTCTTACAACTACTTTTGACCATATTTTAATAACTTGGAAAACAAAATGAATGTCTCAAAATAAAATAAAATATAGGGGTGTCATTATTGTTAACTTTGATGGGCTTGTAAATAAGCCAATGAGTGAACTTGGGTCTGTGAGTTTACCAATCAGCTATCAACTAGGCTTGTTTGTTGAGCTCTATATTCACGTCCCCTCACGTCCCTTTAGGCGCTGCATCGGAACGTCATATAAGCCTGTTGTCATTCACTGCGTAATAGAAAAGAACGACATTTAGTGAATTAAACCGATCTAATACTGGCTATGCTTTGTTGTGAATAGAACGAAAGAGAGCTGTGCCTGAATCCACTGTCGTCATGGAGTTAAAGGCAGTGAATTCCATTAAAATGGTGAGTAATTCCTTAACAATAGGTTCGCTAGCATCCATGCTAATCGGTGCTAATCATGGATGTATTAGCTAAGAGAACGGTGCTAATAGTGCAAAGCTAACGGGTTAGCTAAGATGCTGTATTCATATGCTAATAGGGTAATTAGCCACAAAAGGCTAGCGGAGTACTGTATATTTCCTGTGAAAAGGCTAATGATTCTATCTATTGGTTATGGAAAGTAATGTTGCTTTTCAACACTACTGCTAGCTGTGGGTATTTGTTGAATGAATGTTAGTACAAGTTGTGTGTTTAATTGTTTAACTGGAGTTTATGGAGAAGTAACTCAAAGAGGCTAATTTTTAGTGCATTCTTTCTACTGTTAGCTGGGCAGGGAGGGATAAATAAGCACGCATGTCTTAATTTCTCTAAATTACAACACTGTAGCTTAAGTTATGGGAAAAAATACAATTTGAGAGATGTTTACATGCAATTTATGCAATTATATTAAGAATAGTGTTAATGCTACTAAGGTAGGTTCCTTAAAACTTGAATTAGAAATGTAGTTTTTGTATAAAGGTTACCTATTAATATAAATGTACTTTTGATACCTCGGAAAGAATATTTGTATACTTTTGATACTTAAGAGAAGACATTTTAGAACGGTTGTACAACTGAATAGAGATTTAGATATTTCAATATGGGTTAACTGAAAAATTATTTTCATTGTAGCCTAAGCAATTGATTTTATTTCTGAATAGTAATAGAGAGAACTGATTTTACCTCATCTACAGATGGAGGAGGTGGAGATTTGAGAAGAGCACGCCACGGGGAGGTCCGGTCCAGAGACAGATATTGGATCACATTGATTCTTCAGATCCCAGAGTCTTCCAGGGGTTAGAGATTCCCAGTTCAGTGGGCTGGGTGGCAGCTACAGGATCAAGACTCAGAACTTATACGGATTGCCCTGGATTCCTTCTTTATGGTGGTAGGACAAACAGAAACCAAACTCATATGGGCCCCAACGTTGAACATCTCTGAACTCTTGTCATCAAAGAACAATTGAGCTCATAGAACTGAAAAGGGTTTCTTTTATGAGCGCACTTTATTATTTTAGTTGTTATTTTTCATTCCTGTGTTTTATCTGTATATGTGTATGCCATGTTTCTGTGTATATTAATACACTTCTCAAACTTTATCCTGGTTTCCTAGTCTCTTTATTGATGTTCAATTCTCTGGGTCTTAACAATCTAGTTTTCTTCTGGTTCTGGTCCAAATTCACCCCGATCGCAACGGCTATTTCATAAATGTACATTCTTACTACATCGTAATAACGGTTACAAATACTTTTTTTTACTTGTGTTTCTGTTGTATCTGCTAGCCTTTGCAACTCATTTATAAATGCTCTGTAAAGCATAGAAAGTCCTCACTTTAGATGGGCTCACACCATGTAGTCATCTAATCACTAGTAACTCATGAGTTAATCATGAATTGATGTGTTGGTAAGTGCTTGTTAAAGATGTATTAACACTAACTATATTTCTGAAGGCATGTCCAGATAGAGCAATACATGTGTGTGTCCAGGTTCTGTTAGCCTTTGGAACTCATTTATAAATGGTTTGTAAAGCATAGAAAGTCCTCACTTTAGATGGGCTCACACAGTATACTTAACTAACCAGTAGTAACTCATGAGTTAATCACGGATTACATTATTGGTAAGTATTTGTAACAGATGTGTTAACACCCAAGCTCATTAGTTTAGGCGCTTTTTCTAAATCATAACATTTTATTTAAGACATGAACAAATGTAAGTCTAGATAGTCTGTTAATCATTAACTTCCTAGTTATAAACAACCGTTACGTTTAATGGTAAAATTACTTAATTTACAAATGGTTAATGCATCATGTAGGAATTATTAAAAAATATACTGATAAACCTTTTACATGGGCTTAAATGGACCAACCATTTACTAACTGCATTTGCAAATGCTTTACTGATTAGAATGAATGTAGGAACTATGCTTTACAAATGATAAACAAATAAATTACTACTAGTTTGTAGAGTTTATAAAGGGAAAATTATTTAATTCACTAATGGTTTTTGCAATACTTAGAAAGTGTCAAACTTCTATTTATGAACATAACTTACAAGAGCCTTATTTACTATGAACAAACCATTTCTGAGTGTGTACACAAATGCTTCATTCATGAGAATTAACATAGGAGCAATGCTTTACAAATGATGAACAAAGCATTTAGCAATAGTTAGTAACTGGTTTATGATGGGAAAATTATTTCATTTCCAAATGGTTGTTTCATTATTTGTTAAGTATAAATCATGTACTTACAAACATATTTTTCGCGATAGGCTTATTTACTATGACCAAACCATTTATAACTATGTGAATAAATGCTTTACTGATGATGAATTCTGTAAGAACAATTAATTAATAATGATGAAAAAAACCATTAACTAATAGGCTTATTTACTATGAACAAACCATTTATAATTGTGTGAACAAATACTTTACTAATGATGAACTATGTATGAACAATTAATAAGTAATCATGAACAAACCATTAACTAATCGTTAACTAATGCTTAATAAATGATGAATTATGTGTAGTTATTCTAAAGTGTTACCAAATATTCTACTACCAAGTAAAGTAAACATACAAGTCCTGCTTTCAATATCTTAAAGTTAAAGTATATAAGTATTAACATCAAAATATACTTAAAATACAAATAAATACAAATAAATGTTATCTCTGTATTCTAATTAGTGATGCATTAATGTGTAAGCATCACTAATGTTGCAGCTGGTAAAGCCAGGTGTAATTTCATCTCCATTGTATACTGCCATCTTAATATATAATAATATATCATAATTTATAAGTTAATTTATATTTCCATTTCATATGGTGCCATTTGGGCCTTGTTCAGACTGCAAGCCCAAATCCATTTTTTCGCAGTTTTCCAACAAGGAATCTTGAGAAATGGAGGGCCATTATTACGCCCTACAATTGCACTGTCAAGTCGCAGTGGACTTTTGTTCTCTTCCATGTTGTCCTCCATAGCATCTGCTTATCACTTCCGTCACTCTGGACTTGACGTCATTGTCGTGTGTCTCGTAGCGAGTAACGTTAAGCAATTTGTTGAGTTACCTCTTTAGCGGAATGCTCGGAATAAATAAGTTGTGCTTTAATTATGAAAGGTAAAATCAGAAAGATTATGCACTTAACAATGTGGATCTAAATATAGGCTGTCTTGGTTTACGCTGGCTCAAACTACAGAGACTATGTTTTTTTTTTATTATCTGCATAAGTATAGGCGATAACCCTCGGCTACACAAGTGATGCAAAAGACATTTTGAAATCCGATTAGAGCGGCCAGAGTTTCCGGACTAAGAAGCGTCTGTAGAAATCCAATTGGAATCATATTTCAAACCACCTCCAAATTGTCATGGTTTGCTCTCTCTCTGCCCTGAGTTGGGTGTTTTTTTCCCTGTTTGTCTGTGTGTTCTGTGTTTTTCCACCTGGAGTGCTGGAGGCGTGTCCAGATGGAAGTAGGTCAAGGGGCGTGGCCGATTCAACACTGCACAGCCGGTCTTCACAGCTGCAGCTCATCTTCATGATTCACTCCTGCAATACTTAAACCCGGGCTGATCACCTCTTTGGCTCCAGTTTGTTATTGACAACCCATGTGGTAACTTGGCTCTCAGTTCTAGTTAAACTCAAGTATTATCCATGTGTTCTTGTGCACTCTAATTTTTCCTTGGGTCTTTGAGCTCATACTTACCCTGTGTCTCTCTCCAGTCCTGCTCTGACCTGCTGCTTCCTCTGCTGTGCCTGCATGCTCCCCAGCCTCACCGTCCTGCCGCCGCCTCCACCTGGGGACACCATCTATGTACTCAGTTCTGCCTGTTCACCTCGTGTCCCGTAACACTTGGACTCCTACCCAGCCAGGAGTTTCCCCTCCCTGACGCTGCCCACGGTGATTCTCTGAGTACACTCCGCTCCATTAAACCTTATTAAAACTGATTTTACTTTGTCTGTGTGATATCTCTGCGTTCTGGGTCGGACAAACTCCTTAACACAAATGTGATTTGGATCTGATTTGCAAAAATTGCATTCCATGTGTTTTTTTTTGCTGTCCAGACTTCAAAATCCATCTGGATACAATCTGGATATGCCAAAAAATGGATTTGGGCTTGCAGTCTGAATAAAGGCCCAAATGGCACCATATGAAATGGAAATATAAATCAACTTATAAATTATGATATATTATATATTAAGATGGCAGTATACAATGGAGATGAAATTACACCTGGCTTTACCAGCTGCAACATTAGTGATGCTTACACATTAATGCATCACTAATTAGAATCCAGAGATACAATTTATTTGTATTTTAAGTATATTTTGATGTTAATACTTATATACTTTAAGATATTGAAAGCAGGACTTGTATGTTTACTTGGTAGTAGAATATTTCTACACTGTTGTATTGGTACTTTTAAGTACAATATCTGACTACTTCTTCCACCACTGCAAATAGGTAATGAGATGCAGGTGTGTAGTTAGAGGAGAAGGGTATCACCATGACAAAGCTTTGCTGCAGAATTGGGTGTTACTCTGCCTCACTTGTTTTAATGTTTCCAGCTGAATCATTTGAAAACAAGCAGCCGGAAAACTGTCTTAAATACTGGTATGCACTTGATTATATGAATATTACATTACATTTCATTTAGCTGACACTAAAACAAACTCATAACAGCAAGAATCACAAAAGAAGTACATTAGCTTCAAAGAGCCAAACTAAAAAGGGCCACATGTAAGTGCAATTCTTTTTTTGTATAACCATCATCTTCTTTGCCAAGGTGCAGTCGGAAGAGATGTGCTTTAGCCTGCAGCGGAACATGTGTAGACTTTCAGCTGTACTGATGTCAGTAGGGAGCTCGTTCCACCATTTAGGAGCCAGGACAGCAAACACTCAGGATTTCCTTGAGATTAGGTGTCCCTGAGGTAGCAGCAATATGCACTAAAAGACTGAGGCTAAAGCTACACATCTCAAGGTCAAAGGTCAGCATCCTCACCAGCTGATGATCCATGTAGAATACATAAAGAAACAGCACCATTATTGTGTTAAAGTTTACAATATGCGATTTAACACAACACACATACAATACGTTTTCACTTTCAGTGTTGCAAGAGATAAGGGATGAGGACTACTGTAAACTACCCTCAAGAGCAGGACAGGGTTGATAATGCTAACCTCAATTCTGATAGCATTCAGAACTGGCTTCTACACAGTGGGCTAATACTACACAATGGGTTTGCTATTTATAAATGGGTATTTTTTTAACATTGACTGCAGCATACCTTTGATGGTACAATTAATTTTTTAAACACTTAAAGAATAAAATATGGAAGCTTTGTATACATTAGCATAGTGCCACTCCGTTAATGTTGTGAACGGGACGTCTATCTTATAAATTTACATTTTAAACATAATTCAATTTCAATTCAATTATATTTAAAGTATCAAATCATAACAAGAGTTATCTCGAAACACTTTACAGATAGAGTAGATCTAGACCACACTCTATAATTTACAAAGCCCCAACAATTCCAGTAATTCCCCCAAGAGGAAGCATTAGCAGTGGCTATTGTGACAGTGGCGAGGAAGAACTCCTTTTAGGAAGAAACCTCAGCAGACCCAGACTCTTGGTAGGCGGTGTCTGAAGGTGCTGGTTGGGGGTGTGATGAACAGTGGCAAATATAGTAATAATAAGGATAATGGAACAGTGACTACAATGGTAGTAGTTGAATACAGGACACAGGAATGTAATAAACTGTGAGATACTGTATTGTTAGTACTTAAAGTAGTTTTTCGTATAAGTAGAAATTGTAAATTAATGCTGTGTGTGTGTGTGTGTACATATACATACAGTACATAACCTGTAACCCACAAACTAATGTAGTTATTGATATGCTCCTTGGCCTTGGAAGTAACGCTCCTTCAGCTAGTTAGCTGGACATGCTAATAATTGAAGTTAACACGATCAATTTTAATCATATTGTTGTGGTTGTGTATATTTCTGTTGTGGTTGTGTATATTTTGGTTGTGGTTGTTTAGATTTCTGTTTCCTGTTTTGTATATTTCTGTCCGATTTTCTCCCTTGTCTTGTCTAGTTTTGCTTCCTGTCTTGTTTTCCCACTTGTCTGATTGTTCTGCCCCGCCCTGATGTGTTTCACCTGTTGTATCACCTGTCCCTTGTTTGCTTGTTACCTCTTGTATTTAGCCTCTGTGTTCCCCTTGTCTTTTGTCAGATTGTTGTAGTGTTTTCATGTCAGTTTCAGTCGGGTTCTGTGCTGTCCTTTTGTCCTTGGATTGTATTTCTTCTCTAGTTCCTATTTTTGGATTACCTTTGTTTTTGGGATTCCCTGTTCTCTTGTCTGCTACATTCTGGAAGAAGTTTTTGCCTGCTGTATTCAGGACTCCCTTTGTTTGATGAATACTTTGTTCTTTTTGTCTAAATAAATCCTCAAGCTGTAACGTTCCCTCGTCTGCTCTCTGCGTTTTGGTCATCTAATTCCCTGGATTGTGACAGAACGATCTGACCATCGTGGACCCAGC
This sequence comes from Perca fluviatilis, assembly GCF_010015445.1. NCBI lineage: Eukaryota > Metazoa > Chordata > Actinopteri > Perciformes > Percidae > Perca > Perca fluviatilis. The sequence goes on from NC_053119.1 coordinate 42,079,799, forward strand.
AGAGAAGCGTTTGTTCCAGGAGAAGGGGTCGGAGTTGGAACAGACAGTGGAGAGTCTCTTCTACTCTAATCCAGACCAGTATTCCCCTATCATGGAGAGGCTCGTCACACAGCGGCATTGGTTTTTGGAGAGACCTTGGGTGACATTTTATTGTCACTGCATTGGCTGCCTATATATCACAGGATCCATTTTAAGATTCTTTTATTTGCTTTTAAATGCCAAAATGGCCTTGCCCCTCCTTACATCTCTGAGCTGCTACACCCCTATAGACCCACCCGTTCTCTCAGGTCAGCCGATCAACTGCTCCTAATTGTGCCTAAAACAAAACGCAAGCTAAAAGGGGACCGTGCTTTTTCTGTAGCAGCTCCTAAATTGTGGAATGATTTACCTCTGCACATTAGACAGGCATCTTCACAGTCTATTTTTAAGTCTCTTCTTAAAACCTACCTTTTATTCTTTGGCCTTTGAAAACTGAAATTGACAATTCATGTTTGGTTATACTGATCGTATTGGTTCTTTGTATAGTTTGTTATTGTTTGTACTTGTATTATATGGGTCGTGGGAGTTTTATATTTAGGGCTTTTATGTATTCATTTATTGTTTTACTGTACTCTATACATACATTTTGATTGATTGAGTCACTTTGTTCCCCACCTGGATGAAATGAAGAGGCTAGAGTGTTTTTTACAAGCCATTCACAATGACTCACCCACCTCTGCTACCAGTCAAAAGCTCAGTAAATCTGATGCAGCTCACCTGAACTACTGCCTGTCAATGCAACCTGCCCAGCGCGCCCCCCAACCACCAGCAGCCCTTGGAGGGTATTCGCCTGGCTATTATTTCTGGGACCCGTGGAGGCGGTAGACGGGGAAAAGGACGACATGGCTCCCGGGCGGCGACATGCCCCTCTTCAACCTCTCTTCAGCCCAGAGGTAGACCTCCTGCTGACCAGTGTTCCCGAGTTGTCCAGTGTCCCAGAGCTCCTGCTGTCCAGTGTACCCGAGCGGACCAGTGTTCCCGGGCTGATGTGCAGCCCCCAATATATATATATATATATATATATATATATATATATATATATATATATATATATATATATATATATATATGCTGGTGGTTGGGGCGCGCGCGGGCAGGTTGCATTGAGAGGCAGTAGTTCAGGTGAGCTGCATCAGATATATATAGATAGATAGATAGATAGATAGATAGATAGATAGATAGATATATACCTGCATGATTTCCAAAAAAAACCTGTTCACAACTAACATGTTCCTTGGGACTTTTTTGTAGCTGCCAGTAATAAAAAAAAAAAAGAGTGTATTTAAACAAATGTGTGATTTACATCCTGCTTTTACAAGAGAAAAGGCTTCAAAGATGGGAAATATCTTCTCCTTGGCTAGAAATATCTTGATCGACGTTTCCCAACAGGAAAAGAAGGAAAGAGGAGGGGGGCAATGCGGTAAAACAAACACGCAAAATCCAAAACATTGGAACTCAACAGAAGTAATGGCAGCCAATCAATAGAGCAAGAACTAAATGGACAGTTGACCTCAAATGGCAAAGCCCTGCAGTGTCTCAGAAAGCTATGTGCGTGTGTACAACCTCAGCATGCCTTGACCCTCCTTCCCACCCCACCACACCACTGGCTCGTCACCATGGTAACGCCTCAGACATCTCTGAACCCATGCAAGCATGTAAGACTCAAGTGATTAGTCTTATCACTCGCCAATAACACACCTACCAGCCTCACCCTGCAGCCAAGTCAACCGCCTTCAGTGTGCCAGGTTGATACCAGGTATAATGCACACGCCTCCTCTCAGCAAAATGCAATTTGAGATAAGGGTCTGTGTCCATGCCCTAAACGGTGAGCTAGTGACAGCCACCTCAGCAGGTAGTTACGTTACACAACAAAGTGTTTAATTGAACACGAAAGAGGCGGGCTGGAGATAATTTCTAATTATGTCTGCAATGCCATAATGAGAATTATTTTTTTTTTTTCATTAGAAAATGACTCAAATCGATAATCACAATAGTTGCCGATTAATTTAATAGTTGACAACTGATCGGTTAATTGATTAATCTTTTTAACTCTAGAATCCAGAATCCCGTAGTTCGTCCCACTCATAAAAAGAATTCAAAGAATTTGCATTTAGCCTCTGATGCTATCAACTCGCCCAGGGCAATAATGACCAAGCTTCCCCATCTCTCCTCCTCAATTTGCACTTTAGGAGATCACAGACATGAAGAAACTCAGAGATTAAAACTATACAATCTCACACCACACTGTATTAATATCCAATCATAAAAGTGCCATTCTTTGGCATACACAAATTTATCATACTCCTATCAGATTGAGTTGGCCTATCAAACGATGAATGAAAGACCATGAAGTGCCTATTGAAGAACTGAGAGAGTAAAATCATTTGCGATATTAAGCACACTTCAATGTAAATCCCAAATCACATTATGCAAATATTCTGCTCCTAGATGGAGCTCCTTGAACACATGAGATTGGGATCGTCTCTCTGCTCTCGCATGAGTGTCCCACAAGCACACAGTGACACAGAAACAAGCTATGCTAAAGGTTGCATGAGACAGTAAAGCACTCAAGACCCAATAAATTAAATGGTTATTCTTTAATCTGTGACTTTGTACAACCTCTGTGAGTTACCTCTAGAAACTACAGCGGCAGTAGCAGTACTTTCAAGGCATCCAGCAGTCCAGAAGTAAAATAGATTTTCTGCAGAGACATTGGGCCTCATACAGGAAGCGATATAAGAACAAATCTCCTCAAATATTTGTTAATTTCCACAATTTGTTCTTATTTTATTACTACATTAGCATCATGGTCTCATGGCAGTGTGCTACCCATCCAGCCCGTTATGAGAGCTAATCAGCACATAAACTGCGTTCATCAACCACCAGAAACGAAGCGAGTAGAGAGACAAACTCACATTTAGCTCTGGACTCTGTGTGTGTGTGTGTGTGTGTGTGTGTGTTTGTGTGTGCAGAGAGAGAGAGAGAAAAACATTGTGTTGTCTTTTTCGTCAACGATATTGCATGATATCGCGCCAATTTAATGATGGCTGCGTTGTCTCGTCTCTGGTGTGATGTCCATGTAAGCAATCAGCTGTTTCTCCGGGAAAGCAAAGAAAAGATTGGTTGTTAACGTTATATCCTAGTCTGGCTGGCTGTATTTTCTCTGTACAAGAGGCGTGATCAACGGGCATAGTTCAAATGACTCTGTACGCAATTAGATAGTCCTTCAACCAATCAGAGCAATGATCCGGGTGACGTAGCAGCGATAGCAGCATCAATGGATTGCTGCCATGGAGTGCTGCGCTTCAGTGGCCGCCATGTTGAATGTAAATGAGAAACTGCATGGTTGCTTTTCTATCGTCATCGTGTTAAACCCGCCAATGGCTCGCCAGGTGGATAAGCCAGTTTGTGATTGGTTCCTGCAAATTTGTAATGGAAGCAGTATAGAAAGATGTGCGGGTTTCCAGCCTGAGCTGCAGGGCGCAATCAAATCGCCGGCAGATCGGGCTGGGTTTACTCAGTCTAATTATATCCAGTAATCGTGTAACGCAAAACAGTCAAAGTCAAAATTGTTGAAACTCCCCCTGATGCTGTACAGATAGTCGTCACCATTTTTTAAAATTGCTGCAGTCAACCTAGGTTATTTGTTCCCCTGTCCAGTACTTGTGATTGTAGTATTCTATTAGCTGTAATAGATATATTGGTCAGTTTTTGTGAGGAAGATATACGTTATAGGCGTAACATTACAAGTATCCTGATAATAGGCATATGATTCACTTTTTTAAACGGCGGTATTAACATAAGTTACAAGTGGTGGAAGTTAGAGGTAAACATACACAACAGTTGCGATGTTCCTGTATGCTATCCGCTTGTGCTCCAAGTGAAGAAAAGTTAGTTTGGTATATCAGCAATCATGTAACGTTGGAAGCAGGAAAAAGTGTACAGGAGTCAAAGCCAGTAATTAAAAATACAAATATTAATTATTTCTTCTGTAGAATGATAATCCTTATATTTCAGTCCTGGGGCCTGTTTCACAAAACCAAGATAAGGGATTAAGACGGGATTTCCCAGTTATCCTGGATGAATTTAGCCTTGACTCGGTTTCACGAAAGCGGAGGCACATAAATCACCATGGAGATTTATTCTGTACAGCTAGCCTGCTCCTGACCAGGCTAACAGTCAGGATTTATTTAATCCTGGAGCCTTTTCTGATCACCCAGCAGTGGTTTTACCCTATTGTTATTATCAGCCTGGATTAAAATACAACAGGTGCATATTGCTGTTCATTTAAGTACTGATATTATTTAAAGTTGTGACCATTATTTTTTTTAAATAATTATTCATGTGACAGTCATTGTTACTGTTATATTGCTGTATGAAGACTGCTGTTCACATATTGTTGTTAGAAGTTTGATGAATATGTTATGGCAGTTGTTGAGATAATTAGAAAATAACATTTCAAATGTGTTTTAAATGAAGTCTGTTACTAAGGGCAATACATACAATGCTGTACATTTCTATAGTTGACCAATGCCCTTGAATTATTTTAGTTGATTCATATTTTTTTTAATTCTATAAGGATCATGTTTGTTCCTCTTCCATGTACATTGTATTTGGCATTCTTAGCATACAATTTATGTTGTCCAGTAAACTGGGACTATAATTTGGGAGGATTGTACAATTTTAAGAACATATCCTAACTGTACAATCCTCCCAAATGATAGTCTTAGTTCACTGGACCAGTAACTATCTAGTGATGTAGGCTTATATATTGCTGGGGGGAAATAACTGATGAATATACTCTGTTCCATTCATGTTTACAGTGTGCATGGAATTTATCACTTAATTATCTTTATAGTTTCTAGATTTTAGAGTCCAATTTCTTCAGTGTCTTTATTTTCTATGTCCATACATATGGGGGAGTAAGGCATATAATATGTAGAGAAGGAAACTCTATGTAGAGAAGGACAGGCTGAATGATAGTCTAAAAATATACATTTATGAACTACTGCTCTTAACTGAAACCATTCAACGAGTCACTGTCATTTGCAAAAACGAACAGTTGTACACTTTGCATTAAAAGCGAGCAGTGGAAGTTAATATGACTTAGGAAATTTATATTGTAGCCCGGGAGAGAGAGGGAGAGGAACAGAGTGAAAGAGATATTTACGCATTATATTCTAGCGTTATAGAAAATTGATCTTCATGGTAAACATTATCTTCTGCTCACTTTGAAGGCAAAGAGTACAACTGTTAATTTGTGCAAATGATTAGTAGCCTAATCCTTGAATGGTATGATTATGACGGCTTCAATTCAGAGCCGTGGTCAGTTAATATATTTAGGCTACAATTACGCATTCAGTCGGTCCGTGATCGTCTGCCTCGCTTTCTCTCGCTGTTTCATTACAGCGGCCGTGTTTCTTTTCTTTTTATACAAATAATGTGTTTCACGTCGTCATACTTCCACAAGAAGCTGCTGCTCACTCAGTATAAAGTATGAACAATGCGTATTCTCCATTTTGGCATCACTAAATCTGTGATCGACCTCACGGTCTTTTGAGGAAAGCCGTGGACGCGCATCTATCTGAATTAGTTCAGCCTGGCTCGACCTAGTTGCTCCTCCTCAGCCTGGCTTGGCCTTCGTGAAACGCACCAAGCCAGGATGCACAGATTAGACTAGGTCAAGCCTCGCTTTATCAGTTATCCTGGATTTATATATTCTGCTTTTGTGAAACAGGCCCCTGGTTCATTTGGACAGGCCTCTGGATACAGCTGGTAACAAGTAGCAAGGTTAGGTAGTAAGCAAGGTAGTGACAATGACAATGCTATTTTTAATTCATAGACTACTAAGCTATTAAAATAATAATTCTTGGCATGATTTTATAAATCATTTTTTAATGTTAAACATACATGTGGCACAGTGAATCATTTTACTGTATCTGTGGATGGCCTTAGAGTCTACCTCACCTATAGGACAGAGAGCCCATCATTCATGTTTGATCATGCTGATTTATATTTGCTAATAATATGTTGGATTTATGCTAAGACATTTTGACCTTTTGACCTTTTGAAAAATTTACAATAACTTGCTGACTCATGAAGACCTTCGAGAGACTCGTCCTGGAGCAGCTAAGGCCTATGGTCAGGCCCTTCACTGATCCACTACAGTTCACCTACCAGCCCAGCCTGGGAGTTGAGGACAGCATCATCTACCTGCTGAACAGAGTCTACACTCATCTGGACAAGCCTGCGAGCACTGTGAGAGTCATGTTCTTTGACTTCTCCAGTGCTTTCAACACAATCCGTCCGGCTCTACTGGGTGAGAAGATGACTGCGATGCAGGTGGAGGCCCCCATTGTGTCCTGGATTGTTGATTACCTGACGGGGAGACCACAGTACGTACGCCTAAAGAACTGTGTGTCTGACAGGGTAGTCAGCAACACTGGGGCTCCACAGGGGACTGTCCTCTCTCCCTTCCTCTTCACCCTCTTCACCTCGGACTTCAATTATTGCACTGAGTCCTGCCACCTTCAGAAGTTTTCTGATGACTCAGCAATAGTTGGCTGCATAGAAAAGGGTGATGAGAATGAATACAGGACTGTTGTGGGCAACTTTGTCACTTGGAGTGAGCTGAACCATATGCAGCTCAATGTGACAAAAACGAAGGAGCTTGTAGTGGATCTGAGGAGGGCAAAATCATCTGGGACCCCTGTTTCCATCCAGGGTGTCCCTGTGGACACTGTTGAGGAGTACAAGTACCTGGGGGTGTACTTAAACAATAAACTGGACTGGACTAGACACGCCGAGGCTGTCTACAAAAAGGGCCAAAGTCGACTCTTTTTCCTGAGGAGGCTGAGGTCCTTCAACATCTGCCGGACGATGCTGAGGATGTTCTATCAGTCTGTTGTGGCCAGTGCTTTCTTCTTCGCTGTCACGTGCTGGGGCAGTGGGATGAAGGTCGCAGACACCAACAGACTGAACAAACTGATCAGGAGGGCTGGTGATGTCGTGGGGGAGGAGCTGGAGACACTGACGACCGTGGCGGAGAGGAGGATGCTGTCCAGGCTTCAGTCCATCTTGGATAATGTCTCGCACCCTCTCTACGACACACTGGCCCAGCAGAGGAGCACCTTCAACAGAAGACTCCTCTCACCCAGATGCACCACAGAGCGCCAAAGGAAATCTTTCCTGCCTGTGGTCATTAAACTTTACAACACCTCCCTCAGAGAGTCACACACCCCCTCTCTGTAATCATCTCATCTCAAACATAGACAATCACTTCTCTTTTTTATTGCAATAAAATCATCTCAACATAGACAATCATTTCTTTTTTTATTGCACTATTTGCACATTAACGCTGTACATTTAATATTTTATATATTATTACTGTATATTTGTTTTTATTATATATGTTTAAAGTCTTGATAATATATGTTGTTTTTATTGTTGTTTGTATACCTGGAGTGGTAACGAAAATAATTTCCCCCTGGGATTATTAAAGTATTTCTGATTCTGATTCTGATTCTGACTCCCCTGCAGTAACTTTGAGGATCCCATAGGAGAGCTATGATGATAATGTTGCGTCTGTACGAGTCAAAACTCTGCAACCACTCAATGTCACTGATGTTACTACTTAACATTGCTTACTCCTTGGCAACATGCTGTGACTCTACCTAGGACCGGTGCATCTTGTCTAGCTGCTCCTCAAACTTTTAGACACAGCAGCTAGCATGGCCGTTTCTAGCCCAAAAAGGGCTTTAGAAAGACAGCACTGTCTTTGTTTGATTCACCTGTAGGGCCCTATCTTGCACTCAGCGCAATTGCCTTTGTACACCGACGCATGTATCATTCCTATTTTGCACCCGACGCACAGCGGACTTTTCCCTCCACAGACGCACGTCGGTAAATTAGGGAATGTATTTGCGCTCCCGGGGGCGGTTCAGCGAAAAGAGGAGGCGTGTTCCGGCGCAAACGTTACTTTGTGCTATTCTGCAGTTTCAGAAAACAATTCCGCCACTGACCAGGAAAAACCTGGTCTAAAGTCAGTGGCGCTAGTCTAAAGTCAGTAGCGCGTTATTCAGATGCTATTTTAGGGGGCTATGCTTGGCCATAATGTAGCGGTGTGCACAACGCGCATACACTTCTCTCATCTACAGCAGTTCCCATTTTTGAAAACCATACATAATTACAAAGGAAAATATTACTGAAAATGCGCTTCATGTGTTTGGATAGATCAGGAGGCACTTTACAGTACAGTCCTCAAAAAGTCGCAGCATTCTTTGTGACTTGTTGTGTTTTACACATTTCCATGAGTCATGGATGTGTTGATGACATAAATGAGGAAATATTAGAGGACTTAAGGAGACGTGATGTTGAACTACGGTGGGATTGGACACTCCGGCGGAATCTGGTCCGGGAGTAATGCGCGATGCGCTCCTGATGGATCGGGTGGACGGAGATGGAGTGGGGGGAGGAGGAAGGGGCACAACAGGTGCCGGCGGTGCGTTTGGAGGCCCACGCTCCATTGCTGCAGCAATCCTCTCCAGACTTGAGGAGATGCGCCCGAGTGGCCGCAGCAACATCGCCACCCAGCCAAGACGGGCATTTATTACTTTGCCGCATCTCGAATCGGCAGCTCCCGCTGGCGTGCGCCAGGCAAATCCGCCGTCATAATAGCAATCCGCCATGGAACAAGCGCCCTGCTCTTAAAGGGAATGTGAGATGACGCTCTGATTGGTTTATTGCACGTTACGCCCAAACCACACCTAGCTACTTCAGACCAACCCATTTTAGATTTGCGTCGGGCGCAAGAGTCCTTTATCCCGCCGGTATAATAGCAACAGCGCCCGAGATCCGCCCACAAAGCTACTTGCGTTTTGCGTTTCATACTTGCGTTTCAGATCGATAAAATAGGGCCCCTAGTCTCTAATCTTATAATGACTTAAAATCTAGTGTTCATGAAATTTCATACATTAGCAGTAAAATTAATGAATGCATAATAATTGTGATAATCGTGAAACTGTGATCATTTTCCAGACTATAATCGTACCAACAAAATCTATAATCATTGCATAACCCTGCGGCAAATCACCAGATCCTCTTTTGCTGGTGTGAACACACCCTAATCCAATCGCAAGATGGTCTCTTGTTTTACTGTCTTACTGCAAAATGTAAAAAAAACCTGATATTTAGAGACAGAAAAGCTATTGCTTTTTTAGAGAACAAAGATCTTTGTACTATGGCTTTTCAATTGCTATACAACTTTTAAAAGAATAATACGTGGACACAAAACTAGTTCCTTCTGGACTAAAAAGAACTTTGTCGTATCCCTTCTGAGTGGATAAAGGCTTCTGAAGGTAAATGGTTTCAAGACCAAAAAGCTTGAGAGAATGTGTTCTACATCCAAAAGCATAAAGACAAAGCACTACTGCAGCAATACCATGTAACCTGGGAGAGAGAGGGCTTACTTAGTAAGAAGGCTTTTTGACTGCTTAGCCTGAGGAAAAGTAACCATTACCACCACAATTGCCATCAGGGCCTCGTAACAACCAGGACATAGAGCTGACAAGGGGCCACTTTTCGAAAGCAATGGACATCATCAGCTGTTAAGAGGGAATCATGGCCTCTATATTTCCAGCAGATAACACACACAGCCAAAGATAAGACCGGGGTCAAATGTGACTAAGGCTATCACATAGCATTTACTTTATAAATAAGAAAGGATTTAACAGGAAAAGGAGAGAGCAGAAGGGGTTAATGGGAAAGAGGTTTAAATGTGGTATGAGGCAGAAACCTGTTTCCTGGAGGAGAGCGCGGTCTTTTGTTGGCCCTGGCGACCCCGCTTCCCCACTTCAGAGGCTTCCCGGCAGCTCCGACGCAGCGTGGTGGCACTGGTCTCAGGATGGTTGGGCAGAGGGCTGGGGGGACACAAGCAGCATGTTGGATGTGTTTGTTGGTTTAGTTTTCTTGATTAAATCAGGTGTTAGGAGGTGGTTTGATTTATTATGTGCTGTAGGGTTTCTTTATAAAAACAGAAAATGTTAAATGTATAAAAAATGAAGCAGAAATAGGCTGCAAACAAAACATTGACATAATATAATATTATAAAGTTGTTGGCAAGCAATTACCTATTTAGACCTCAAGCAGACACATAACAACATGATCAGTTATTTTAAAGTTTTGATTTGGCTGCCTGATGAATGTAAGTCCAATATTTATTTTCCTTTCTGCTCTGTTTTGGTCTCCATCAACTCCTGATTAGAAAGTCTTGGCTCTTTAGCTTCTAAATCCTCCGCTATGTTAACTTGTCTGCTGTTTGGTGTTCAGTTGGTTTTCACACCTACCAGTTGGCCCAGCCCGGAAAACTTTCCAGTTCCCTGTTGATTTAGGGTTTTCGCTGTGTGCTCATAGTTGAAAATGAATGTTAAGAAAGCGGTGTGCCAGAAATGCAATGCGTAGTTGTCCCTTCTAGGCTAGTCTCGCTTTGCCAGACCTTCCTCCACAGCGCTGCGCAGGAGGGTCTGGCTAGTCCACACAGCATTCAGGGATGGGCGAAAAACATTCTGGTTTATTGGCATTTCTTCAAACGAATCACAATGGTCTTGGCCGGTGCTAAGCTCCGGACGGAGCCACGGTGCCTCTGCTAAATAGTCTCAGGAAGGAAATTGTTTTGGTGGAACGTGTACGTTCAAAAGTTGTTTAGTCTGTCCAATTAGAAAACTCAGATTGGACAGGCAGTTAGTCCTCATAAATCCACTGGAGGTTAGAATGGCAAAACAAAGGAAGAGGATGGTAATGGACATTGGCTAAAAGACATGCATCCGGAGGCACCAGAGCAATCCTGGAAGTGGAACGTCAAGATACTTCTAGGCTAATGTTGGAACATCCCTCTAGCGAACAGAACTTTTAACAACAAGAGTAGTGTAGTTAATAATTGGCTGAATTTAAAAATGTTCAAATATAATTTGAAGATTACAAGATAATAATGAACGAACTTGAAATGGTATTATAGTCTTTTTTTTTAGATTGATTATTAATGTAGTCTGGTGGCCATGGCTCAAGCAGCAACGTTCTGCCCTGCGCCCGGGGGGGGGGGCTTTTTTTTCGGGGGGGTTTTTTTTTCATTTTGGTTCTGCAAATCAGTCTTAGTCTGGCTCCTCCCTTGGGACCACTTTTCCTTCGGAGACCCTACCAGGAACTATTGCCTCTGAAAATACAGCTCCCAGGGACACATGGACATGCAAACCCCTTCACCACGTTAAGCCCCTGACACACCAACCCAACAGCTGACCGTCGGCAGAAAAGGCAGTTGGACTGATCAGTCAGCTCCCAGAGGTCCAAAAAGTTCCTTGAAACACACCGAACCAACGCTGACTTGAGCGTACGTTCTGCATGTGCACAGCAGGCGGCGCTAATCTGTATTGTCACCCAAAAACTGAAAACCGGAAATGCCGAATGCATCACATGGGTCTGGCTTCTCCAGCCGAACATAATGGCAGCTCGTTCAGAATACGATCTCATTTTACGAAAACAGTTCACTGAAACGTGTTTCTGAAAATATTTTAAGAGAGAAATAGGCCGTGCAGTTGCTGAATCTGTCTTCATTTCAGATCGACAAAGGTCAGTTTGAAAGATTTTCGTCAGATTTCTGCTCGTCATTTCCGGGTTAGCACTCCACCAATCAGATTATAAGTCCAACTGCCCGCCTTCCGATTCAACATGTCAAATCGGCCAAGGTGAAGGCCGACGGCACCTCCGACAGACTCGAGTCACCGACCTCGCCAGACTGTCCAACGGCCGATTATCAGGTTGGTGTGTCAGGGCCTTTAAGGTGGTGGTTCTTGCAAGCAGAGTCTTGTCAGAGTTCCTGACTTTTAGTCCCTATTCCCTAGTATGGTTCAATCACCGAATCTACGGCAGCCTATGTTTTCCATAATGAAGTTTGAAAGTATTTAATTTGACTATATTTGCCTCTCCGGAACCATCACCTTATCGTGGTGGAGAGGTTTGTGTGTCCCTATGAACCTGAGGGCTTTGTTGTCTGGAGCTTTGTGCTCCTTTTAGGGTCTCCCAAGGCAAAGTGGTCTCTGGTGAGGGGCCAGACAAAGAATGGTTCAAAAACCCTATGAGCCAACGAGGAAGAGGTGAAGTTACCCTGCCCGGAGGAAGCCCATGGCCCCCGTCTGGAGCCAGGCCCAGATGGCGGCGCGGCCAGCGTGCCGGCTTGGTGGCCGGGTTTGCCACGGAGCCCAGTCGGGCACAGCCCGAAGAAGCAACATGGCAACTCCCTCTCCATCCCATGGGCCCACCACCTGTGGGAGGAACCGCTGGGGTCGGGTGCGCTGCTACACGGGTGGCAGTGAAGGTCAGGGGCCTCGACGGACCAGACCCGGGCAGCAGACGCTGGCTCTGGGGACGTGGAATGTCACCTCTCTGTGGGGGAAGGAGCCTGAACTGGTGCGGGAGGTGGAGCGCTACCAGTTAGATCTGGTGGGGCTTACCTCTACGCACAGTCTCGGTTCTGGAACCATACTGCTGGATAGGGGTTGGACTCTTTTCTTCTCCGGAGTTGCCCAGGGTGTGAGGCGCCGGGCGGGTGTGGGGATACTCACAAGCCCCCGGCTGAGTGCCGATACGTTGGAGTTTACCCCGGTGGACGAAAGGGTTGCCTCCCTACGCCTGCGGGTTGTGGGGGGAAAACTCTAACTGTTGTTTGTGCATATGCACCAAACAAGAGTTCGGAGTATTCGGCCTTCTTGGAGACCTTGGGTGGAGTCCTGCATGGGGCTCTAGTGGGGGACTCAGAGTTGGGTCAGTGGGTGGGGGAAGACTCTGGACAGACCTGGTAAGCCCAAACAGGTAGTGCGTTAAATTGGGAACGTCTGGAGGAGGCACCTGTACAAAAGACTTTCAAGTCACACCTCCGGCGGAGCTTTTCGTGCATCCCTGTGGAGGCTGGGGGCATTGAACCCAAGTGGAAAATGTTCAAAGTTTCCATTGCTTAAGCTGCGGCGAGGAGCTGTGGTCAGAGGGTCTTAGGTGCCTCAAGGGGCGGTAACCCACGAACACCGTGGTGGACACCGGTGGTCAGGGAAGCCGTCTGACTGAAGGAGTCTTTCCGGGATATGTTATCCCAGAGGACTCCAGAGGCAGTTGCAGGGTACCGAAGGCCCTGAAGGGCTGCAGCCTCTGCCGTGAAAGAGGCAAAGCAGCAGGTGTGGGCGAAGTTTGGAGAAGACATGGAGAAGGCTTTCGGTCGGCACCAAGGTGCTTCTGGAAAACCGTTCGCCACCTCAGGAGGGGGAAGCAGGGAACCATTCAAGCTGTGTACAGTAAGGATGGGACACTGTTGACCTCAACTGAGGAGGTAATAGGGTGGTGGAAGGAGCACTTTGAGGAACTCCTGAATCCGACTAATACGCCCTCTATATTAGAGGCAGAGCTGGAGGATGATGGGGGGTCGTTGTCAATTTCCCAGGTCGAAGTCACTGATGTAGTCAAACAACTCCACAGTGGCAAAGCCCCTGGGATTGATGAGATCTGTCCAGAAATGCTCAAGGCTCTGGTTGTGGAGGGGCTGTCTTGGTTGACACGCCTCTTCAACATTGCGTGGAAGTCTGGGATGGTGCCAAAGGAGTGGCAGACCGGGGTGGTGGTTCCCCTTTTCAAAAAGGGGGACTAGAGGGTGTGTGCCAATTACAGGGGTATCACACTTCTCAGCCTCCCTGGTAAAGTCTACTCCAAGGTGCTGGAAAGGAGGGTTCGGCTAATAGTCGAACCTCAGATTGAAGAGGAACAATGTGGATTCCATCCTGGTCGTGGAACAATGGACCAGATCTTCACTCTTGCAAGGATCCTGGAGGGAGTCTGGGAGTATGCCCATCCGGTCTACGTGTGTTTCGTGGATTTGGAGAAGGTGTATGACCAGGTCCCCCGGGAGATACTGTGGGAGGTACTGCGGGAGTATGGGGTGATGGGGTCTCTTCTTAGGGCCATCCAATCTCTGTACGACCAAAGTGAGAGCTGTGTCCGGATTCTCGGCAGTAAGTCGGACTTGTTTCAGGTGAGGGTTGGCCTCCACCAGGGCTGTGCTTTGTCACCAATCCTGTTTGTAATATTTATGGACAGGATATAAAGGCGTAGTCGGGGTGGGGAGGGGTTGCAGTTCGGTGGGCTGGGGATCTCATTGCTGCTATTTGCAGATAATGTGGTCCTGATGGCATCATCGCCCTCTGACCTTCAGCACTCACTGGATCGGTTCGTAGCCGAGTGTGACGCAGCTGGGATGAGGATCAGCACCTCTAAATCTGAGGCCATGGTTCTCAGCAGGAAACCGATGGAGTGCCTACTTCAGGTAGGGAATGAGTCCTTACCCCAAGTGAAGGAGTTCAAATACCTTGGGGTCTTGTTCGCGAGTGAGGGGACAATGGAGCAGGAGATTGGTCGGAGAATCGGCGCAGCGGGTACGGTATTACATTCAATTTATCGCACCGTTGTGACGAAAAGAGAGCTGAGCAAGAAGGCAAAGCTCTCGATCTACCGGTCAGTTTTCATTCCTACCCTCACCTATGGTCATGAAGGCTGGGTCATGACCGAAAGAATGAGATCCAGGGTACAAGCGGCTGAAATGGGTTTCCTCAGGGGGGGTGGCTGGTGTCTCCCTTAGAGATAGGGTGAGAAGCTCAGTCATCCGTGAGGAGCTCGGAGTAGAGCCGCTGCTCCTTCGTGTCGAAAGGAGCCAGTTGAGGTGGTTCGGGGATCTGGTAAGGATGATCCCTGGGCGCCTCCCTAGGGAGGTGTTCCAGACATGTCCAGCTGGGAGGAGGCCTCGGGGAAGACCCAGGACTAGGTGGAGGGATTATATCTCCAACCTGGCCTGGGAACGCCTCGGGATCCCCCAGTCGGAGCTGGTTAATGTGGCTCGGGAAAGGGAAGTTTGGGATCCCCTGCTGGAGCTGCTCCCCCCACAACCTGACACTGGATAAGCGGGCGAAGATAGATGGAAGATGGATGGATAATTCGACTTCTTGCCTGGTAGATACCCATCTTTTTCAAACTCCATGCCTCTAGTTTGTAATGCAGGCTTTCTCTTTTAAATTATATATTTTAAGCTCCAAAGCCAAGCTGAGTTTAAAAAATGACATCATCAGGGTTATTCGCTCCGACTTGACAAAGCTCCTCCAGAGCCAAGGAAAAAAGGGGGAGTTCTCTGCGCTTCTGCAGACCACAACAATCCGGTGCAACCAAGGCAGGACACAACAGAATAAATAGCAAAAAATTGCCGGTGCAACACGGATGTCTTCTACTTGATGATTTTATTTCATAAGGTGCTCCTCCAGAGCCACTTAAGACATTATACAACTCTTTTCACAGGCTGAGTAGTACTCCACATGGTGAATACACTGACCCAATACATATGTAAAATTGGTGGAGTGACCCTTTTTAATGAAGTAACTAATTTATTAATGTGGTTTTAAAGACCTTTTACAGTACCTGAGATAGAGGATCCGTGCTATCAAGCCATACAGCACAATGGCGAGGAGCAGTGGGATGACGTAGAAAATGGCAAAGTCGATGAGGTAGATGGGCAGGTAGAGCTCTCGTTTCACTTTGTAGCCACACTGCACATGTCCATCCTGGCTGACCTGAATGTCATACAGTTATCATTGAGACACTTAAATAAAACTCTGGGCTGAGTTGCACATAATTATCTTTCACATCTAAACACAATAACACTACTCTCAGAAATGGCACAGAGCTCTTAAAAAGCTTTTCACATTCACTTGCAAGTTGTAACACCATTTGGACGAAAGAGGCTTGGTAATAACAAAGGGCCTCATTCACCAATATCTTCCTAAGTTTTCTCTTAAATATGTTCTTAAGAAAGTCCCTAAGGAAAATCTACGTCGGATTCATGACGTGTTCTTAAACAACAGAATTGTTCGCACCTGTGTTCTTAGGATTGATGAATCCCACGTCTTCGTAATTGAAAGCGCATGCCAGTTGTTCCTAATTAGCATAAGAAAACGCCCTGCAAATTCCCATATAAGACATGACACTTCCTGTGCACCTCCTGAGAAGCGGGAGACCGCCTTCATGAGATGGTTGTCAGAGTTGCAGATGACTTGTTCATTGCAGTGGTGGAGGAAGTACTGAATTTCAATACAAATAAATAAGTAAAAGTACAAATAACCAGAGACATATTTACTTTATTAAAAGTAGAATATGTCCACTACCACAAACAAGGCCTGGCTTTTAGAAGAAGTTCCTAACCAGCATAAAATGGAAATATGTTGTTGGAATCGGAATTTTATTCATGGATGTATTTTAAGACGGTTTTATTTTCTTTAACCATGCAAGTAAGCAAATAAAGTGTGTTAAGCAGCGAAAATGGGGAGGAGATGTGAAGAGGTCCAGCCAAATAAATAAGATATGAACGCGTCTTACGCTGCCTGGCAACTATGATTTAAAAATGTGAATAATAAAAAACAAACATTTTCATTTTCACTTTTACCGGAGGCTGTATTACCGAGGGTCAGCGGTGCTGTGCCCAGGCTCTGGAGCACCGTAGATGGCTTGGAAGCCAATGAAGGATCGGCGATGGCAACCAAACTTTACTGGTGAGACAAACGTATGACGGTCAGGAAGACGTTTTGGCAGGAAAAACTGATCAGAAAATGTAACGGAACGTTGTAGAAATGTAGTGGAGTAGAAAGTATAGATAATTGCTGCAAGTCAAGAGTCAGCAAAGTCAAAAGTATGCACTATTGATTCAGTACAGATACGTGAAATATGTACTTAAGTACAGTAACGAAGAATTTGTAGGCTACATTCCACCACTGCATTGGCCCTATACATAGCGCGATCAATCACCAAATAACGCAGGATTTAATCAGTTTAATTGCTGATGTAAATTGCAGTGTTAGTGTTTCTTTGCATACTATGATTTTGTTTTTCAACAAATGATCAGAAATACAATACATTACAATACTATCATTGTAATCGACTGTAGAATTAAATAAAATGCAGTAACCAGTTATTTGGAGAAAATTGTCATCACTCAGATATGCGTAAGAGTGCTCTTGAGTGTTCCTAGATTTTGTTCAACAAATCCAAGATAATAAAACATTAGTGAATGTCAGAATCTTCATAAAAAGTGTGTAAGTGGGGTTTTAGAACACATTTCTTTGTAAGAACGGTTGGTGAATGAGGCCCAAAGACTTTATTCCTCTGTTCTTGACACAAACGAAAGCTGACCTGATCCAATTTAACCCTTGTGTTGACTTCGGGTCACATTGACCCGTTTTCAATTTTTGTTTTATATCAGAAAATATGGGACGTAGAAATAAGCGCTGAAAATGTGTAGAAGAAAAATTTTACAATTTAAAACGTTGGAAAAAGCTAAAACAAACTGTAAAAAAAAGGCGTCAAAAACATTGAAAAAAAGGTTGACGGGAAGACAACACAAGGGTTAAAGAATGTCATTACAAGAAAGAGATTGGTAATTGCAGTGGAACCTATTAACAACACAAACACAAAATTAAATAAACATATTATTGTAAAACACACATTTCACATTTAATATTTAAATGATGCAAACTGACACAAAATGATGAAATAAAATAGGTGTCAGGTCTCCAGGCTGCAACAAAATGGCATTTTGCGACCATTGTTTGAGACAATGCAAGTGTTTAACTCATTGCACATGTAAGACCTGCAAATTTGATGACTTCTTTATTTCTGTTTTAATGTTGAAAAAGGAAGAGAGAGCGAGTCTGCCAGAGTTGGCCAATGTGTGTGAGAGGGGGAGGGTCCGTGAGTGATAAGTCAACTGCATAATGCTGTGATCTACACTTGTGTGTCTCGCTTTAGTGGCGTCAAACTCATCGTCCGCACATGCTGTTGCACAACTCTGTTGTTACCTTGTTTCCGGGGAAATCATGATGTTGCAGTCCATAATACATTTACGAGTGGTGATCCGCAGCCGAAGGTCATCAATTTTGTTTACTAAAGATTGTACATAGGTGAGGAAAATGCTGCATAGTAATAGCCGATACGGAGTTATCCCTTGTCCCATTTATTCCACTTTGTTTACGGTCGCAAACCCTCTTGCTTGCACTTCCGGTCGGCAGAACTGTGTTGGTAGACCTCGGCAGTGTTGTATTCGGCCTTGTCACAAAATCGACCGCATTTTTGACTCAGTGTTGTCTTGGTCTCAGACAAAAATGGACGGGATTTTATTTCAACACCATAACTGCGGGATATCACTTAATTTCCTGTGCATTTACTGATATATTAGCATTTTTACATCACTGGTAATGTTTGGGGTGGCAATAACTCAGTCTGGAGGGAGTTGGGTTGAGAACCAGAGGGTTGCTGGTTCCAGTCCCCATAAGGCCCAAAGTATGGTGGTGGACTAGTAGCTGGAGAGGTGCCAGTTCACCTCCTGAGCACTGCCAAGGTGCTCTTGAGCAAAAAATGACAGAGAGGAGGGAGGGAGAGCCTGTATGAAGCAGAGGCAATACATTGTACTACATTGACAATAATAATACTTTGTTTACATTTCTGAATGTGCATTTATTAAGCACCATTTAATTAAAATGTGGCTATAAACTAAAATAAGACAGCAGATTGTAGTTTCTTTATTTATGTGGTTAAAACACTCCCAAGTAACAAACGAGTGAAGTGAACTCTGCTCTCCATCTTGAAAGCTGTATTTTATGATGACACCACATTGTGCTACTTCATTTTGAGATTATTTTCCATTGGATATTGAAGTTCATAAAAAAGTGTTTTGGCATGGCTGGCCGAGTGGCTCTATATCCATGGTATTGAAAGGGGGATTTAATTCGTGCATGTTTTGTTTCATTGTGCATGATCAAAAAATTGCATGCTGATTGTTACTCTGCTGAGATCCTCAGCAAGTTAAACCATTAACACACAAAATGTAATGCAAAATGCAGCATATTTATCTAACCTGAATGTCCACCAGGAAAAACCACAACATGCAATAGACACAGGTGAAGATCCAAACAACTGCAATGATCCGCTTGGCCCGGGACACTGTGCACACTGTCTGAGCCTTCATTGGATGGCAGATAGCTAGGTACCTGCATGTAAAGAAGAAATGGAGGGTTTAAACACAACCGTGGCAAGGCAAGTCTACTTATATAGCACATTTCATACAAGCTCAAGCCATTTTATATAAAAAAATTAAAATAAAAAAGACACAGGTAGGAAGAATAAAAGTGTATACAATTAATAAATAAAATAAAAATACAGTTTTTTTATCACTTTAGTAATATTATTGCAACTATGTGGTACAATTTCACAGTACAAAACTCCAAACTCATCACACTTGTAACTTGTTTCAAATCACTGTTGAGAAGTGCTGAAAGTAATATGCTGCAGTAGTGTAAAAGACAAGGTAGGTAATACACTTACATTACCCAACATTTACAGAATCTATGATTTCCATAATATCTGTCCTATGTGTAATCAAGTTGTGATCAAAGAAGACATCCTCTACAACCATTTAGCCAAATTTGTTTTTACATTATTTTTCAGATATACGTAAATGTAACATAGGTATCCTCGTTACTGTAAAATCAAATGTACACAGTTAGAGTAAATACTGTAAAACAAATTACTGTAACTAAATGAAAACCAAACATTACATTACAGTAATTTGGATCAAACCTGTCTTGAGCTTTTGGCCATAGATTTTCATTATTCATGCACCTTGGGAAAAAACGTTTGGCGTGGCTAATCCATGCTTGACATTGGTCAACACTGATGTCATCACATCTGGCCTCTCTGTTGGTGCCAATTGCCACCTTTCTGACCTCACATTTTATATAGCTGACAAACCAATTTAAAATCTTTAGGTTTACCAAACGGTTCAATGAATAGCCATTAAGAGCAGTTGGATTAAATGTTGGTGAAATGTATTTATGCAAATCAGAAGATAGGCATATCAAAGGTATTGTGAGCATTGCATTGTGAAAGACATCATATATAAGGTATTGTCTTTGATCACACAGTGATTATGTGTGATGAAAAAGTTACTATGTAAATCTGTATGTTGTACTTAGTCAATTGAACATGTGATTACATGTTTGAAAAACCAGCCATTTTGATGATCTGCTTTAAGTTTTGTACTAAGAGTTGTGAGATTTTACCACCTACATTTGATAATAGTATGAAAGCAATACAAAAACTGTAATAATAAAAGACAGCGGAAATAAAGTGCAATTTTAGTGCAAATAAAACATAGATTGCAATTTCAGTTAAAAGGCATGAAGACAAAAGTCTTTAGTCGGTTTTTAAAGTAGTTACAGTTGGTGCAAATCTGAGTTCTTCTGGCAGTTTGTTCCAACGGTGGTGGTATAATAACTTAAAGCAGCTTCACTATGTTTTGTTCTGACTCTGGGAACAGTTAGCTGACCTGTTCCAGATTACCTTAGAGGCCTGGGGGGTTCATATGGAAGAAGTAGGTCAGACCCCTAAGCCATTAAATGAGAAAAGGTCATTACAGCAGTCTAAACTACTTGAGATGAAAGCATGAATTTGTTCTTCTATATCTTGTTTGGAGATGTATCCTCGAAATATTTGTAAGGCAATAATAGGCTAATTTTGTTATTGACTTGATATTGCTGTTTAAACCGAGATTTTGATCTGTTACTTGGTATTTTCAGTTTAAAGAAATGGAGTCAATGATCTCAGTTTTGTCTTTATTTAAAAGAAAATAAATATAGCTCACTGAAACGTTCTGTGAAGAATATGTCATCTCTAATAAGTATCTGAAGGTAACAGGAAGCCATGGGTGTCAAAATGATTGAAGATTTTATTGAACAATAAGAAAGGGTATTTTGAAGTTCCTAAAAATGATAAAAAGTGAAAATAGGAGCGTGAAACTCAAATATAAAGATAATTTAAAAAGAGAACTTGGCAATAATAATTTGGGTTCTGCGTGCAATGGTGGAAGAAATACTCAGATCCTTTACTTAAGTAAAAGAACTAATACCACACTGTAAAAATACTCTGTTACAAGTAAAAGTCCTGCTTAGAAAATGTTACTTAAGTAAAAGTATGTTAAGTATCATCAGGAAAATTTACTTAAAGTATTAAAAGTTTATAATTACCTAATGCAGAAAAAAAGGCCTCCTATTTTAGAAACTGGAAATGATCACAACAGTTTAATCAGCTAATTATTTCAGCTGGACTTTATATTGTTGGCTAGTTTCATTTATAATCAAACATCAGATTTTATAAACTACATGTGTTGTGTGTGCAGTAATCTTAATGTGTAAAGTAACAGATGAATGTAGTGGAGTAAAAAGTACAATATTTCTCTCTGAAATGTAGCGGAGTAGAAATAGAAAGTGGCAGTTCATTTTAGTAATGATGTTTCAGAAATAAAAAACTAACTGTAATGCACTGGTTACATTCCCTTGGTTTTTCAATCGCTGGCCTAGACTCTTTGAAACACTCCAAAGCTAGAAAAATCCCAGGGCCTGACATTATGAGTAGCTGTCTGCACTCCTGTTCAGAACCAATCCGTTCCCACTCCCAATTCATCCCATACTGATGCTTGGATAGTGGCCCCTTAGTACTGTTACTGACCTCTCAGGGCCACTGTATCAGCAGGACATAATTTGTGTGTGCTTTCAAAACCATTACAAATCACAACACTATGGTTTGGTTAGGTTGAGGCCCAAAAATGACTTGGTTAACATTAGGGAATAAAAATAAAATAAATTAATAAAGTTAGGGGACATTTGTCGTCGTGATTACAATAATAAACACATGTTTGAGGGAACAATCTTGGTCATGGTTAACCCTCTGAGGACGAAAGACGCACCAGGGCATCCAAACGATATTTGACTAAACTCCTACTCAAAAAGCGATATTACAAAATGTCATTTCAGACATTTATTTACTATTTTAATCATATATAACCTAAGACTTTGGTAAACTAATTTCAAGCACCAAAACAACTCGTAAGTTAAGGTTTGTTTTCAAAAGACAATTGGCTTATGTCATTATGGGGCACTTGCTGAAACATCTGTTGCTGTTCTTCTTGGGATGATAATCTCTACTACTACTACTACTACTACAGTGGGGAGAACAAGTATTTGATACACTGCCGATTTTGCAGGTTTTCCTACTTACAAAGCATGTAGAGGTCTGTCATTTTTATCATAGGTACACTTCAACTGTGAGAGACGGAATCTAAAACAAAAATCCAGAAAATCTCATTGTATGATTTTTAAATAATTAATTAGCATTTTATTGCGTGACATAAGTATTTGATCATCTACCAACCAGTAAGAATTCCGGCTCTCACAGACCTGTTAGTTTTTCTTTAAGAAGCCCTCCTGTTTTCCACTCATTACCTGTATTAACTGCACCTGTTTGAACTCGTTACCTGTATAAAAGACACCTGTCCACACACTCAAACAGACTCCAACCTCTCCACAATGACCAAGACCAGAGAGCTGTGTAAGGACATCAGGGATAAAATTGTAGACCTGCACAAGGCTGGGATGGGCTACAGGACAATAGGCAAGAAGCTTGGTGAGAAGGCAACAACTGTTGGCGCAATTATTAGAAAATGCAAGAAGTTCAAGATGACGGTAAATCTCCCTCAGTCTGGGGCTCCATGCAAGATCTCACCTTGTGGGGCATCAATGATCATGAGGAAGGTGAGGGATCAGCCCAGAACTACATGGCAGGACCTGGTCAATGACCTGAAGAGAGCTGGGACCACAGTCTCAAAGAAAACCATTAGTAACACACTACGCCGTCATGGATTAAAATCCTGCAGCGCATGCAAGGTCCCCCTGCTCAAGCCAGCGCATGTCCAGGCCCGTCTGAAGTTTGCCAATAACTTTCTGGATGATCCAGAGGAGGAATGGGAGAAGGTCATGTGCTCTGATGAGACAAAAATATAGCTTTTTGGTCTAAACTCCACTCGCCGTGTTTGGAGGAAGAAGAAGGATGAGTACAACCCCAAGAACACCATCCCAACTGTGAAGCATGGAGGTGGAAACATCATTCTTTGGGGATGCTTTTCTGCAAAGGGGACAAGATGACTGCACTGTATTGAGGGGAGGATGGATGGGGCCATGTATCACGAGATCTTGGCCAACAACCTCCTTCCCTCAGTAAGAGCATTGAAGATGGGTCATGGCTGAGTCTTCCAGCGTGACAACGACCCGAAACACACAGCCAGGGCAACTAAGGAGTAGCTCTGTAAGAAGCATCTCAAGGTCATGGAGTGGCCTAGCCAGTCTCCAGACCTGAACCCAATAGAAAATCTATGGAGGGAGCTGAAAGTCCGTATTGCCCAGCGACAGCCCCAAAACCTGAATGATCTGGAGAAGGTCTGTATGGAGGAGTGGGCCAAAATCCCTGCTGCAGTGTGTGCAAACCTGGTCAAGAACTACAGGAAAGTTATGATCTCTGTAATTGCAAACAAAGGTTTCTGTACCAAATATTATTAATTCTGCTTTTCTGATGTATCAAAGTCATGCAATAAAATGCAAATAAATTACTTAAAAATCATACAATGTGATTTTTTTGGTGATTTTTGTTTTAGATTCCGTCACTCACAGTTGAAGAGTACCTATGATAAAAAATTACAGACTTCTACATGCTTTGTAAGTGGGAAAACCTGCAAAATCGGCAGTGTATCAAATACTGGTTCTCCCCACTGTATATGCAACGGAGATGTCTAAAACCAATTATTATAGATAAGAATGCAAAACTATTGGCTTGCATCATATTACATCACTTACACCCACACATTGTTTACCTTGTTCACATGTAGAGCCTATGTAAATGTTTAATACTTCGCCTTTGTAACTTATGTAAATTAAAAGCATTCTCCAGTAAAAGTAAAATGAATACCATTAACAACTCAAAACTACAGTGGCCCACCTAGGTAAACGCGCTAGAACGGCCCCAAAACACTTCCATTAGGAGAAACATGGTGCAAATGCAGAAACGATGCACAGTAAAAAACAAACAAACTCTAAAACACCCGTAACAGCAAGACGCTGCAAACACAGAAACGATGCACCGTAAAAAAAAAACACAGTATGCAAGTGCGAGTTTCTCTCTTCTTAACTCCAGCGGTGTCTCTCTACTTTGCCTTCTACATTTATGGGTAGTGACTTTGTAGCTCCTATACATAAATGTAATCCTCTACACTGTAGTCAATTTACTTTTTGCGGTGATGTCTTTGCTGCTGCAGCATATAGTATACAGCCATAATTAATTTGTTGACCTCATATTGACCTATGCTGTAGGTGTATTAATGCCTGTTTGTCTGCCCCCCAGTCACATCTGACCACATTTCTGACTTTCTAAGTGTTTGATATGTACTGTACTTTCCATGTATATTTGCTATCTAGCCATAGGCCCAGGTAGGCCAACTTCAATTCAGACAACCTCTCCATTGGCTGACAATGTGGGCCTAATTTTAGGGCTGTCTACCCAAAAAACGATAGCTATAATGACAACGATGTGAGCATCTACAGTACACTGATGAACAATATGTGGCTCCAAGCACATAATACACTAATACAGCAGACATTGCAAAAGCTGTACTAAGAGCAGTTGTATTTGGTTGTTTTTCCATTCTCACCTCTCTACGGTGAAGGCGGTGATGGAGCAGGAGGACACGTTGATGCCCAGGTACTGAAGGTAGGTTATCCCAAGGCAGCCAGCGTGGCCAAAAATCCATGTGCCTGTCAGACTGTCTGACACATTGGGCAGCCCAGCCGCCACCAGTACCGTCAGGTCGGCTATGGCCAGGCTGACTAGGTAACAGTTGGTGGGTGTCCTCATGTGGCGTGTGGTGAGGACCACAATGACCACCATGATGTTTCCCACGATGCCCACACCACACACCAGCAAGACCAGGAACACTGACACTGTCTTGTACTCCAACGACTCAGAGACGGCGTCACTGGGACTCAGAGAGATATTGGTTGGGGTGTTGATTCTGGAGCTCACGTTGTCCGCCATATCTCCTAGCGACCTGGCTAGTGTTAGTTAATTACAGGTTATGTTCTTTTGATTAAAGTGATAAGAGGCATGACTCTGAAATGTTAATATGTTTTTTCTCCTTCATTAAGAGCATTAACTCCCATGTATAGCCGGTCCAGTTAAAAGCATATATATTGACTGTTGTGAAGCTTTAGCATCTCACAGTTCACTACAGAGAAAGAAACAGCTGTGAATTTGCTTATTATACGTCTTTGATCACTGAGAAGAGAAAATAAGCACTGTTTTCTTGTTTTTGATATTTCCTTCTGTCATTCCCCTTCACTTCCCTTATCTATCTTTCTTTAAACTAATGAAGAGGAATAACACGTTGCATATGATCCCAGGACTTCCAAAGACCGAGTCACCTAGAAATAGAAGATGAGTTAAATTACTTGGACAGACAGGGAATTAAATCGACAATAACCTTTGGATTGAATTTGGACTTTCATTTGTCAATGTCAAACACACATTAACACATCTACAGAATTCCTCTCAGTGACTCCTTCAGGTAGCTCCATGCTGCTTGGAAGAAAAAGTGCCCCAAAAGCAAATGGTTGTTAAAATAAAATGGGGCAAATTAAAGAACAAAGCATGCTGGTGGTTTTAAATGTCAATGAGATGCTGTAATTGCAGACAATGTGTAAGGAAAAGATCAGCAGTAAATCAATTTTAAATTCTCTGATCTCCAGATTATAAAATATCTTGGGTACAAAGTTGATATTTTGTCCTAAGGGTGGGAGTAAAGCTCATAGTGTGTCCAAAGGTTCCATCCTCTGGTGAGGTTGAATGTGCTTCATGGCAATCTGACATTACATTTTATATTTCCTGTGTTTGGCTAGATCAGGGTGCGTAAGTAATGGTCAGCAGGTCACAAGGAAAATTGGTAGGATTCATCTTCTCTGATCGATGACATTTTTAATAATTGTTATCATGTAATATACAAATACTGTACCTCAACTCCTTACCAGAGGCCTGTACTACAAATCAACATCAACATGCCCTGGATTTCTTTCAATTACCCGGCTTAACTAACCCTAACAACTGTGGTCCTGCATAACCTGAGTGACGGTGACGGCTTCTAAATGGTCATTCAATTGCACTACTACAACTTTTTCAATAATTTTAGACAAAACTGGTATAATTGATATAGGGCGATAATTACTCATTGAGTCTAGGCTACCACTTTTGAACACAGGGATGATTATTCCTTTTTTCCACGCACTGGGAAATGTACTGGTTCTAATGGATGGATTAACAAGATGGGTCAATGGTTTGACAAGAACATTCTTATACTTTTTAAGAAAACAACTATTCATCCTAAAAATGTCATCAGACTTGGAATTTGATAGTTTAATGATTATTTCTGCAACTTTTGTATCCGACACCTCTTTAATATAAAAGGAATCTGTTGAGGTGACTGATTAAGGGGATTCACAGGCTGGAATTCCTTTGTTAATTCTTCAACAGATTGTACAAAATATGAATTGAATCCATCAGCCATAGTGGCGCAATCGGTTATACTATTGCCATTGATGTTAAGTTCTGTAATCTTTTTATGTTTATTTGATTTATTAGTCAGATTATTTAAATGCCTCCAAAGTGAATTATTGTTACCTTTAGCACTATCAATTAGATGAGTGTAATATGTCACTTTTGCTTTCCGCAGCTCGCTTACGACTTTATTCCTTAAACTTCTATAAGTTTAAAAATGTTTTTAAAGCTAAATCTCGCTTTCTCATGAGTTTTCGTATTTCATTATTTATCCAGGGCACCGTAGAATCTTTTTGTTTAGATTTTATTTGCTTTGTAAATTTTTCCATCAGACTTGTAATAGATGTGGTCACGGAGTTACAACACTCCTCTACATCGTCTAGTGTCATAATTTGTTCCCAGTTTATGTTTTTAAGTTCTCTTTCAAATTGCAGAATTTTACCTTTTGGAAGAATGAATTGTAATTTTTCATGATCAGGTTTACCAAAGTACTGCAGGCGCTTCTTCGTCAGTTTCCTGACGAAGAAGTCAAAGTCATGTTGTGGTCCGAGAGTCCAGTAATCAAATTATAAGTCCTTGTTATTCGTTCTGGTCTGTTAGTAAATACCAAATCAATGAGAGTCTTAGTCTGCCTTGTTATCCTTGTTGGTCCTACAATCATTTGTCTATAGTTAAATTTGGTCATATATGCTTTGAGTTTTTGTTTACAGCTTTTGTCAGACCAGTTAATATTGTAGTCACCATACCATATTGTCTCTCTGTAAGAATCCAGTTGTTTAACTATATCATTTAATTCATCATAGAACTTAACATTATAAGAAGGTGGATTATAAAGGACGGAAATATTAAAATATAAGACATTCCAGGGTGGTGTTCAGTTCGATTAATTGACATTTAAATGTGTCTTTGATGTATATTAATACTCCTCCCCCTTTGCCTGTCATTCTGTCCTTTATAAAGCACTGATACCCAGCAATGTCAATCATATTAGTTGGAATGTTACTGTGGAGCCACGATTCTGTTAAACAGAGGTAATCCATGTTGTATGTATGTATGTTTAACTGTCCGCCTAATATTTCCTTTGGTTTATACTTTACATCCCAAACACACGGGCATGATTGACAGTTTGAAAAAGTAGATAACACTTTTGTTTCTGTGCAGCACGACTATCTAAGCCGCCCGATCGTGTTTGTAGCGTGTTGACTGTTACCCCAGACTCAGAGAGGTTAGCACGCTCTGCTGCAGCTAACGTCGCTGCACTGTCACTCGACTGAAAGCGAAAGCCCTCGCTGGCCCCCACAACCGAAGTGGCCCCCGGTCCAGTCCTCGAAAGGATATCTATCAGGCGGGGTAGCTCACCGGTGTGTACACGGTCGGATGTCCTCACACGGGCCTCTGATGCGCTCCGCTTCCCTGCATGATGCTGCTCCGGCAGCTCCTGGCACTGAGTCAACATTTCCTCCAGAGCCGCTGCGTGAGGCGCTGATACAATCAGGGGCAGTGTCACCTGCGCGGTTTCACCTGTTTAAGGCATAACCTCCACAGAGCTAGCCTGACATTCAAGCGTGGGGCCTGGGTTCAGATGTATATCTCCAGCCAAATGTATTAGCACCATTAATACTTTAAATGCATGCGCTCTATCTTGACGTGATATTGACCTGATAGCGCTGTTTCTGTCATTCTTGCACAGCCTTTTAGATGCCCAGATTGAATGGAGAAAGGCATGTCCATGTCCAAAGTAGTAACGTTTAGTGTATTCACCATCATTCGGACCAGCCAGGTTACCCTTAATATGCTCAGAAAAGTTGTAGGTCCAAGCACTCAATAACATTAGAAAACACTGTAAAATACAAAGGGCATTAGTGGAGCCCAACGACCCACTCCTGCCTTCAGCGGCCATCTTCTTATCATCATCTTCTTATATTTAAAACAATTAACATCCATCTCTATGGAAGAAGACTTGAAAGTGGTGATTGGGGCCATTAAATTATTATGAAAATGTTTACTGAGGTAATAAAACTAGGGTAATTTTTAAATCCCATGAGGTCCCTTTGTATTACTAGTCCCATGGGAATAGGGCTTTAGACAAAATATCTTCCAAAATCTGTGTTTCAATTACAAAATTCACTCATTGTCTTACTATCCATTGACTGTTCAACAAGGAAACACCATCTAAGGAAACAAAAAGAAGGAATTTTTGCCAAAAATATGTGATGTTGGAAGATATGCACTTCATTTGTCATTAGTTTGGACTGAACTTCAGAGAGCATTTTTGAACGGAATGAAAACCAGAATTGCATCAGGATGGCCAGTGTGAAGAGGAGGAATGATCACAGCAGTAGGTAACTTTCAATATACGTACAGGCATTTGACTATTGTCTTAACACAACTAGACAGGTGATTCAGCCGTGCTTCCAAATCTGAAACTGACATTGCATATCCACAACAACTGTCATGGCAATGCAGCCAGTAGTAAGAGACAATAATAAAATAAATCTTATCTGAAGTATTGGACCTACCAACAGATCAACTGCAATGCACAGCTTTAAATAATGCAAACATAATAAATAGAAAACCCCTGATGTTCCCCCAAAGGTCTACAGACCTCAGATTGAGAGCCAGAGCTCAAACTGTTCCTGGTGAGGCTTTAATAAGATCCATTGTGGATAGGCATTAATAGGCAATATTCAAATGAGTCATACTGCTCTCAAGGCGTAACACTCAATGAGTGCATTAGGATCATTCCAACATAATATTCTGACAAAACACAAACATAAGTGAGGGTTTATTCTCCCCTCATAATGCTCTTATGATGCCTCCTAGTGCATTTCTGCTAAAGTTACAGACACATTCCTAAAATCCTGTACAAGAAGAATAATTTCTCATTAAAGCTATTTCTTTAACTATAATACAATTTCAATTCAATTCAATTTTTCAATACTTGACCAGATTTTGAGTTTACCAGAGGACAAAGTGTGAAGAATCCTGAGGTTTGTTTTGAGGTTTCATAATTAACCAATGTGCAGCACTGTGAAACTCTACAAGTCAATCTGTTGCTCTTTCACTCATCTCCCAGCCCGGTCTCTCTCTCTCTCACACACACACACACACACACACACGGACACACACACACACACACACACAATGGACATCCCCTCCTGAGGGCTGCCTCTAATAAATTGAGGTGGGAAGGAAATGAAAAGTAATTTAGTTGCACTATGCTGCCATCAATCAAACTGCATCCACTCTCCATTCCTTTACACACGCACATCCACAACCCAGTAGAGCTGATCTTCTGCACATTTCTGACTTTCCATCATGCTTGACTGAGTGAGGTGCCTCAGGAACACTTTAGTTCGAGGGGTTGCTGCTGTACTGCAGTTTACATACACAGATGCAAACCATCTTTTCTACATGAGAAATGAAAAAAGGGTAAGGGGCAACATCAATTTAAGGGGTGAGTTGGTAACTATTTCCAGTATACACTTTTTTATACACTGTTTGTAATAGTCTTTAAACCCCGACAGCTATAAATAACGTATGGGCTCTTAAAGAGGAGCAAGAAGATCCTTCATCAGTAGCTGCTGTAATCCTGTAAAAATGCTCACCAATCCTGCCTAGTGATCTGCTTGAAAAGAACCAATAAAATGCATCCTTGACCTGCTGCGCATACTCTACCCTTCGCAGGTACGAGCCTGAGCTCAATGCGTGTCGTCACCATATTGCTAACAGTAGTTATGTTTGTTTTAAACATTCGGTATCATAATATAGGTGTTTGCTTACCAGTGATCAAGACATGAAGTAAACTGCTACAGCCAGCAGTTAATAAGCTTACCTTAGCACAAAGACTGATCCCAGCCAAGAAATCCCCATTTCTTGTCTTAATGCTAAGCAAAGATAAGACTCCTGGCTGTAGTTTTTTATTTAGCATACATACATTAGTGGTATCAATATGTGTGTTGCCAATGAACTGTGGACAGAGCAGGTTGAAACATTTGTACTTGAACCCTAGACTATATCCACTACTTCCACATTGCTCCCGGATTGAGAGTGGAGCATGGCATTTTGCACACAGTATGTAACTTGTGTCATTGTGGAATGTTGATAAATAAGAAATCTATAGTACTATGTTTGTAAGTGCCTTAGCATGCAAACACATAACTAACATTAGCTTACTAACAGCTAACTTGTCATCTCTGGTCGACGAGGGTGCAAAAAAATTGTTTGACATGCTTAAATCTCGTGTTTTTAGCTAGCTACAGGCACTTTGTGTTTGCCGCCGGTGGGGGTGGGACTTAAATGCGCTCTCTCTCTATGGTAGGATGGAAGTGGGCCATAGTAAGATGTGATTTGCCAGTGTTCAGATGAGAGACAAACCAGTGGGCCAATCATGTGATCTCTCTCCTCTCTGTGGGCCGGTCAGTCAAAGACCAAGGACGTGAATGGCCAGTGTTAACATGAAAGACACACAAGTGGGCCAATCATGTTATCTCTCTTATCTCTAGGGGCTTATCAAAAAAAGGTTTTCGACCGGAGTCCCCATTCAGCCCAGACAAATATGCCTACCGGGAAATAATGCTGATGGCCAATCCATGCCTGAACTCAACTACCATGGCCCCTGAAAGGACCGTCACCTAGCGGTGCCTGTACCCGGCTCGCAGTCACCTGTTGGCAGCTAAACAACTGGTAGCTGGTGTCCCGGAGCTCTGTAGCAGCTAAATACAACCAGCAACTGCCGCTCGGATTTTGTTTAAAATACTTCTATTTTAGGTATATAATTAAATGAAAAGGTGCAATATGTAATATATTTACTGTATTAAATCCATAAATGACCACAATATGTCATTAGATATTAAGGTAACATGC
Organism: Perca fluviatilis; assembly: GCF_010015445.1. Lineage (NCBI taxonomy): Eukaryota > Metazoa > Chordata > Actinopteri > Perciformes > Percidae > Perca > Perca fluviatilis. The sequence goes on from NC_053119.1 coordinate 42,111,251, forward strand.
TAAGCTGAAATACTATGTTTTCTGACAACACTAAAGCCAGTATTTTCTCCTTTCATTTTTCCATTCCGTGACAGAATTTCTGCCTGTTTATTGGTGTCAATTCTGACAGCCGGATTGCCAGATGGTCTGTAACAACGCAAACCCAGCGCACTACAGCTGTAGTACAGCCAGGGAGGCAGCAAACAAATAACTGGATCAATTGAGATAGATTCTACCCAACTTAAAAAACGTTGGCATGTTTCTAACAGTTGCAACGAGTAACGAACCCCGGGTAAATATTGGAGATGTATTTGAAAGATGGAAACAGCTTGGAGCCCAAAAGAATGCAGAGTTGGTTAATTTCCTCCTAAACAGTAAGCTTCAGGCTAATTTATCACGGCTACTAGGTACAGGCATTTTCACTCATTTCAAAATTTTGAATAATAAATGGTTATTGAATTTTATAGAGTAACATTACTCAAGTTAGTTACTTGCAAAACAATGGAGACGCAGCCAGTGAAGTGATCCCGACTGGTCACGCCTTAACTGCTAATGTTACCGGAGGACCAGGCAAGCAGGCCAATGGCGGTTTACCAGAGATGTTCACAAGTAATTTTTTGGAAGTCCAAGTCGAGTCTCAAGTCTTTTGAGGGCCCTCTAGCCCTCGGACCTGGTGAAATATTAACCTAAGTCTGTCACATCATATGGATACAACTATAAATATACAATTTGCCTGTTCCCAGCATTAGCACAACACTTTGCGATGGTTAGCTTGTTACCTGTGACGATATAGGCTAAATGTAACGTCTCTTTCATTAAAAAAAAAGTCTGATGTCGAAGTGGAAATTAAGAGAATACTTTGAGCTCACTGATGTAATGCCCAACCCGGTCTCATGCCAGGTCGTGAAATAGTCACGTTATTTAGATTTATTTATTTGTTTACAGGCCACGATTTTGACGTTTATTTCGTGTACACGTCACAAATTTTTAACGTGTACAGGTCTTGATTTTCGAACCTGCTATGGGGGACGCAACAACGGGGAAATGAGGCGCCACACGCCGGCCACAACAACAGGACGGACCGCCACATGTGGGACGTGATCCCCGGGCGCATCCCCGGGCGCAGTGGCACACAACAACGGGGGAATGAAATGCCAACGGGACGGTTGTGGTTAGGAAAAGAAGAACGGGGAAAGGAACCGTCACACGCGGGACACACCGACAACAGCGGGACGGTTGTGGTTAGGAAGAGAATAACGAGGAAAGGAACTGCAACACGCAGGACGCGACATTATCGTGTCCTGTCCACGACTCAATAGATTCAATAGCGTGACTATATCACGAACTGCCATGAGACGGGGCTGTAATGCCATTTATCTTCTTTAAATTAAACGTGTATTTTAACTTCACCTGGGGAAACTTTCACTTTCAGAGGCTTGGGGGGCAGCTCAATATTGGACGTTGGATATTCGACACATTCGAAAAATCTTTTATGCAGCTTGACCTTCCAATATAAAATCAACTTTACCACGGTCTGTGACAGCTTGTCCTCCCTTGCTACGCAGTAGCTACAGACACTGTTTTTGACGTGATTTAACATATTTTGATTGAACAGGTTGCAAAAATCTGCATATAATTAGGAAAGTGAGGACTGCGTTTATAATGCGATCTAACATAATATTTGACAGAGTCCAGGGCCCCTTAGATATCCTGTGCCCCTGGGCAAGTGACCAGTTGCCCTAATGGTTAATCCGGTCCAGAGGTGTGTCTGTCAGTCGGGGAGGTAGGATGGCGGGTAGTGGGGTTTTTAGCGGCTGTTGCCATAATTTTAAGCCGAGATAGGGTGGTTGCTTGAGCAGGGGCTTTTATGACTGTCAACATAGCCAGCATTTAATGTTAGCTACTCCGATGTGCTGTGGAGTAATGTCTGGCTATGTAAGACTAGCGTCGATTAACAATGATGCTATGTTCTCAAGCTGGCAACCTCCGTGAACTTTGAGTATGGGGAGGAGGGGGTGGGGGAGACGACTTTGTCCAGTATTTTGAATTTGGACTGCAGTAACTTTTTTAAACGCTAGCTGTCAGTATTACAGTACATATTAGACCTTTGATCACTTTGAGGGGGGGATACATTTGGTCACCACCGGGAATAAAAATAATTGAGCAGAGGCAGGGATGTGTAGATCAGAAAGGGGGAAATTATATGCGTGGAAGTCAAACTTTTTTGGCTTCATGTGCCAATGAGCAACTTTAATAGGAATGAACGTGTCCCACCTGTAATCTGGGTTACATATTTAATGGGATATGTAGTTTTTGGTTTAGAAGGCTTTATTGGTGATGTTTTTTTTTTTACTGTAGAAAGTGCTGCTATGCTCCGTTACTGTCATTCCCCAGTTACCAGTGTCGCATTGTAGTCCGATTCAACCTTCTCTTGAACCGTGTTGAAGCCCAAGTTGTTGACGCCTGCGCAGTATGGCTGACATTGAAACGTATGTTGGGTCTGCTTTAGGATCTACCCAAAAAATCACTATCAACTGCACAGTGGTCATTAGTAAACGATGGTGTGGCATTTGGTGTAACAGGTGAAGCCCCCTAAATTTATGAGAATAAAACAGCTTGGAGCTGCTTAGGAAATGTATTTGATTGAAAAGCTGACCTTTTGAGAGTTCAAGGAAATATTTACGACAGAAAGATAGTGGATAGTTTACATGAAAGATGTCAAACAAATGACTTGATTGTTAAAATATGAAAAGAGTGCAATGAGAATGGATAGGCTATGTGATGTATGAGTTCCCAATGACTGTATATATGATATACAGTCCATGTGATTTCCTCAACAATTTCTAACAACATAAAAACAAATATTTGTTCTGTTAGGTTGTATTATATACTACTGTCACATTTCGTTGTTCCCAGATCTGAAATTATCTGAAAAAAATCATGATTCATGAAAGTATCAAAAAGACAAATGTCAAATCATGTATTTATTTCTCATTTATTTTTCTCTTTCTTTCCATTTTACGTTTGTTACACCGTAAATGAATGGATGGCTGTCAGTGTGTCATGGTTGGAGCTTCGGCTAACGATGACAGCAACAGGGATTTAGAGACAGACATAACTGCTTGTAAACTTCTAATTATATTCTTACTCATTTACACAAGGAAATAAAAAATATATATATATATAATATAAAATAATTTACCTTTTGCGTCTTTGCAATGTCAGATTAATCCATAACCTTCTTCAAGCCTGTATCTCTCATCACAAAGTGCGCGCGTGTCAGTTGCTGGTTAAAGCCAAGTCGGCAGCATAGCCATGCTCTTATCTACATACTGTACACTACAGAGCTCTGCTACTACCTACTGATCTCTGTCACACTCACACAGACAGCATGAGGGAAGCAGCACTTGTGCCTTCAAAATAAAAGCGCAATACCTATTTTGGAATGAGCCAGTCATGTTGTCAGAATAAAGTCTTATTATTTAAATCTGTGGTGGGCTGAATTTCATACTGATCAACGACGTTATACTGTAAATCCCGCGAAAAAGACACAACATAATATTACAATATTTTTTGTATATGTGGATTTTTGCCTCATGCTCATCTTAGGTCAAAATAATGTTCAATAGCTAAAACTATTTAATTTGACTAACCCTAACTCTTTTTTGTCATTGTATGATTCATTAAACCTTGATCTCTCAGACTGAACTCAGATTGAACAGATAGTCTAGCTAGCTGTCTGGATTTACCCTGCAGAGATCTGAGGAGCAGTTAACCTTAGTCCTCACAAATCCACCGGAGGTTAGAACGCCAACACAAAGGAAGCAGAAGGAAACGGACAAAGTACATGCATCTGGTGGAATTTTCTGCAGGACTGGAGCAATCCCAGAAGGGCAACGCAAAAGATATAGACTAGGGTAAGTTAAATACTCAAAAAATACAACAAAGGAATGTTAAAATTACAAGTACAGGAAAATGTTAAAAAATAAATAAATAGAGAAAATAATAAAAGTAATAATATAAAATAATGTTTTAAAAGACAATACCTGCCATGCACCCTGCTATGCCCTGTTACACCCTGCAGTGGCCTACTACATCCTGCTACGTCCTGCTATGCCCTGCAGTGCCCTGCTATGCATTGAACTACTGCAACTACTATTTCTAGTTATTGTTCCATTATCTTTATTGTGATTGTTATTGCCACTGTTCATCACACCCCCAACCGGCACCTTCAGACACCGCCCACCAAGAGCCTGGGTCTTCCTGAGAGGGAGTTTTTCCTCGCCACTGTCGCACTGAATGCTTGCTCTTGGGGGAATTACTGGAAATGTTGGGTCTTTGTAAATTATAGTGTGGTCTAGACCTACTCTATCTGTAAAGTGTCCTGAGATAACTCTTGTTATGATTTTCTACTATAAATAAAATGTAATTAAATGGAATAAAAACTACACTAAAACCATGTTATGTAACCATTAAAGCCACAAAGCTAAACAGAAATCTTTTGAGTCCAGATTTAAATTATATATATTTTTTAAAACATTATGAGGAGAAAATGGACCAAAACACACAACCTGTTGGTAAAGTTGAGACATTTGTCCAGTTTTTTTGTCCATATTTGTTTGTGTTTACCCTGACAGACACACAGACATTCACAAAAACATTTAATATGCCGTCCAATAACCTCACATGCTGTTTATAATTATTCTCATAGTTTTATGGTTCGACCAAGTACATTTACTCCAGTACTGTACTCCAGTCCAAATGTTGAGGTACTTGTACTTTACTTGAGTCTTTCCTTTTCATGCCACTTTCTACTTCTACTCCGCTACATTTCAGAGAGAAATATTGTACTTTTTACTCCACTACATTCATCTGTTACTGCTTTAGTTACTAGTTACTTTACACATTAAGATGTTTGCACACACAACACATGTAGTTTATAAAATATGATGTTTGATTCTAAAGTAAACTAGCCAACAATATAACGGCTACAAGTCCAGCTGAAATGATAAGACCATTAAACACACAACTGGTTGGATCCTTTACACACACTTCAATGGGAGGAATTTTATACTTTAACTACATTTTTCTGATGATACTTATACACTTAGTTACAGTAAGTAACATTTTCAATGCAGGACTTTTACTGTAACAGAGTATATGTACAGTGTGGTATTAGTACTTTTACTGCAGTACAGGATCTGAATACTTATACTGAAACAATAAAAGCAGACATAGTGTTGACCATGGTAGATGATAGGGGCTGGCTGCCGTTCAGTAAACAGTTTACTTTGAGTTTACGTTGATAGAATATGGGAGTTATTCCTAGGTAACATATTCTCTTTATGCTGGAGGTTCTACAGCCTTTAAAAATAGAAAGACAAATACTATTTTACAAGATAACACAACGATTTAAAGAATGCAACAACCCTTTGGATATAGATTGAGTTTACGTTGATAGCATATGTGATTCATTCCTAGGAATAAAATCTTCTGCTAAATTATGAGTCAGAAAGAAAAGTCTGGAGAATGTCTCAGAGACACAAAGTCATCTTTGTGTTAACGGTAGTTATCAAACTTTTAGCTAAAAGAAACCTGCCCTCACCTGGATGCAAAAGTAACATTTTCATCCTTACTCTGTCCATTTATGAGATAATAATTTACTTGTATTTACTTGAGTAAGTTTTTGAAAAAATTATACTTCTAGGAGTAGTTTTAAATCTCTATACTTTTTACTTTTACTTGAGTAGATTTGTGAAGAAGAAACTGTACTCTTACTCCGCTACATTAGGCTAAAATGAGCTCGTTACTTTTCTTTTTACCTCTTTGGTATTCTACGCGTCATTGTTTTTACCCCCCCCGGTGACGCCCGGGTATGCCTCATTTTAATGTTTTATTTTGACAGAGAGAGAGACTTCCGCTAAAGTCTCTACCACGTGACTGTGTTTCACCAATCAAACGTAGTTGTGCAGTCTCGTCTCGTCACCATACTCAAACTCAGCGGCGGGACCAGCAATACAAAAATGACAATGTCAGAATCAGCCGTCGGCAATGCAGACACAGATGAGGAGGAACACAGAGGCCAGATCAACATGTCCTGGATTTATTTCAGTTACCCAGCTTCACCTAACCTAACTACCGCGGTCCCGCAAGCTGTGTCACGACGCTGGTTATCAACTAGTTCAATCAACCCAGGGTTTCCCAATCTAGCGGCGCATGTTCACATAAAAGAGATGATGTTTGCACAACATGACCAATATCCACATATTTTACATAAGAAGAGCAAACTATAATTCTACATAAATATGAAGAACACAGACACAGTTTTACGGACAAAACGCAATACAGTCGCTGCTTCCTAAAACAGGAGGACAGCTGGCAAAAAAAAAAATAGCCGACGCTGTAGATGCGTACATCACAACATCAATATCACTTCCCTATCAGTCAGGCACAAGATCTGACCCTAATTACACTTGTACTTTCCAGAAACTGCCGTTGCTTTAGTCTATTATTTCATTTGGCAGAGGAAGCGATTGTGAGAGCAAATAAAAAATATAAAAAACATAATTCAAACCGCTGAAGCCGAGAAATAGCCTACCGTATATGTAATATAAATAGGCCCATCAGGGAATGTTAACCAAGGGGGTAAGCTTCACTTCAGAACTCGAACCTCCAATGGTGCCATTTTGTTGCTACAAAGGTATCACCTCCTGTTAGCGTTCCACTGACCACCATTTTTTTTTTACGTCACTTGACAGAGAATAACTTTACATCTGAAGCGTTTAAAGACTCTATTCAACCCGGTCTCACGGCAGTTCGTGTAAATGTCCACGTTATTCTTAATCTATTGATATGTGTTCACGGAGACGTTTTTCTCGTTTTTTACGTGTAACTGTCACGTTATTTTTTACGTGTAACTGTCACGTTATTTTTTACGTGTAAATGTCACATTATTTTCTCGGGGAAAGGACGCCGGGAGGCGGCCGAAAAGGTCGCTCCATAAGCCGGGAGGCGCCTGCGAGGCGGCCCGCAGGTGGGATGCCCCACAATAACGGGATGGCGGAGGTTGGGTTTAGGAAAAAACTTACGGAGAAAGGGCGCCTTAAACGCCGGGGAAAGGGCGCCTTAAACGCCGGAGAAAGGGCGCCTTAAACGCCGGGAGACGCTCCACAGCAACACGCGGGACAAAACGCCACACGCAGGGACGCCATCCCCGGGAAACAAAGCTCCGCAAATGCGACGCGATCCCCGCTAGCCCGGGTGAAAGTCCTGTGTTGTTTGACCCATCCACCACCCGACCAACCCCCCTACGCGGATTTTCGGCTTTTTATATTACTCCCTACAATTTCGTGCTGTGGCCACAATATGCTTCCCATTGAAATACATTACTTCACATTTTCGTGTTGTCCACCACGTAAAAAACTACAAAAACGTCTCCGTGAACACGTATCAATAGATTCAAATAACGTCACATTTACACGAACTTCCATGAGACCGGGCTGCTCTATTTGTCCATTGTTTAGTTCTAAAGAAACACGACAATGTATAAAAGGCTCCATTACCTTGTACCTAATGTTATGGCTCCGTAGCAGACGCTTTTATAAAAATAGGCTAACGATTGTGTCATAACCAAGTGACTTACTGTCGCACAGTAGAGGAATTACCGTATAGTACAGGAGAAGCTTGCAGGCAGTTTCGACTTACATTAGCTGTTTAGGTTTAATTGCTAATGTTAACTAGCATGTTAGTGATCAGTAATTAGCCTGTGCTTATGTTATCTCCTTATATATACCTACGCTCTCCGCCTCTGCATGATTGGGAATGATTGAGATTTCTCTTGGCACAGCTACCAGAAGACTTACAACTTTCAGACACGTTGCTCACGTCAGTAAAGCAAGAGATCACCGGAAAAGTGCTTCTAATAGCCTTCACTGGTCTCCGTCCAGAGCAACGGGGTCTATTGGTCCATTATATATATGTCAATGATGTTAACGGGGTGGTCGGTCTCTAAATGTTTTTGTATGAGCGCACCTCTCTCTCTCTCTCTCTCTCTCTCTCTCCCTGCACACTGGGTTGAACCTGAAGTTACCTCGTTAACCCCAAATCTTGCTTCGTAGTCCAGGCCTCTGGCCTCATAATGAAAGCATGGTTACCTTAGTAAAAGTGCCAAACAGCAGCTACATTGTCAACTTATGATTCCAGTGAAAGTGTTTTGAGTTTCCATGTGAGGAGACCTACAGAGAAAACCTCCTGCAGTCAGTTAGTTTGAACATGATGGTGGGTGTGGGGGGGGTTATCCTTGGTGAACAGCAACATCTAGTGGTCGCATCGCATCACTTTCTACAGTTTTTAAAAATAAGACTATTTTACAAGAGAACGGACAGATTTTAATGATTCAACATCCCATTTTGATTCTGATTTGTAAAGCAGATGTGCCGTGCCATCTCCAGAAGGTCTGTGCTTCTTAAAGGGGATGGTTTTCTTCTTCAACAGCCCCACAGTCCTCAGGTCTGCTTCTTAAAGGGGACAGGAAACATAGCAAAGAGTTAATTATTCCCATCGTGACAAGCGTTGTGTTGGAGTTTCTTCAAATGAGACACTGTGACAGAGAGATCTCTCTGTCGATCTGTTTGTTCTGGTGATGAATGCACAACCAGCCCCTCCTCATCAGCTAAAGCGGCCGCTCTTCAAGCTTTTAGGACGTTTTCCCTCTTCCACGTTAAGAGCAGAGGAAAACACATCAGCCATCACCCAGCGCCAACTAAGCTTCAGATGTGATTAATGACAAACCAGGGAGGGGTTAACATTTAGTCATTACTGGGACAGAGGTGGAGATGGAGGTCGACACAACCCACCAAACCTACCACAGGTACGATCATACCCGTCGCTATGGGCCATAAGCGCGGCCGCCCCAAAAATGCTTGTGCCCCCACTTGAGGCACAGATCTCTTAAAAAATTACTTTAATTTTATATTATCATAGTTGCTAATTTTGTGTTGCATTAATGTTGCATTCTTTATCATTAAAACATTATAAATATAAATAAACAATGGTGTGATTTTTGTTTGATTGATGGGAATCTACACTGCAACAGCCTATCACGGCCTTACTAAAAAGAAAGTTAGGCTACGACGTGACGTAGCCTACGTCAGTGTAGCTGCTCAACAGTTACCGCACATTTTTGAAAGCTGGATGAGTTTTCGCCGGCTTACTCGCTTCAGTTCGTGATGGTAAGTGGTTGAAAAGCCCACCAACATTCTCCTCTGCCAAATTGGATACGACACCGACACCTCCTGATGTTGTCGTTGGAGAAGGAGCCCCTGGACGACAGTCTGAGCCTGATGCTAGTAGCTCCGTGGAGCCCGACCCTGGGCCTGGCAGGACCTGCAGGTCAAGTGCAACTGCGACTGGGGCAGCATTTGGGTCACAACTAACTGTTGAATCAGGGGGTGTGACGGACAAACCCAAACAGGTTGTGTTGAGGAAATATCCAGTCAAAATGTTTGGTTAAAAAAAAAACGTAGCTGTAGCTGGCATTTGAACAGAGACTGGCTTGCGTAGGCTACTCGGTGGAAAAGGACTCCGCATTTTATTATGCCTGCAGGAAATTCACATCTGTATCATCGGACGCAACCTTCTCCATTAAGGGGTTTAAGATTTACAGACAAGGGCTTAAATAAGCATGCAACTTCAAATGACAGGAAGGACTGGAGAGAGGACAGGCTGCCTCCACTCAAAGTACCGGTAGGTTCAAAGTCTCTGTGCGTGTGTGTGTGTGTGTGTGTGTGTGTGTGCGTGCGTGCGTGTGTCTCTCATGGCACATGCATAGCAATGCATATCCTTCTGTTGACTGCTTTAAAATGCAATGTTTGAGAGATGCTTCTGGTGTTACATCTAATATGTTGTATAGTCAAGTGTTTTATGGATATTCATAACATTTCTTCTATGTAATGTGTTGTAGGCTATATAGGTTACCTGGTCATATTGCTGTTGGTTATGTTTAACGTGATGATTACGTGCGAATAGTATAACAAGAGTATATGATTATTATACATATACGTACTGTACGCCAATAATAATTGTGCCCCCCCATGTATTTCATGTGCCCCCCTTAAGACTGAGGTCTAGCGACGGGTCTGGGTACGATAAATCACCCAGAAATATTTATTAACTTAACACATGCTAAGAACCCTCTGCAATAACACACTTTGCATGTAAGTCATTTTTTCATTGAGAACAGGTAAACGGGTGTGATGTCAGCTTGTTAAATGTGAATATGTTCTAGTCTCTTATCTCCTCTGGGACAGGAAACTGAATATATTTGAGTTGTGGACAAAACAAGACATTTGAGGATGTCATTTTTACTGTTACTATTACTATTACTATTTGTGTGCAGCCCATCCCAGAAATGCTTGTTACTAATCCTAGCTTCTGGGGAGTTTACCTCCCGGAGTCCTTATGCTTTTTTTTCCCCAGCGTGATTTCCTTGGAGAACGTTGGCACCAAGACCCTGGTTGCAGCTGTCGCCGTGGTCCTGCTGCACTCCCTGCTGAGCTCAGCGATGCCCTGCAATGTCATGCTGCGTCCTGCTGAACCCTGCAGCTTTTCGCTACATCCAGTCACTGTTCCATTATTAATGTGACTACTATCGCCACTGTTCATCACACCCCAACCGGCTCGTCAGACACCGCCTACCAAGAGCCTGGGTCTGTCCGAGGTTTCTTCCCAAGAGGGAGTTTTTCCTCGCCCACTGTCGCACTGCTTGCTCTTGAGGGAATTACTGGAATTACTGGAATTGTTGGAATTGTTGGGGCTTTGTAAATTATAAAGTGTGGTCTAGACCTACTCTATCTGTAAAGTGTCTCGAGATAACTTATGTTATGATTTGATACTATAAATAAATAAATTGAAAATAAATTGAAATTGAATTTTGGGCTTTGGGAAACACTAATCCACATTTTAGAGAGAGAACAACTCATCCATTCATCCAGACAATAACCCACCCATTAATACATGATGAAAATAAGTGTTCTAGTTGCAGCTCTATGAGAAGATTAAGTAGAAGATCCTTAGCTGCTGGTGCAATGGTTCCTGCACACAAGAAGCTATTTGAGTGCATGAGATGAAGGAAGCCTGAAAGCTTCTTCAGAGTCCTCCCCTAATGTTGGAGCCGACATTATGATTTAGATATAAAGTTTTTAGATGAATGGTGTATAAATATATTGATATTGAGAGGAAATTTAGAGTCATTATAAACACCAGGGGTGGAGCCAGGCGATACACATTCGGAGCTTAGCCCAAACCTGGGGGTTCCGGGGGCATGCTCCCCCGGTGGAGATTTTTTTTCCAATTATGTCAGCTAAATGCACTATTTTTCAGGCTGTTTGAGATAATAGAATGCCTAAAATTCTATACACTATCTGGGAAAATAATGATAGTTACTCAGTAAAAAAAAATAAAAAATCACCCAGTAAAGCCTACAACCTATTTTGTATTTAATTGTTCTCCAGCTGTAGTGAATCCAAAACACCAAAAATGTTAAGGATGACTCATTTTCACCCCTGGCAACTAAAAAGAGGCAACCATTATCTGACTATTTTTAAGTTAGCCTACGTAGGTATAATTGGAATTTGGTGTAAACATCATTACTAATCTTAAGAGTTCAGTTCTGTTTAGTTTGTGCTTAGCTGATAAATTTGCTACATCAGAATCCATGAAATGGAAAAAAAACAATTGAAGCTTTAACTGCACAACAAGGTTTATCATGTATTTTTAAACAATACACAAGTAATAATAATGTAATATAATAAAACATTAAAAATCTGTTTTAAAACAAGAACAATTTATTAATTCATGCATTTCAATTTATACAAAAATTATCCTTAACAGGTAAAATAGAAACTTAGAAAGAAAGCAATTACAGGTGAGGATGAAGGCCAGGTGAGGAGGGTAGTGATGGTGTCGAGTGGAAGAAGAGCGACAGCACTTCTGATAATCCTGCAAGAAATTATAAGCACAAATCAATCAGAGGCAAAACATACAACTAATAATCTAACAGGAAAAGGTCATTGTGCTGCACCACCAGTACAAGAATGACAGATTAAATTATTTTTTTAGTTTTGAGTTGATTAGCATTTGTACTGGAGTTTTAATTTACATGAGCTGTAAGCCCTTATCATCAAGATTAAAACAATAAAAGGCTTGAAATATTTTACTTTTTATGTAATGAATGTAGAATATATTAAATATTTACTTTTTAAATGAAAGTATGGGGGGAAAACAAATCACTTTTCCATTGATATTGATGCATCTGTACTTGGAATTGTTGTCATCAGGAGGAAATAAACTTTCTCATGTCTTTCTGATCTTCTTTATCACTATATTTCTCAATTAGTCTCTCTTCTTATCCCACTAACGTGCCGAGATTAGCTGTAAAACATGCCCCGAGATAACTTAGCATTTGATACAAGCTGTGTGTTTCGGTTTTACGAGTGTGCCCCCCCACCCCCTGTGTACATGACAAATCATCAGACAAATCATCCGCCCATCTCTATTAGCAACTCATTTCTCTTAATAACAACTACTAATGTTAACTCGCTAGCTAGCCAGCAATACAGTCACTTAACTCAAGTGTTACAACAGTGGATTCCCAAACCTGCACCACTTGTCCGCGGTTCGGTCTGACGCTGCTTCTGAATCACTCCCCGGCCGCTGAGGTCTGTTACTATGGTTACTAGTGTTCCTGTTCCGTATAAAAACTTTGTTATATCCATAACTTCAGCCGGATAGCCAGTAAGCTCGCGGCACCAACGAAAAACATACAACATGACAACATGCATGACAACAGCCCGCCAGCCCCTGATGACAAGTTAACGTACGAAGAAAGGATTTATATTCTTCTTCGTTAGTTTTTATTGGTCTTCTTCTACCCCCACACCCGATGATCTCTTTCATCCCTGTCCACACCTTCCTCATATTGTTCTCCTGTAGACTGGCCTCCAGCTTCCTCCTGGAGGAGTTTTTACATTCCCTCAGTTTATCCCTTTAGTTTGTGCTGTACTCCCCTCAGCTCCTGTCTGTCCCATGACCTGAAAGCTTTCTTCTTCTCCTTCAGAAGAACGTTCAGGTCATTGATGATCCACGGCTTGTGAGTGGGAAGGCAGCGTACAGTCCGGGAGGGCATGGTGACGTTCTCACAGAATTTAATGTATTCTGTGATGCAGTCTGTCATATTATTGATGTCCTCCCCATGTGGTTCACAGAGCACGTCCCAGTCTGTAGACTCAAAACAGTCCTGCAGAGCCTCCTCAGCCTCCTGAGTCCACCTCCTCACAGTCCTTGTTTGGACAGGCTTCCTCTGTACAAGAGGAACATACGGGCAACAGGAGACAGGCAAGACAAGGTTGTGATCTGATTTGCCAAGGGGGAAGGGCAGTGGCACTGTACGCATCCTTTGCATTTGCATACAGGAGGTCCAGAGTTTTATTGTCTCTTGTGGGGCAGTTAATATATTGTTGAAAGTCCAGGACAGATTTATCCAGTGAAACATGATTAAAATCCCAAGTAATACCAACAAGGGCATTGGGCTGCTGTGTCTGAAGTTGTGAGAAAGTGGTGTGGATGACGTCGGCAGCTGCCTCCGCATCAGCAGATGGTGGGATGTAAACAACGATCACTATGGCGGACGTAAATTCCCTTGGAAGATAATACGGGCGAAACCCCACAGCCAGCAGTTCAATGTCCGGGCTACAGAAACGTTCCTTCACATTCGCATGTCCAGGATTGCACCACTTTTCACTCACATATAGTACAACCCCCCCTCCTTTCTTCTTACCGCTTTCCATAACGTCCCTGTCCGCCCGAACTATCAGAAAGCCGAGTACCGCCACGCCATGGTCCGGGATGTGCAAATGCAGCCATGTCTCGGTAAGACACAGTATGCTGCACTCGTGGAACTCCCTCTGTGTTTTAATGAGCGCTGCCAGTTCGTCCGTCTTATTTCCCAGAGACCGTACATTCCCCATAATGATCGCTGGGACGGCAGGCTTATGTTTCCTTTTTTTGCTTTGCGTTTTAATCCACCTCTGCAACCCCAGCGTCTCCTCTGTAGTTCCTTCGGTATTTCAGGCTTGTCCCCCGGCAGAAGAACAGGTCGACACAGCGCTATCAGCTGATCGCGTGTGTAAACAATTGTCCCGCTGCCTTGAACGTAACACGCAGTTACAAAAGACACCCGAAGTAAGAACAGAACCAAGAGAAAAATTCCAAAGTTGACAGAAGCCATCTCTACACTGATGTTCTTAGTGACTATAAAAAAAAGAACTGAACTTAAAGACCAAAAAACTAACTTAAAACACACAAAATAGCTACACACACACACATCAGGAGCTGCTGCAACGCACGACACAGCGCCATCTTGCTTTGTTACATATATGCAGTAAACTACAAGCTAATGTAAACTGCTACTGTAAAGTTAATGTAATTAAGATTAATTAATGCAATTCTCCTGTGTTAAGTGTCTCCAGTGTTATGACAACTACAAACATGAACTCCCACAATTTTTTTTATTGATTGACATGGGATAAATAAGAGAAAACGACTATTGCTTACATTAAAGCCTATCAGTGTCAGAATATCCTCCTCCTGCAAGCAGACTGACGCTGATTCAGCTTATCCATCTCAACAAAAAAATTGAACAGCACAGTTCCACATCCATTTCGTCCACTGTTTTGAAATGCAGCGCGGAAGTGAAGGCGGCGAAACATTTTCAATGACGCAAGCATGCAATGACGTGCACTTTCTAGCCTGTTCCAATGTACATTCTCTCCGAATACTCAGGAGGAGCCTGGCCTAGCCTCTGAAGATCCTTCCTTGGAAGGACTAGTCCTACCAAGGAAGGATCCTTGACATTGAGAAACGGCTACTCTCACACACACACGCTTGTTTACATGCCGGTTTTCTCTGTAACACAGGCGTCGTTTCTGTTCTATTGCCTTATTGTATTTAACAGTGACATTGTTGAGCTGAGACGTTGAGCTAAACGTTTTCTTGTTTTATATTTTAACAGATCATTGTGGTGTGAGGATGCTGTGGAAGTGTTAGTATTGTGAGTTTATGTGTGAGAGAGGGATTACCTTTTAAAACATTATTGGTTAAGACATGGAAACTATGTTAGTTATGTTAGTTAGTCCTATTGTGCACATTCAACTCAATTAATGCACTTAAGGTCCACTTAGCAAAGATTCACCAGAAAACCCAGGGTGCACAACTGAGTGAAACTGCCCAAGAAACCTTTCACTGTCAGTCATGTGATTTTTCTGCACCCTGCACAGAAGCAGTCTTTCTCACCTGCGCAGTACACATATACTCTTGTCCTCTTTAAGGAAAAGGTATTTTTAATTTGGGGCATGGTGTTTTTTAATTTAAACATCAACATTTCAAATCATATAAAAAGGACATTCATGGATGTTTTTCAGCACTACTTTGCAGATGGCTTAGCTGCCTTGTATAGTTCAGTTGATCTAAGTTCATTTTTTTTTGTTCTCTGTATTTTTCAGGTGTTCATGGAGTTCAGCAGGATTGTGGGAAAGAACCTCAAGCAGGAATTCTATGAGAGCATTGACCAGCACAGTCCTCGTCTCCTCGAGTTATTTCGATCAAAGAGAGGCAATGTTAGACAGTTGTTGACACAGATTTCACAACAGACCAATGTAGGTCCATACACATTATGTACTTGGCATTGTTTTTCACAGGTTTTGTAAAAACATCATATCACAATGCTTCTCTTTTAGTTGTATAATTCAGTCCAAACATTGCTTGGTTTATTTAAGCTTTCTTATAGATCATAATTTGTTTATCATTTTAGCTATCTAGCTAACTTGTGGTACTGTGTTTAATTCCCAAGAGACTACAGAGCCAACTGCGATCTGGACACAGGTGCCCAGAGGGCTTCCTATCATCCTACGGGACAACCCCACACACTTCTTCAAAGCAGGCTTTGTAAGTAAGCTCTTGCTTTCTTATAATAATATAATATAATACAATTTTTATTTTTCACCATGACACTCTTATATTGATATAAGTTGTTTTTCAAATGAGAAATCTAATTTAATGATTGGGTCCTTCTGTTATTCTTTATTTAGGAATTCGAAGATGATGATTCTTTTGCAACTTGAATGCGTTGGGATAATTCACACTGAGCGTGAAGGTGCTGGGCTCACATCTTCCCAGCATCTCAGTCCAGCCTCGCTGAAAATCATCAGAGGGATAAGTCGTGATGGACAACATTCAAGATCTGTCAAAAGCAATGTGCATTCTGTTTGGACTCACGTATGCACTCCATCTTCACAACCCCAAGACTATGAAGCTCACATTTCAGGTCATCCAACAGGTATTGCTCTTGTTAGGACACACTGACCTAAAGCCGAAGCTACAGACTTTAAAAAATCTGCTCGCAATTTAAAGAGATGTCAAGTCTACTGTAAGAAGCTGTTGACTACAAATTCTTTTTTTGCCACACCAGTAAAACAATTTCTTACCTGTGGGGTAAACCTTTTCATTTTCTGTAAAACAAGCGGACCAACAGACACACGTAAAACGCAGACACACACCCACACACACACAACAAACACGGACAACACCCACACATACATAACACACACAAACATACAATACCCACACACCTAATTGTTTCAATGATTTGAAATGACCTTTTTCAGATTAATCATTTTAGGTTGGACGTGTTGATGTTGACCTGTTTTGCCATTTTCGTAAAAAAAAAAAAAAATGCATTGGAGCATTTAGAGGTGTTTCTTTTTTTTCCATCCAATTTAATTGAAAATTTAATTTTTTTTAAATCAAAAGCTAATTAAATTAGAGGAAAATACAGTAATTGTAATGATGAGTAGCAATAACAAGTCATAAAAGCTAGTTTTAGATTTTGAGTACACACTACTAATAAATATAAACACTAAACTTAAGGTTCCATGTTTATACAACTCAACATGTTTAGTTTCAGCTTGGGTAAAAACTAAAGTGGGATAGGGCAACGGGTTTCCACGCCATGTGCGAGTAATGTCAACTAATTCGGGTTTACAGTGTGACATGATTAGACAATTAAACACACAACTGGTGGTGTGAGCTCTGGTGTTTCCCCCTCTCATTCCCCCTGCTCTGGTGTTTCCCCTCTCATTCCCCCTGCTCTGGTGTTCCCCTCTCATTCCCCCTGCTCTGTTGTTTCCCCCTCTCATTCCCCCTGCTCTGGTGTTCCCCTCTCATTCCCCCTGCTCTGGTGTTTCCCCCTCTCATTCCCCCTGCTCTGTTGTTTCCCCCTCTCATTCCCCCTGCTCTGGTGTTCCCCTCTCATTCCCCCTGCTCTGGTGTTTCCCCCTCTCATTCCCTCTGCTCTGGTGTTCCCCTCTCATTCCCCCTGCTCTGGTGTTTCCCCCTCTCATTCCCCCTGCTCTGGCATTTCGTTATGTAGGATATAAGTGAAATAAATGATCATATATAAATAGTGTTAAAGTGATTTTTTTGTTTTCTCTTTTGTGTAAAGCTCTTTGTGACTGTAAAAGAAACTAGTTTTATTTAATATTAAAAAGAGACACAGGTAAAGGTAAGTTCTGTTTAAATGAACTTATTAAATACCTAATATAATACATATAATATATATTATTAAACAGCATTATTTAAAACATGTTTTATACACCTGCTGTAGCTCGCCCCGCCCCCTCTGGGCTTCCGTAGGTCTCCTTTATATAGCCCCGCCCCTCCCTGCTCCGGTAACTTCAGAGCCGCGAAGCCACGGCCGTGCTACAGCACGGATCATTCTCCCTCCCGAAATTACCATTTTTTCGGACCAAACTGAGCCTCTGCCCGCTGGAACTGTGGACACACTAACTGAGATATGTCGGTGAAAGTCTGGAGACAGAAACGGAGACGTTTCGGTAAGTTTTCTGTGTCGAGTTCTAAGGGAGTGTGTTTTCCCCACAGAGTGAACAGGTGATTTCAATCAGCAGTCATTAAAGGGGTGATAGAATGATTATATAGGGTATTTTACACTGTTCCTTAAGGTTTCCTAATTGGGTATGTAACATTGGTTGGGTTAGGGGTTAGGGTTAGGAGATATAAGGAAGTCCGCGCCGCGAGCGTCGAGGCTTCCGGCACAAACGCCACCCGGAGGTCCAGATCCCGGCCCAATCACCGGATCCCAGGCAGGTCCCCACCCCACTCTCACCCCATCATCATTAATTGTCTATGGTAATCTTGAACATCAGCTCTGAGGGTGTCTCTAATTTCCTTTGTGGTTGCCCCTTTAAAAGATGGAATAAATGTAAAACCTTTATTTAACAGTATGGCTTGTGCAGTCGTAATCTTAAAACTTTTTGAAAGGTTTACAACAGTTTTGAGCCCCGTGTCCTGATTGGCTTTTACGGGGAGGACCCGTTTAAATGGGCGATCCAATGATCCAGTATATGTTCTGCTGTTTCTTCAGTCCAGTGCACCAAATCATCTCCTGTGGAGAATCTATTTCTGGAGAGATGCGGGACAATATCGTCATAACAGACGATATGGTCATTAAGCGCATTAAGGTTCTCCTTTTCAATATCAGGTAGAGAGCGAGAGTAATTAATTATAGGGACCATAATCCTAGCTTTAGGGAAGGTATTCTTAGCCATGCTAATGGCTGTCGATCTGAGGGATTGTAGTATCTGGATTATGGGATTTGATCCCAAAGGAAAGGATCACCTTTTGACTTCTTTTGAGACAGGGGCCCGTGCCAAAATGGCCGCTCGCGTGTTTAAAATTGGCCCCAGGAAAGCTCTCAATTTGGATGTGAGGTTCTGTGTAGTTAGGAAAACGGGATAAATTTGAATCGCCCAAGATTAACCATTTTTTATTAGGTATTAATGACCAATCATTCAACTTATCTTGTACATGTGGGTTCCTGTGAGGTGTGAATTCTCTCGGTCGTAGTGAGGGTGTGTCAAAAGAGAGTCTGCTCTGGATCGTGTTTTTGTTCACGGGAACAAGTCTGTGGTGTATGGGAGGATTGTCAGTTACAGTTACCTCTCTAGGTTTCTCAGGAGTGTCCACATCAGATATGGTAATCCTCAAAGCTGTGGGAGTGGTGGGTTTTGTCTGAGAACAGTTGGGGTCTCAGAAGGGCTGGTCGGGTGCTGTTGGGTGGGGGATGTGGGGACCGCTGGAATCTGCAGTGGGATCGAAAGAGAGGGGGGAGAGAGAAGTGGTGGGAAGGGGGAGGGGTTGGGGAGAGGAAACAAGGGGGAGAGGTCAGAGGGAAAAGTGGGGTGGGGAGGGTAAAAAGAGAGTTGAGGAGGCCCATCTGTTGCCATCTGTCTCTCAGTCGTGGTCGGCTCAGTTTGTTGCTCCTGGTCCTTCGAAGTGGGATGTACTTCAACCGATACCACTTGTGGGCCCGAGGTTGGTGCTGGTCTCATGGTGTGTTGGGCGGCTCTGGGTGTGCGTTGCGGTAGTGGTTGTGCAGTTGTAGGGGGTCCATCCTCCGTTAATGTTTCCCGGCGCGACTCCAGTCATGAGCCGGAGGGGGATGGGATCAGTTGAGGCGTCCCTAGAG
Organism: Perca fluviatilis; assembly: GCF_010015445.1. Taxonomy (NCBI): domain Eukaryota; kingdom Metazoa; phylum Chordata; class Actinopteri; order Perciformes; family Percidae; genus Perca; species Perca fluviatilis. The sequence goes on from NC_053119.1 coordinate 42,130,827, forward strand.
GAGAGCCACTGGTGGAGGTTGCGGCTGTGGTGTAGCCTCCCTGGACCCTGCGCTGAAGCTCTGCATAGCGTTCTCCACTGTCTGGTCTGGTGGGCGCAGCTGTCTGTGTCTCTGTCTGGACAGGCGCGGGGGGCTGGGTCTGTACAGCAGTAGGAGTCTGACATTGCATAGCATCCACAACCCTAGCATATGCGGAGTCGAGTGTTTCTCGCGTGAGTTTTTTGCCGTAGTGATTGCGTGCCCACTTGGCAGCAATTTCAAAGTTCTTCTGCCAAGCCCCTGTTCTTAATTGTTGTAGGATAAGCAGGTTGTTTTTAATAGAGTCTGCGTAATGGTCGTAGTATCAAAGCGTAGTATGCTCCCACATCTTAGCATTACCCCAGATTTTCTCCCCTGTGGCCTGGTTGGAATCTGCAGGTTTAATACTGTCAATAAGCAGATCTGTGATGTTGGAAATGGCTCGTGGGACGTTCTGGGAAGAGACGTTTGTGTAAGTGGTGGGAAGCCTTGATAACTCTGTGGATAGCACGTGTTTTAACTGTAAAGTTTGTGTCTTGGTTGTTGTTAGCAGCTTGTTGTGGGGGTTTGTAGTTACCAGATTGCTTGTAGTTGTTGTATCCAGCCGCCTCACGTCCTTGTGAGGGTCCCGGTTCCATCCGCGGTTTCCAAAGCGTTAGTTGCGCTGCCAACGGGGTCCGTGTAGTTCTGACCGCGGCGAAATCCGCCGTTATATCCCCCTAGACAATCTGTTGTTATTGTTCCATTTGTAGTTAAAAGAGCCACGGTTGTTGTTTTGGTAGTTAGCCCTTTGGGTGGCCAGCGTTATAGTTCTGGAAAGTACGGTTGTTGGACGCGTCGTCACTTGTGCATAACTAGCTCCGTTGTAATTGTAGCTACGGTTAGCATTGTTTGGAAAGCTATTGGCTGGCCTATAGCTGTTGTTAGCATCCCCATAGCTGTTGGCTGGTTGATAGGTAGATTGTGGATGGTAGCTAGCAGGCCCTGTGGCCGAATGAGTAGCCTGGTTAGCATTGTACGCGGAGGTTCATAGTTAGCTGGAGAGCTATGGGCCGCGCATCGGACAAGACACTGTTGTGGGTGGCCGTGGCGTTATTAGTTTCAGGGTTAAACAGTCTGCCCCTTCGGAACTTAACTGTCTGCCAGCCCGTATCATCCCCGCCGTCGTAGTGTAGCCGCCCGCCATGTTGTAGAGCCTCTTTGTCGGTGTGTGCAGGCAAAACGAGCTAAACCAAGCTACACTGGAAACTAGCTATATAAAGCATTAACTCGCATAGTGTGGTCTTTGTTGTCAATATTTATTTGGGGCAAAACGTGGTTCGGTATTTAAAAATACCTTCTTCAGTTGCGTGACAACAATGAGAGCAAAGTAAAACATTCACAGTAGCATCCAAGTGAAAACTGGCAAGTGGAAGAATGTTACATCTCATTTCCTGTTTACGTTGGTCTAACGTCACATTGGACCAATGAGAGCATCGTAAGGTATACATGTTGCATTCAAGTACCTCCAAATAAAGGGAAATGTGAAACAGTTGTAGAAATAAAATAAAATATGCATGTTATTTTAGCTTTGTCCCATAAATATCAAATAACAATTAAGAACATGGAAAAGGGTTTTATAAAGACATTCATCCGCGAAAAAAACTTAAAGCTGAGTGATTTTGAGATCATGAAAAAATGAAAGAAAGTAATAAGATAAAATAAAAACACAAATGTGCGATATATGAAAATATGTATTTTAAAAAAAATTAAAGTAAGTATATGTATTATTAATTTATTTATGAATTTATTTATTCATTCATTTATTGTGTATCAGGTGTCCAATCAAACAAACGAATGGAATGTTATTAATGATAAACCCTTAATTACTGTGTGTATTTTTTTTATATAAATGTGTATGGGTGTGAATTACATGCAATCAAAAGTAAATAACAATTATCAAATATTGGAGGAAAAAATGGATGGAAATGGATGAGGAACAAGTAATGAACTGTACCACTATCATATCACAAAGGATCAAACTACTCTGAGAATCATTTCAACCATCACGGAAGATGAGGTATGACAATTTTAGAATGTAAACATCAACCAGATAAGAACACCTCCAAAGGAGGAATAAAATGGTCCATTTGAAAACATCCACATGTGTTCTCTTTTTTTAGAAAAAGATGTAAATGAGAAAAAAGTGCATTGTCCTTGGATGAGAATGAGGAAAAGTGAATTGTCCTTAGATGAGAAACGTAAAGTCCAACCGAGGAAAAAAGGGGTGTCCTGGTGAAAAAACAATGAACTGTCCTTTGATGAGTAATATAAATGTCCTGTTGAAAAAGTGTCCTGGTGAGAAAAAAATTGAACTGTCCTTTGATGAGGAATGTAAATGTCCCGTTGAAAAAAGGTGTCCTGGCATAAAGCCAAAAAAGAGAAAGACCATATGCAAATATGTGAAAGTGTTTGTTGTAGAAATGGTGTTACGCGTATTACGTGCTTTCGTGCATAGAATGGGGGGCCAGAGCGAGTTTGGTGGCACGAAATGTCACCGGGAAAAGTGTCAGGTACAACATGAAATCGTGATTCATATTGTACACAATATAATGTTAAACAATTTGGTTATGTATAGTAAAGGGGCAACCACAAAATCATAATTGAGAGCACAAATATTTCTTAGGCAGCGTTATCAGAGCTTAATGACAGGGGATTACCTTTTAGTTCCGGCCATTGTAAGGGATATGAATATGGTATGAGTGAGAAGTAGTGGAATACATTTTGGAGGAAAGGGTGAGAAGGAAAAGAGGATACCCAGGAGCAGCAGAGAGGACCGAGGTGGCCCCAAGCCGATGCACGGGCTGGATAGGGGAGATATAAGAGAGTCTCGGCCGCGAAGGCTCGGAGGCTCCGGCACTACACCCGGAGGTCCAGATCCCCGGCCCAATCACCGGATCCCAGGCAGGTCCCCACCCCACTCTCACCCCATCAAGGACAGCTGAAGGAGACTGGATGACAAATAGAGGTAAGTCAGTTTAGGTCCCTACGGAGGGAATGGACAAGGGAGGACAGAAGAGGGAAAAAGAGAGGAGGGGAGAGGGAGAAGAGGGAAGAGGGTAGATATATATATATATATACATATATAAACACCCATACATACATACATACATACATACACACATATCCATACATATACATACATACATACATACATACATACACCCATACACACATATATACATACACACACATACAACACACACACACATACATATGGAGAAAAAAAAGGAGATGGAGAAAAGAAAGAGGGGAAGAAAGAGAGGGGAGAGAGAAAAAAGAAAAAAGAAAGAAAGATACTAGAAGCTTTCAAATTAGAAACAGTAGTGATAAAAGAAGTAGAAATAGGAATGGAGGAGGGAAGAGAACTAGGTTAAGTTAGACAAAGGGGGGCTGGTTAGGATAGGAAAGAGGAGAAACTAGCTAGGGTTAAAAGATACGAAACTGGGTTAAGGTTAGAGGTCAAAAGACTGAAGTTAAGATTGAAAATAGAGGTCTAGGGTTGGAATTAGAAATAAAAGAATAAGGGTTAGGTAAACTGGGTTAGGAAAGTAGGAAAGAACTGAGTTAGGAATGAAAGAGACAAGGACAGGATTAAGGTTAGAGGCTGGGAAGAGAGTTAGGGTTAGAAATAAAAGTCTAGGGTTAGGATTAGGAATAGGAAGACTGGTTAGATTAGAAGTTGGGTTAGGAGTTAGGGTTAGGAATATAAAGATTAGGGGTGGTATCTCACGATCATCGTTCTCAATCCTCAAGCGTGTGTTGGCCGGCCTCGTAATTTCCTCGCCATTGTAAAGCTGGCCTAGCAATTTCACTTTGCCATTGTAAAGCCCGGCCTCGCAATTTCTTCGCCATTGTAAAGCCCGGCCTCGCGAATTTCCGCGTCGCCATTGTAAAGCCGGCCCGCCTCGCAATTTTCGCGTCGCCATTGTAAAGCCGGCCTCGCAATTTTGATTCCCCATTGTAAAGCCCCGCCTCGCCAATGTCGCCGCCATTGTAAAGCCCGGCCCTCGCAATTTCCACCCCGCCATTGTAAAAGCCGGCCTAGCAATTTCCGCCGCCATTGTAAAGCCGGCCTCGCAATTTCCGCGTTGCCATTGTAAAGCCGGCCTCCAGATTTCCGCGTTGCCATTGTAAAGCCGGCCTCGCAAATTTTCACATCGCGCATTGTAAAGCCGGGTCGCAATTTCGCTCGCCATTGTAAAGCCGGCCTCGCCCGATTTCACTTTGCCATTGTAAAGCCGGCCCCCATTTTTCTTACGCCATTGTAAAGCCGGCCTCGCGAATTTCACTTCGCCATTGCAAAGCCGGCCCGCATAATATTGAAATGGTATACCAGGGACGAAAATATTTCGGTGCCGGGTTAAAATGTTGGCCATAGCGGGGGCTTAAGTGTGGGTTCCCGGACCGACCGGAGGTCAAGGTCGCGCTGAGGTGGGCTCTTTTTCCTGAATGTATACCCGGGAGGTTAGCCCCTTTCTGTGGGCCGATGGGTCGCTCCCCTGGGTGGGCCTTGTAAAGTCGGCCCATGAATGCCACCTATCCAAGCCGGCATTGTAAGGCCAGCTTTGCAAATAACGACAGTTGGGTTTAGGCACCACTGTGCTAGAATGGTTAAGTTTAGGTAAGGGGTTGGGGGTAACAGCCCTCACCTGTGGGTGCTAGTCTGGTATCTCCTAGCAGGTGGTTGGCACTGTGAAGCCAGCATTGCAAATAATGACAGTTGTGCTTACGCACCACTGTGCTAGAATAGTTAAGGTTAGGGATAAGGGATGAAATGGGATGTTGGTGCGGGTAACAATCTCTGCAATGGTAACAGCCCACACATACAGGTAGGGTCCTTTGGTGTTTTGAACCTTCACAATAAACTTGCTGTTCTTTCATGATAAAAAAGAACCAAAGTGTTGTTTTTTTCATCGGCGGGCGCGTAAGGGTTTAACTGAAGCAAATGCCAGCTATCGGTGCATGCACCGATGGTGAAATTAGCAAAAATACGTCAATGCGATTGGAACCAGCTGGTGGCCAGATTTGGACGAGACTGGAACCACATGGTGTGTGTGTCTAGCCATTCTGGCATTGTAAAGCCAGCTTTGCAATGAGTGTGTTTCTGACACTTTGAAATAATCTGTTGGATGCTGTTCCGCTGGCAGCATATATGCCGCGTGCTTCACGGAATCCACAGCTAATTTCAAAGTGTGAAATGTGTTTCATTGTAAAGCCGGATTCGCAATGTCATCTAGCAATGCCGGCCGCAAGGAGTGTGTTTTGACACTTTGAAAATGTACGTCAACCTGGGGACTAGGTAAGGGGTGATAGCCGATCATCAAGTTATGATCCTCAAAACGTGTGTTGGCCGGCCTCGCAAATTTCCGCCGCCATTGTAAAGCCGGCCTAGCAATTTCACTTTGCCATTGTAAAGCCGGCCTCGCAATTTAACCGCCATTGTAAAGCCCGCCTCGCAATTTCCGCGTCGCCATTGTAAAGCCGGCCCTCGCAATTTCCGTCGCCATTGTAAAGCCGGCCTCGCAATTTTGATTCCCCATTGTAAAAGCCGGGCTCGCAATGTCGCCGCCATTGTAAAGCCGGCCTGCCATTTCGCCGCCAATTGTAAAGCCGGCCTAGCAATTTCACCGCCATTGTAAAGCCCGGCCTCGCAATTTCACGTTGCCATTGTAAAGCCGGGCCTCGCAATTTCCCGTTGCCATTGTAAAGCAGGCCTCGCCCATTTCACATCGCCATTGTAAAGCCGGCCTCGCAATTTCGTCGCATTGTAAAGCGGCGACCGCGAATTTCACTTTGCCATTGTAAAGCCGGCCTCGCAATTTTCTTCCTTCGTATAAAGCCGGCTGCGCGATTTCCGCTTCGCCATTGCAAAGCCGGCTCGCAATATTGAAATGGTATACCAGGGGCACGAAAATATTTCGTGCGGGTTAAAGTCATGTGCCGGGGGGCTTAAGTGTGGGTTCCGGGACCGACCGGTAGGTCAAGGCGCTGAGGTGGGCTCTTTTTCCTGAATGTATACCCGGGAGGTTAGCCCTTTCTGTGGGCCGATGGGTCGCGCCCCCCTGGGTGGGCCTTGTAAAGTCGGCCTCGCAATGCCACCTATCCGCCCGGCATTGTAAGGCCAGCTTTGCAAATAACGACAGTTGGGTTTAGGCACCACTGTGCCAGAATGGTTAAGTTTAGGTAAGGGGTTGGGGGTAACGCCCTCCCTGCGTGGGTGTGCTAGTCTGGTATCTCCTAGCAGGTGGTTGGCACTCTGAAGCCAGCATTGGACAAATAATGACAGTTGTGCTTACGCACCACTGTGCTAGAATAGTTAAGGTTAGGGATAAAGGGATGAAATGGGATGTTGGTACGGGTAACAATCTCTGCAATGGTAACAGCCCACACATACAGGTAGGGTCCTTTGGTGTTTTGAACCTTCACAATAAACTTGCTGTTCTTTCATGATAAAAAAAACCAAAGTGTTGTTTTTCACGCGAGCGTAAAGGGGTTTAACTGAAGCAAATGCCATGTATCGGTGCATGCACCGCAGTCGAATGAAAATTAGCGAGATATCGTCAATGCGATTGGAGCCAGCTGGTGGCCAGATTTGGACGAGACTGGAACCACATGGTGTGTGTGTGTCTAGCCATTCTGGCATTGTAAAGCCAGCTTTGCAATGAGTGTGTTTCTGACACTTTGAAATAATCTGTTGGATGCTGTTCCGGCTGGCAGCATATATGCCGCGTGCGCACGAATCCAACAGCTAATTTCAAAGTGTAAAAAATGTGTTTCATTGTAAAGCCGGATTCGCATATCATCTAGCAATGCCGGCCTCGCAAGGAGTGTGTTTTTGACACTTTGAAATAATACGTCAACCTGGGAACTAGGTAAGGGGGTGATAGCCACGATCATCAAGTGATGATCCTCAATGTGTTGGCGGTTCGCAATTTCACGCCGCCATTGTAAAGCCGGCCTAGCAATTTCACTTTGCCACTGTAAAGCCGGCCCTCGCAATTTAACCGCCATTGTAAAGCCGGCCTCGCAATTTTGATTCGCCATTGTAAAGCCGGCCTGTTCGCGCAAGCCATGCGTGTAAAGCCGGGCCTCGCGAATTTCACTTCTCCATTGCAAAGCCGGCTCGCCAATTTCGCGTTGCCATTGTAAAGCGCCCGGAGTTTACTTCGCCATTGTAAAGCCGGCCTAGCAATTTCACGTTGCCATTGTAAAGCCGGCCTAGCAATTTCACTTCGCCATTGTAAAGCCGGCCTCGCAATTTCACTTCGCCATTGTAAAGCCGGCCTCGCAATTTCACTTCGCCATTGCAAAGCCGGCCTCGCAATATTGAAATGGTATACCAGGGGCACGAAAATATTTCGTGCCGGGTTAAGTGTGGCCATAGCGGGGGGGCTTAAGTGTGGGTTCCCGGGACCGACCGGAGGTCAAGGTGCGCTGAGGTGGGCTCTTTTTCCTGAATGTATACCCGGGAGGTTAGCCCCTTCTGTGGGGGGGGGTCGATGGCGTCCCCTGGGTGGGCCTTGTAAAGTCGGCTTCGCAATGCCACCTATCCAAGCCGGCATTGTAAGGCCAGCTTTGCAAATAACGAATGGTTAAGTTTAGGTAAGGGGGTTGGGGGGTAACAGCCCTCACCTGTGGGTGCTAGTCTGGTATCTCCTAGCAGGTGGTTGGCACTGTGAAGCCAGCATTGCAAATAATGACAGTTGTGCTTACGCACCACTGTGCTAGAATGGTTAAGGTTAGGGATAAGGGATGAAATGGGATGTTGGTGCGGGTAACAATCTCTGCAATGGTAACAGCCCACACATACAGGTAGGGTCCTTTGGTGTTTTGAACCTTCACAATAAACTTGCTGTTCTTTCATGATAAAAAGAACCAAAGTGTTGTTTTTTCATACGGCGAGGCGTTAGGGTGGTTAAAATCTCTCTCGATGCGACCCCCCACCCGGAATTGGACCGAGCAGTTTGGGATAGGGAAGCAAAGGTATTGCACTGGCCGTCGCTCGTCAGTTTTGCTCAAACCCGTCCGACAATGTCCTCGTTTCTTAGGTGCGTGTGGGTATGAAAGGAAAGCAGGATAGTAGCAAGGCGGATCGGCCGAGCATAGTGTGTGTGGTATCCATGATCCTATGTGGCAGGGAGGATCAGGGGGATACCACGAAACAAAGCGTCCGCGCATTCACCGTCAGTGGATGCGCCTACGGTAGTTGCATCTTCCGGGCCTCCATCCTCCCCAGTCGCGCTGACAACCAGTGGGGAAGAAGGAAGTCCAACAGAAGCCCAGAGCCGACTGTAACCCGTAGACTCACCGGCGCGTTGGAGGACGCCAGAGTAACCCGGAGAAACTGGAAGGCCAAGGGTGCACGCCTAAGAAAAAGACCTGATTGTCTTTGAGAGAGGGGGTGGTTGGAGTTGGTCTATCTTAGAAGCTAGATTTTAGGACACATCGTCAGTAGTGCACCTCAGCATCATCGAAGTGTTTCGCCATTTCAAACTAGACACTCTCCGCTGGTGTGGCCCAATCGGTCGATCAGATCCCGGTGTGTTTCCATGTCCAATTGATCGAGGTCTTAGGGGTGGAATTTTGGTAAGAATTTGAGATGAGTCTCAGATCAATAAACTAGAAGTAATCTAAGGGTTATTATTTTTGCTGTTTATGCCTGGATTAATACGAAAAACAAAAGGAAAACTGCGTCCAAGGCTAGCTATTTTTAAGGCGAAAATACTGTTGTTAAAAGGGATAAAATTGTTAAAAGAGTTGTAAAGGGAGGGCCTAGGTCCCGGTGCATCTCTGCATGGCCACCTAAGCTGGGCCGGGAGTGGTAGAATTTCAGTGTGGTAAAAGTTTCAAGGGTAAGTGAAGGAGGTGTTGGTAGACGTCCATAGTGTGCCAAAGACCCATAACACGTCATCGGTCAGAGGGGAGACACTGATGGTAGTTGCTGGTTCTGGGGTTTTCTGCAGTGCCATAAAATGACCTGATGATCAGGGGGGCGGTCCGGTCTGAAATCACCGAAGCGGGTCATCACACACCCCATAGCACGGCCGTGGCTAGAGGGGAGAGTAGAGACACGATTGGTTGCATGCCAAAGCGCACCGCAATCCCATAACACCGCCGTCGGTTAGAGGGAACGCCAGTTACGTCAATGGCGGTGCATGTTCAGTCTTTCAGAACCCCAAGACTCAACACCATCCCATAACACGCCGTCGGTAGAGGGGGAAAGTGGGGGAACCATTGGGTGCATGTCACCAAGAACTAGCAGTCCCGTAAGCACGCGCCGGGCCAGAGGAGAAAGCAGTCTAAAGGTGGCAATGCATGTTCCTAGGTTAGAGTGCAATCCCATAATCACCGGACAAACAGGGGGCAAAGCAGGCTGCCGTCAGAGCCCCATAGTCTGTCATAATCCCGCGAACGCGCCGTCGGTCAGAGGGGAAGATGACAAAGCTATGGTTGCACGCCTACAATGGGATTGAGCCGAATAGAACCGAATCAAACGTGTGTGGTGCAAGATGGACTGTGCATGGTGAGGCTAACCCTCGTAGAAGACTTGGCGACCATTTAAAGTCCTGATCTGGGACCACCACACCCCGTGCTGTCCAAGGGACCCGGGGGCTGCGTACTTACCGTCTGTCTCGCCAACAAACCAATTTGGTTATCACCGTTAGGTTACCCATGGTTTGGCCAGAACAGAACCTGAAGATCTGGTCGTTGGTTTTGAAGTGAGGGCTGAGGAAGCTGATATGTGATAACCTACCCAGGAAAGCCCTTGGTGAGGTTAAACAACTCTGTCCGTTGGTTGGCTGCCGCTGAAGCACTGGAAAGTGCTGAAACCGGCCGCTGTGGATCTCTGGTGAGTCGGTCCTCGTGGTCCGTTCCTTCTGCCGATGGAGCACTTAACAGTGCTGTTTTTGCCGATGATGGCGCGTCCTCGCGGTCCCTTCTTCGGTTGGGGCACTAAACAGTGCCGCGTTTTTGCCAAATGGCCGTTCTGTGCTGTCTGCGGTCGGAATAGCGGACTCTTAACAGTGCTGCTGTTGGTCCTTCTCCTTCTGCAGCCACCGAGGTGTCGAGGGAGCTGGAGTCCTCTCTGTCACCCCAAATGTCCAACTGCCGTGTTCCCCGATTCTGCCCGGTTCTTCAGTCTCTCCAGGAGTCGCCCGTAGGTTGGAAATACTCATTTCGATTGGTTTGTTGCAAGAGGTGGTGGTCATTTTCGCGTGGTTATCCTTGCTCATGGTGTTGAAATTGCTTTAAAGCAGATTTCCAGCGTGGCAAAGTTGTTAAATTTGCATTCAAGACCTGAAAACGCTTTATTTCCTGTTAAATTTGCATAAACGGACCATGATGCTTTGTAAAACGGTTTTCCCAAACCATGGGAAAGGGAGATGGTTGAAATAATGTGGTGGTGAATGGATTGTACATGCGTTTATGGGTTTTTATCACTGATCCACTCAGTAGAGTGAGGGTCTATGGACATTCCCCGCCATCTCGATAGTGTGATGGCCATTGTAAAAGAATAAATGTCTTTAGTTTATTAGTTTAAAATTTTTTTAAAAAATATTTAAGTTTTTCAATGTAGAGGTTGCAAATAGACCCAGTTTTAAGGGTTCTATGTTACCTCTTGCCATCCCCACAGTGGGATGGTAATTGTAAAAGAATAAAATGTCAGTAATTTTAAAGTTTTATAATTTTTATTGATTTTTTAAGATTTAAACCATTGTTTAAAGGTTTTCTGGTGTTTAGGCTCTTAGTTTTAAGGGGCTAAGGGTTCTAATGTCGTCTTCTATAGTAGAGTGTTAATTGTAGAAGAATAAAATGTGGATAGTTTTATGGATTTATAATTTGTATTAATTTGTTTTAGTTTTTTTTGTCGTTATTTCAAGGTTTTCCTATATTTTAGTTTAGTTTAAGGGTTTTAAGGGTCCTAAACATCCCTCTTCATGATGGGATGATAATTGAAAAAGATAAAATGTTCGTAGTCTTGTAGTTTTATAATATTTATTAATTTTAAAATGTTTTTATATAAAACATTTGTAATCGTTATTTTGAGTTTTCCTATGTTTGTGCCCTGTGGTTTTGAAGGGTTTACGGATCCCTATGTCATCTTCCTGGTGGGATGGTATTTGTAGAAGAATAAAAATGTCCATAGTTTTAAAGTTTTATAATTTTTATTGATTTTTTTAAGATTTAAACCATTGTTTAAAGGTTTTCTGGTGTTTAGGTTTAGTTTTAAGGGGGCTAAGGGTTCTAATGTCGTCTTCATAGTAGAGTATGGCGTTAATTGTAGAAGAATAAAATGTGGATAGTTTTATGGATTGATAATTTGTATTAATTTGTTTAGTTTTTTTTCGTTATTTCAGGGGTTTTCCTATATTTTAGTTTAGTTTAAGGGTTTTAAGGGTCCTAACATCCTCTTTCCTGATGGGATGATAATTGAAAAAGATAAAATGTTTAGACTTGTAGTTTTTATAATATTTATTAATTTTAAAATGTTTTTATAAAACATTTGTAATCGTATTTTGAGTTTTCCTATGTTTGATGCCTGGTTTTGGAAGGATTTAGGACCCTATGTCATCTTCCTGGTGGGATGGTATTTGTAGAAGAATAAAATGTCCATAGTTTTAAAGTTTTATAATTTTTATTGATTAAAGTTTTAACCGCCATTACAAGTTTCCTTATGTGTTAGGTTAGTTTTGAGGGGTCTAAGGGGTCCCACTGTCATTATCTCATGGGTTGTCATCCAAAATGCCCCACAGTATAATATTCTATAAAAGAAGGGGTTAAGGTTAGGATTGGTATAGAGGCAAG